>NC_139003.1:16853510-17423510 GCF_964374135.1 Grampus griseus
ACTAATTCCATAGAGTAAGTATGCAAATTACTTTAGAACCAAGCCACCCTTCTTAAACAAAGTTTACTTTTTCTATCCAATTCTGAAGGATTCAAAAGGAAATCTGCTCCATGTCCTACCTAATAATGCCTGATTTCCCTTAACTCAGAGCCCATTAGAGCCTTCTATCCAGTTGCACAGAGCTGAGAAAGATGGAAAAGCAGAGGGAAGAACTGAACCACGGCTTCCAAGCTGTGAGAAAGCTGGGGAGCACCTCGTAACTAAGCCAGAGAAATGCATTTCATCTGTTTGTCCCTCTCTTTTTCAGCCAAGCCTCCAATGACATACACATCCCAGAAAATGGAGAAGACAAGCATTGCAGAGTGGTTAAAACAATCCCCTGTCCTACAGAATCTTCAAGGAGAAATGGCCACTGAAATTTTATTGGCACCTTTCTTGTGGCAATTTTATACCAAGGGCTATAAAAATGTATCATTCCCTTAAACCCAAAAATTCCACTCCTGAGAATTTTTCCTAAGGAAGTAATTCAACAGAAGGAAAAACTAAGTACACAATAATGTTATTTGCAGCTCCATCTAAAATAGTAAAGCATCAGAAGGATCCTTAATGTATAACAATAATAAGGAATGTTTAAATAGTGTCTAAATCAATGGAATATTACACAGCCATAAAATTATGATTATACTGTCTTCACATAATATTCAGTGAAAACCTATAAAATGATACATTCGTTATTATGATTACAATTATGAAAACTAAAAATGCATATAGATGAACATTAGGATGGAGTACAAAAAATGAAAGCAATCATGTCAGGATTGTGAGGTCATTGGTGACCTTTCTTTTGTCACACTTAATTTCCGTTATTATAAGTCAACAGCAGCAATGACGAGAACCTGCCTCCTCCTTTAGGGAGAAAAGTCAACCACAGCCATCCATTCATTCCCTAAAGAGACTCATCCTCAGCAGCTCCCATGTGCCAGAATTCATTCAGAATTAGGGATACATTCACCTAAAGTCAAGTATGCTCTGGCCAACATTCCTCCCCTTGTTCCATGGGATTAGAAAGTATTATAGGGCTTTCTCACTTTCTATTTCTGTAATTACCATATTCCATCCAAATGGTATACCCATTTCCCGTCACATATTCAATATCTCTGAAATTGAGATGCATTTTCTAATTGACGGCATCTTAAAATTGCTGTCCCCCAGGTGGCAGTTGTGAGGAAGTTGTAACTACCTGCCCATGTGCAAACTTGGTCATAGATCTTCATAACTCACTTTAGTTGAGTTATTTGCATTGTAGGTGGTAGAAATAATGAGTTTCATTACTGTCTTTTAAAATTTGGACTATTATTTGGCACTAAATAAAAAGTGATTATACATGTGGAAAGACATGGATACTGAGCAACAGGGTATAAATGGAGCAAAGATCTTTGTTACAGGAGTGACTGTAATTCCACATCTTCCTGCAATAACAATCAATTTATTGTACTTGTATCTTCCTTATTATACATATACAAATATGGTAAATAATAAAAGAAAGTTCTAACTCTATATAAGTCTAAAATAGTCTCTTGATAATGTAAAATAAAAATTTTAAGATGTAAGAAACATGGTGTCATAGTTTGGAGAAGCATTATTTTCAGTGTTATATTAAATGATGATACCACTTAAAAAGTCAATTGCTAGCACAGATTCAATAAATTCAGTAACAGACAGCACTACCCACTGATGCTGACTTCCTTTTGTCTTTAACTATTTCTCCTTCCTCCTAGGCGATATACAGGATTTCCACAATTTTCCATACTTCTGATCCATGCTGGAGAACTTAAGTGCCAATATGGTATGAAGAAATCAAGATTCTGAAGAAAGTTCCATACACTAACCTATACTGAGGTTAGTGCTTCTAATTGTTCAAAGGAAGGCAAGGGGAGACGACAACAGCTGGAGGATTGATGTCCAAGCTGGAGAGTATTGAGTCTGTCAGTAAGGGGCTTTTTGTTGGGTTTTTGGTTGGTTTGCTTTTGGAGCAATCCCAGTCAACAGTGCACTTTTCCATTGGTAACTTGAGTACCTTATTCACATTTATGACCTTAATGCTTGAGGGGGAAGAAGAGAACATGCTCTCCTCCTCACCTTGTCTTTAAAATTCCCCTGTTGTTGACAGTTAACTCCCACAATGAGAGGGCAAACAATGAGGGTTGGGAGGTCTTTGTCACTTCATTCCAACAAATGCCCTCTCTCAACTGTTTCTGCTGTTAGGGATTTTTAAATTGTGATGCCACTGCCTCCATGAAAATATGCTCTAGAACCTAAGCCCTGTTCTCCTTTTACTTTTAACTTTCATAAAGATGACATTTCTGCAGAAGATAAAGCAGTCTCAAGTACCCTCACATTAAGTCACACTCATATGTGTCAAAATACTGGAACAAGAGAATGTGAAAACAAGAAGCATTTCCTTTTAGTCTTTTTGGTTAATGCCCTAATACTACATTACCTACCAGCAAAGGGTTCACATAAGCTACTGGAAATTATCGTGAGCCAGAAGCAGAAAGGTGCACTGTGCCATCTATCCTCCAAAACGTACTTACTGTTTCCTCACCTCATCTTCAAACACTCTTCCAAATCTAACCTGAGCTTGAGAGGGCTGGGCAGGCTGATCTGGACAGGGGTCATCCTTGAGGTGCTACTTTGCCTTCACACAAGCAAACCTGGTACTGGCATCCATCATGTCTCTATTTAAATGTCCCCTTCTCAGAGAGTCCTCCCCTGAAAAAGAGTGTCCACACACACACACACACACACAATAACCCATGCATGTTCTTGTGTTTCTTTTCCTCTTCATCCTTACTCTGCTTTATTTTTAACATAGCACATGTCACCACCTGATATTTTATTTATTGTCTGCTTCCCTCAACTAGAACAGAAACCCTAAAAGAGCACGGATTCTGTATGTTCTGTTCACTGCTATGCCTCAGGTTCTATTATACCTGTCAGGTAATAGTATGCCACCAATAGGAGGTACTCAATAAAATTGTTAAGTGAATGAACAAATGAATGATACAACTCAGCTTCGGCATCTATGAAATGAAAGAGTTTCAGTAAATGACCTATGAGTTTTCTTTCAAATATAACATCCTGAAATTTTAATGTTGTTGGATTATTCAACTGATATTTAAATGATCTATTAGGTTACTTCAAAACAGGATCTAAGTTTTACACTTCTCAAGGGTGTCTTCTGCTTTGAAGTATCTACCCTAGAATCTAATATGTGCTACCAAAAAATGGTAACAATCTGTCATAAATCAGTCAATGTGGGAAAAGATGAAAGATTAATCTTCATTTGTTTCCTAACCTCTAACTTTTCTAACTTCAAATCTAACTTCTGTTGATCACACAATCATCAACAGAAAAAAAGAATATTAGTTAATATTGATTAAACACTAAGTATAAGAAATATTTAATTCTTGAAACCACCCTATGAGATACATACCACTATTGATCCCATTTTACTTTTTACATATTAACAAACAGAGCCAAAAATTTGCAGAGCAAGGCTTGAATGCATAACTCTGTGACTCTAAAGTTGGTTTCTTAACATTATTCTTTGGACCTGGGATTCCATTCATTCTTCTCCTTATTCTGAATTCTAGCTAGAAACACCCCTGTTATAATTTTTCACAAGAGCATATAGCATAGGTATTTTTAGTACCTTTTTTCCTTCTCTCTTCACTAATTTTCTCTTCCCACCCCGCTCCACAGTACTAGGCTTTGGTTTTCAGGAAGAGGTTCAGAAGCCTTGTGTCAAGCACTAGCCAGGCCAAGCGAGGAGAGACTCTTAACGGAAAGAAATGATATTAGAAAAGGGAAAGAAGAAATGCGTTGGTGTTACGATTGATCACAGACCAGCGAACATACACTGCACTTCACCCTGTGGTGCCTGCAACTGATGAGGCTCAGGTGAACACAGGAAAGAAATTGGTTCAACTCTTCCATAGCAGCTTGCCTTAAATCTTGATTTGATGAGGAATCCAAATGAGAGTTTAGCAGGAACTGGGACTCGGGGATAAATGCACGCCATACACTGCAGCACCGGGCACTGCTTCCCTCTGCCTTTGCCTGTCACCTGGCCCACACCATACATCCTGATGATCAGAGCCTTGGTCAAGTCTCTCCCTTTTCTCCTTTTGCTGTTCGCACTTTGCCACCATTCTGGCTTTTCCTCAAAGAGCTTGTGTGGATGTCCATAGAATAATTATATTTGCATTTGGGGAGGTATTTCTGGCCGTAGTGAGGGGCATGTACTGAAATAAAATAAACTTTAAGGCAGCGGTTCCAGTTAGGAAGATAAGAGGCAGTTTCAATAAAAAGCAGGGCTGCACTTGATCGAGGGCAGTGGCAGTAGAGAGTGGGTTCCGTTTCAGGATGCCATCAGCAGAACAGACACTGCCTCCAGTTAAGGGCTCTCAGGTAACTGGGCAGCAGCACAGCAGTCTGACACCGCCTCATTCTGAACCTGGACGCTGTCACAAGTGGAGGTTACCTCTCATTCATCGTCCTTCTGTACACCTGCTCCCTTCCATCCTCACACACATGTTCATTAACTCTTACTCCTCACTCAGCTCCCTCGTCCCTTTTTTGTGTGTGGTACGCGGGCCTCTCACTGCTGTGGCCTCTCCCGTTGCAGAGCACAGGCTCCGGACGCGCAGGCTCAGCGGCCATGGCTCACAGGCCCAGCTGCTCCGCAGCATGTGGGATCCTCCCGGACCGGGGCACGAACCCCTGTCCCCTGCGGACTCACAACCACTGCGCCACCAGGGAAGCCCCTCCCTCGTCCCTTTTAAACTCACCTTTACACCTGCCTTCAAGCCCTTACGGGGCATCTTGAGCGCAGCAGGGACAAATAATGAAGAGTTCTGCCAGGGTGTATAATCCACAATTCAGATGAATTTAAAAGATGATCACTTTGCATATTGAGTTGCTTGAATTTATTTAAACCTTGCTCTGAATATAACTACTTAAAAATCGACATCAATATTAGTAATCACAGCCTCATGAACACATATGAATTTATTAGGAACAGATTTTTACTGAAAACTTTATTGTCATTGAACAATAAGTGCTTATTTTATGTGCACTCTTGGTTGGTTCAAACAGGAATACCGGTCTTAACTCCTCACGGGGGGGGCGGGGGGGGTAGCTAATGGAAAATGGAAATACAAGCATTGTGTTTCTCCACAAGTTCAGTTCTACAGGAGACACGACAGATTTAAAAAAAGATTCTTGATGTGGGCTTCCCTGGTGGCGCAGTGGTTGGGAGTCCGCCTGACGATGCGGGGGGCGCGGGTTCATGCCCCGGTCTGGGGGGATCCCGCGTGCCGCGGAGCGGCTGGGCCCGTGGGCCGTGGCCGCTGGGCCTGCGCATCCGGAGCCTGTGCTCCGCAGCGGGACGGGCCACAGCGGTGAGAGGCCCACGTACTGCCAAAAAAAAAAAAAAAAAAAGATTCTTGATGAAATAAATGTAGGAAATGTTGCATACCCTCATCCTTTCTTGAAGCATCTTTGATGTTCACATTACCATCTCAAAGGCTCTGGGAAGTCCCATATTAAATAAAACTATTTAACAGGGCATTTCCCAAACACTGCAGCCATTAAAGCACCATATAAACTTCGGAAATCTATTTAGCCTGACTGTGCTTCACTGCTTCTCCGTGGTGGTAGAAGTATTGGGCCTTACTTCCTACAGAAAATGCTAGAAAGGACTGATGAGCACAATTAAGAGTCACTTAGCAAATGGAAAGTTGCCGCCCCCTGAAAACATGGGGAGTGTCAAGTTTGTGCCAAATATAGACTATTGTTCCATGGCCCTCCTTTCCCAAAACATGCCAGTGTCACCTCTTGCATTGAAAGGATGAAAGCACACTCTGGCCATTGCAGAGTAAACTTAAGAGGGAAAAAGAAAACAGAGAGAGAGAGAGAGAGATGGAGACAGAGACAGAGACAGATCTCCCCCAGAATGAGCTTTCCTGTGAGACTAATGGGGCTTTCACCTTACAGGGCCCTGAGAGAAGACCTAGCCACATATCATCACATATTTTCATAAAATTTGCAAATGAGAGATCTTTAAACTGCAATGCTTTAGATGACAGTCTCTTTCCACTCTGATTTCCCATCTGTTACATTTTCCCCTGTGTTGGATGATTTTTGGTGTAATTGTGAATCACTTTGGGTTTTGGCTAAGAAGTTGAGTTAGGGACACACTGAGTTGAATTTAATAGTTCATATTTATATCACTTCCAGTCATTTCTGTTAAGTTGTGAGCAGCCATCCCAGTGTGGAAATGACCTCCAAAAATACTCCTACAGTCAACTACACCAACCTACCGGGCATCATGATCTGAAATGCATGACGAGAAGTTAAGCCATGATGTTGGCATGTCCTATGGTTGACCCAGCACCAGGACTGTTGGGTTGTGAAAGGTAAACAAGGTTTGAAATGTAGGAAGACAAAAGCTAATTTGTATGATATTTTACACAAAAGATTCCATTCTTATTAATGCATAATCAAAACTGAAGTCTTCTCCTGCCGAAGGTATACGTGGTTATGCAGCACACACAAATATAAACGCACCATATATTTTTCCCTTTTTTGATGAGAATATTTTTTAATGGAATTTACCAGAATGTCTGTGTTTGCAGGGCACAAACCTGCAGCTGTTACATGTTTTATGCATCCCAAGATATTAGATTATATCTTAGTCTCTCTCTCACATATTGTCCTGATAAACTCTAGTGGTTCTAGATGAAATAGTATAAATATTGTCACTAACACAGTGAAAGAAATAAAGAAACAAGTGCAAATTTTCACTAATAAATCATGGTATGTGATATAAAATTCATTTAACTACAACACTTTTAGCTCAGTACAACAGAGCAGTAATTTAAAATGTATTGAACTACTCGTTTGTACTTTAATTTCAGATTCATTTTATATTTTTTCAGAATTATAGATAATGCCAAAATTCAAGAGTGATTTTAATAAAGAAGCCAAATGTAAACTAAAAGAGAATACTGGCTGAAGTTTCAATATCACCAACATTCTTATTATATCATGATGGAAACTATAACTTGTGGATCAATATCACTAACATGAAGAAAAAAATTCCACCAGGACAGTCTCAAACCAGAAATAAAAAAGCAAAAGGCAGATGAATGTTATAGAACAGAAAAACACAGTCTGCATTGCTTAATGAATGTTGTCAGATCAAATAATATTTCAGATTAGAAACCTTCTGCCTAAGAAAACTTCAAATGTCTAAAATCATAAAGTTCATATACAATGCAAAGTTTAAAGGGGATTTCCCTAATGTGACAAACATCCTAAACATTTGCAAACAGCATCAATAAAGAGTTTAAACTGAAATAAATGTTTCTAAACTACCAGTAATACAAAGCAATTTTGAGTCAGTATGATAAGGGAAAAACTATTACCTTTCTACTCTCTACAAAAAATGATATTTAAAATGTATTATCATTTGAAGAGACAAAGAGAATGCAACCAAAAAATGTAACAATTATAAAAGTGCATCCGAAAGTTAATTAATAAAAATAGTGTTCTCTTTTAGGATTTTGTGATGATTTGGGATTTTGTAATGCATTTTAAAATGCATAACTTGATTTCTCAGTCTAAATAAATATTTATTTTCATACCTAATTTAAAGTTGCATTTGTAACTTTGTATTCTTTTTCTTAAAGAAAGCTCTCCAAATCATTAAAGCCTCAGACCCCATACAACCTGGACTTGCTTCTGATCCATCCTTTCATAGACTTTAGTGTGTAGATTCATTCAAACAGATTGACATGAGGATTATTTGATAAAATTTCATATTGACTCAACTCATATTGAATTTAATCAAAATGTATCCCACACCTAGACCTCCTAAGATAAGGTTCTCTGAGCCCAAATAGTATCTTGATGTTGAAACAATTTCCTAATGTGAAAAATAAACAATAGTAGGAGGAAATACTGCTCTCTATTCTGGAAGCTTCAAGTTCGGTCCATTGGGAATGATTCCACAGCATGATTTTGACATCAGATTTCTGAAGATATATTTTAAAAGTGAAGTGCATCTAAATATGATGTACTGGTTACAGAAGCCAGCTTCATGAAGACTCAAGTACTTATTCATGATGACGTTCCTAAACAAGGTGATGTAAAACTAATGTTTGCCCTGTGTCCTGTCGCTATGATGCCACAAATGGACTAACAAAGGAGGTTGAAGACATGACAATTCATCATGGGTCTTTCCCTGCTTAGAGAAACACTGCAGATTGAGAGAAATCCCTGGAATATACTTCCCTCCCTCATTACCACCCTCTCCGTACAGAGATCAATAACCCACATTCCGTGCAACATTAAATAAAGTATGTGGAGTTCGGGGGATATAGAAAATCTTTCCTAGGGACTCCAATAAGTTCTAAACGGTCTTGGCTGTGACTCAGAAAAATTTAATTGCTTGCTTTCTTAGCTCTCCCCAATCTCTTCTCCACCATAACAAAGAAAATTAAGGAAAAAGGGGGGAAAAAAGAAGTAGCAAACTAAATACCCAGCAGTTCAATAGGGATAAAAGAATAGATAAGGTAAAATATATCAAACTAAGATTAAGACTCTTATGTTTCCAAACAGGCATCCTCCTTGAGTGCTTAACAATTCATTAAAAATAGGTACACACATCCCATCTGCAAGAGTTAGTCTTCATAATTAGCTTGCAGTACAGGCCACACTCACAGAGAGCTATTAAAAGAGATGACGACTCAGCAACGCCTTGGTAACACTTCTGTATTTTATTGCTATGTTGATAAGCAATTGAAATGGCTGTAATTAAAGTAACCTGTAATGCTACTTTTAGTGATCTCTTCACTGTCAAAATTAAATATATATGGCAAGAAAAAGGAACCTGGTGTGGTAAATAGCATAAAAGGAAAACAAATGTCGCTCTTATGATGCCATTCTACAGTCACAGAGGAGGAGAATCACTGAAAACGTATGATATGGTCCATTTTCCAACAAAGTGGTTTACATTTCTTACTCCTTATACTATAAATTATTTTTGAACTGCTCTGAATTCCTCAGATGACAAGTGTATCATTAGCCCTGTTAGAAGTCCTCCTTGACTTGGCTGTAAAATCAGGTTACTCCTCTGCTAGCAGGCTTGAACTTCTGTGACAATGTAGGCTGTGAAAACCCTACTATTCTGAGGGATGGTGATGGGAGAAGTGGAGAGCGGGGCCATTTGGAGGGTACTGATCAGGTCATCTCCTTTTCCCAGTTAGCCGGAAATAACTGAACGCCCAGCAGGGCCATAGCTGCTGTCCAAAGTATGCAGAAGGAATGACCTGGGCATCACAGAGCTTATCAGTCCTTCAGGCAGTCTTCCTGGACTCCGGGCAGGAGAGTCATCATCTATCCTCAGGTCCCTCCCTCCTTAGAGGCAGGTGAACCTCTAAGCCACTCGACACACATGGCCGTCTCCTTCTTGCCTCCGTCTACCACTTGAAACAGCTGAAACAGAGTCACACAACAATACGGCATCAAGAGGAAGAAAAGAGTCCTGCAGGAGAAGCAAAGTGCCTGCTACAGGAAAGACTGTGCAAGAACACATCCCGATCTTGGCTATGATCAGTATGATACTGTGCCAACTCACATCACAGCACATATCCATCAGTGTCAGCCTGGCCTTTCTATTCTATTTCCAATAGAGCAAGAGAAAATCACAGCTCCAACAGCTATCTATCATGTCCGTCATTTTCCTGTTTCAGCAAGACAGGGGAGAAATGATGACCTTGGAGCCTTTGTGAGGTATAATCTATCTCTCCTTTATTTTCTCTCTGAAGAAGTGGGACTTCACATTACTCATCACTTTTTATATCTACTTCATCAAGTCCAAAGATCTGCATAAATGTAGGAATATTGTTATACTCATGAACATTAATATTAACTCCCAATCGAAATCTTTAGATTTTCTTTAGATGGACAAAACTTGATAAAATTCCTGAGGGCCTAACAACCTAAGTTATCTCCACTGATTTAATCTTAGGAAATCCCAGTTTCTTCTCCTTTAACTTATATTTACTTGGATGGAAAGCTAATACACCAGACCAGAGCTTGCACAGATTCTACCTGGATTGAACTTGAAACTTCACAGATTCTACTTGTGAATTAAAGGATTCACAAGTCAGAAAATTATTACAGCAATATGATGATTTTATATGTTCAAGATGCTATGTGAGTTGAGAAAGGGAAACTTCCTCCTTTCTCAGGGTCTTCAAATATATTGTTGCCTTTGTCTAGAGAGCATTTAGCACCCTCTCTGCCTGGAAAACTGCTGTACATCCTTTACGTCTTGGCTTAAATGACACTTCTCCAGAGGCTCTTTCTACTTCCATCATTTCAGGTTTGGTCTACGTGTTAGATGCTCCCTTTCACAGTGCTTATAATTATGAAAATAAAATAATTTATGATTATTTGTTGGACGTATATATCCCCAACTAGACTGTGACTGCCTCACTGTTTATATGCCCAGCATGTAAAAAAAAAAAAAAAAGGGAAACAGCATATTTGGGATGTCTTCAAGGATAAATGGACTTCAGTAAACAGGCATAGCAATCAAAGAAGGAATGGTTTTCCTGAAAAAGGAAAAAGCAAGTGGAACTTCACATCCATGTGAAAAAGCATGATACCTTCAGGAAACTAATTAGTTGATAGTTCCTTATGGCTTAGAGTTCAAAAGGGGATAGATGATAAAATTGGAAAAATGGGCAGGAACCAAATAACGAAGCTGTGACATGCCAAGGAATTTAAACATCCTCCTGTATGTTTTGGGTAGCCACTGAAGACTTACGTAAGAAAGTGATATGACACATATTTTATAAATATGACTCTGGCAACAGCAAGGAAAGGAAGAGATCTGATGCAAAAAAAAAACACTGAGAAAGTTATCTGAAATTACGAGTGTCTGAATTAGGGTAGGACCTGAAAATGCAGAGGAAGGGATGGATTTGAGGGACCTGAGAGAAGCAGAAGGAACAGTTATTTGGAATCGTTTGGATGTGGTTGGAAAGGGAATGGGAGGGGTTATGGATGACACCAGGGATCCTGGATCGAGTAGCCTGTGATATGAGTTCATGCCAGTAAACAATACAATAAGTCCCCTATATACAAACGAGTTCCATTCCAAGAGTGTGTTCGTAAGTCCAATTTGTTCACAAGTCCAACAAAATTAGCCTAGGTACCCAACTAACACAATCGGCTATATAGTACTGTACTGTAATAGGTTTATAATACTCTTCACAGAAATAATACTTAAAAAACAAACAAACACAAAAAATAAAGAAAACATTTTTTAATATTACAGTACAGTACCTTGAAAAGTATAGTAGTACCAGCTACATCACTGCTTTTACACTTGTTTCTGGACATCCTGGGCTTGAAGTAAAGATACTGTATTACTGTACTCTATACAGTACTGTACTGTGAAGTATACAAAAGCACAGCCACTTGTAGAGGACGCATGCACATGACAATGTACGCCAAACATGTGAACTAACTTATGTGATTGGACGTGCAAACTCAAGTTCACACCTTTGAAACTTCGCAACTTGAAGGCTCGTATGTAGGGGACATACTGTATTGCCAGTAGGAGGTGTAGGTTTGGATTAAAGATAATAGAGTTAATTCTTCATTTACTGAGTCTTAAGTGCCTGTGGGTCTTCCAGTAAGGAGGTCAATCATCAGTTGAATACATGGATCTCAGGAGAGAGGTGTGGGCTAGAGGTAGAGATTTGGGAGCTATCAAACAATGGATAGAGAGTGATGCCATGAGGGTAGATGAGAGCGACAGGGAGAAGGCACAGGATAAAAAGAAAAAGGGTCTGAGTATGGAGGCTTAATGAGCACCAGCCCTTAACTTCTCTGGCCACTTCCCTCCAGCACACCACTCACTATCCCCTGCTGGCTCAGCACTCCTCATCTGCAACAGCCCTCAGCCTGCCCTTCTGTCCCAGGCCTTCCTCTTGCTACCAACATCCCAGCACTCATACCTTCTATTAAAGAAATTTCAAATGCCTCCAGAGAAAAGTGGGGGAAAAAAAAGGTTGTAACTGTGGCACAATCACAAGTAACGTGGATGTGTCGACGATTGCTGTACTGGTCAGCTAGCACTGCCACAGCAAAGTACCACATACTGAGTGGCTTAAACTACAGAAACTGTCTTATTTCTGGAGGCTAGAAGTCCAAGATCAAGGTGTTGGAAGGGTTGGCTCCTTCTGTGAACTGTCAGAGAGAATCTGTTCTATGCTTCTCCTCTGGCTTCAAGTGGTTGGTGGCTGTCTTTGGTGTTCCTTAGCTTGTAGTCACAAGATCCCTGCTTCCATGTTCACATGCCATTCTCCCTGTGTGAGCTTGTGTTCAAACCTCCCCTTTTTATAAGGACACCAATCATATTAAATTAGGCCCCACCCTAATGACCTCATCTTAAATTAACTAATGACATTGGCAAAAACCCTATTTCCAAATAAGGTCACATTCTGAGGTACTGGGAGTTAGGACTTCAAAATATGAATTTTAGTGGGATACAATTCAAGCCATAACGACTAGGGAACACCATTTATATGTCTTTCATTTTACAGAGAAGTTACTTCATAATAGCTTCCAAAATACTTTCGTAAAATAATATATAAGGAAGTACTCTATGAACTGGAAATTGTTAAAGATACTATAGTTATTACTTTTGATAAAACATTAGTAAATCATACAAATACTATCTCAGAATTATTAAGGGTGAAGCAAAGGGCCCTTTGTAATCCAAATGTCAAGTGTATGGACACCATAAGATGACATGATCATCATGCCAAATTTATAGTGCTTTCTATGCCGCAGAACCATGGAATCAGGGACTTCCCTGGTGGTGCAGTGGTTAAGACTCCGCACTCCCAATGCAGGGGGCCAGGGTTCAATCCCTGGTCAGGGAACTAGATCCCACATGCATGCCACAACTAAGAGTTCACATGCCACAACTAAGAAGCTGGTGAGCCACAACTAAAGGAGCCCTCCAGCCGCAACTAAGAAGCCCACCTGCCACAATGAAGGAACCCATGTGCTGCAGCTAAGAAGCCCACCTGCTGTAACTGAGACCCGGCACAGCAAAAGAAAGAAAACCAAAGGAAGGGACGGAGGGAGGGAGGGAGGGAGAGAAAGAAAGAAAGAAACATGGAATCAGACTTTTGGTAGATGTTCCTATCACTATTTTAGGCTTTATAACTACATTGTCACTCCCATGGATTTTGTAATGGCTTTGTGTGAAATGAGCTCATTCATCTCTGGTGATGTAAGACTCAAGTGTTAAGATTGCAGCCATCAGTCCCTGACTAGTCACTGAGGCATCAGATGGGGCCAGTGCTCCCAAGATGATGAAGTCATAGCTTGGCACCCCTTAGCAACCAAGTTTCCATGGTGGTCATTTCAGAGCTTGTGGCATGGCTGGGTGCAGAGCCAGCTCAGGGTGCATGCCCAGTCCCATGCTCCAGCACCAGCCTGATGTCCCACACCAGCATTCCATGTTCCTGGATAACATCTTTTTTTTTTTTTCTTTTGCGGTATGCAGGCCTCTCACTGCTGTGGCCTCTCCCATTGTGGAGCACAGGCTCCGGACGCGCAGGCTCAGCGGCCATGGCTCACAGGCCCAGCCGCTCGGCGGCATGTGGGATCTTCCCGGACTGGGGCACGAACCCGTGTCCCCTGCATCGGCAGGTGGACTCTCAACCACTGCGCCACCAGGGAAGCCCCTGGATAACTTCTTAATGAAATCCTGCTTTATGCTTTTCATTGGCTTCAAAGCTTCTTTCCACCATCTTAGAACTGAATTTGTAGATACTGACATACCTTCTAAATCCCACCTGAGAAAAGGGATCAAAAGCTTAGACTTCTTTTTGATATGGCACAACTCTATATACTCAGAGACCTCAGGCTGATGATGTTTTGCTCTGGTTTCTTTGAGGGCATTTTCATTCAGAACAGGTTTTGCCAAAGAGTCACAGCAAACAAACCTTTACGCTTCCTTTGCCTCTGCACTTTCTCCTGCTTCAAAACCTATACTCACACATCTAATTTCCTCCTCACGATATAATTACAAATATCTGCATAGTGCGACACATACTCCTGTGAGGGACTGTAACCTCCTAATCCCATGAGGGAGCTACAGCTCCTGTGAGCCTCCATAAAACAGACTGGAGGGCCACAAAGGGGGCCTTCAAACACTGAGAAGTTTTCATTTATTGCTTATTATATCTGGAGAGCCACACAAATCAGTTTACCTGTTAACTTCAGTGTAACTGGGGTGGGAAACAAAAGGTTCTCTTGCTTTAATTTAAAATTCCTTCCCTCTCTTCCTCCTCAAGCTAATTCTAAAGTTCATTCAGATTTTCCCAAGCGTGTGTATAAAATAGCCCTAGGAGAGCTTCAAGATGGCGGAAGAGTAAAACGCGGAGATCACCTTCCTTCCCACAAATACATCAGAAATACGTCTACATGTGGAACTGCTCCTACAGAACACCTACTGAACGCTGGCAGAAGACCTCAGACCTCCCAAAAGGCAAGAAACCTCCCACGTACCTGGGCAGGGCAAAAGAAAAAAAAGACAAAAGAATAGGGACGGGACCTGCACCTCGGGGAGGGAGCCGTGAAAGAGGCAAGGTTTCCACACCCTAGGAAGCCCCTTCGTGGGCGGAGGCTACGGGTGCCGGAGGCGGAAGCTTCGGGGCCACGGAGGGGAGCGCAGCAACAGGGGTGCGGGAGGGCAAAGCGGAGAGATTCCCGCACAGAGGATCAGTGCCGACCAGCACTCACCAGCCCGAGAGGCTTGTCTGCTCACCCGCCGGGGCGGGCGGGGCCTGGAGCTGAGGCTCGGGCTTTGGTCGGATCCCAGAGAGAGGACTGGGGCTGGCGGCGTGAACACAGCCTGAAGGGGCTAGTGCCCCACAGCTAGCCAGGACGGAATCCGGGGAAAAGGTCTGGAGCTGCCGAAAAGGCAAGAGACTTTTTCTTCCCTCTGTTTCCTGGTAGGCGAGGAGAGGGGATTCAGAGCGCCGCTTAAAGGAGCTCCAGAGACGGGCGCGAGCCGCGGCAATCAGCGCGGACCCCAGAGACGAGCATGGGACGCTAAGGCTGCTGCTGCCGCCACCAAGAAGCCTGTGTGCGAGCACAGGTCACTCTCCACACCACCCCTCCCGGGAGCCTCTGCAGCCCGCCACTTCCAGGGTCCTGTGAACCAGGGACAACTTACCCGGGAGAACGCACGGCGCGCCTCAGGCTGCTACAACGTCATGACGACCTCTGCTGCCGCAGGCTCGCCCCGCACTCCATACCCTTCCCTCCCCCGCACCTGAGTGAGCCAAAGACCCGGAAGCAGCTGCTCGTTTAACCCCGTCCTGTCTGAGCGGAAACAGACGCCCTCAGGCGACCTACACGCAGAGGCGGGGCCAAATCCAAAGCTGAACCTCGGGAGCTGTGCGAACAAAGAAGAGAAAGGGAAATCTCTCCCAGCAGCCTCAGGAGCAGCGGATTAAAGCTCCACAATCAACGCGATGTACCTGCATCTGTGGAATACCTGAATAGACAACGAATCATACCAAATTGAGGGGATGGACTTTGGGAGTAACGATATATATATTTTTTCCTTTTTTCTCTTTTTTGTGAGTGTGTATGTGTATGCTTCTGTGTGTGATTTTCTCTGTATAGCTTTGCTTTTACCATTTGTCCTAGGGTCCTGTCTGTTTTTGTTTGTTTCATTTATTGCTTAAAATTTTTTCTCTTAATATTTTTTATTTTAATTACTTTATATTATTTTATCTTCTTTATTTATTTATTTATGTCCTCCCTTTTATTCTGAACCATGTGGAGGACAGGCTGTTGGTGCTCCAGCCAGGCATCACGGCTGTGCCACTGAGGTGGGAGAGCCAACTTCAGAACACTGGTGCACCAGAGACCTCCCAGCTCCACATAATATCAAATGGCAAAAATCTCCCAGATCTGCATCTCAACAGCAAGACCCAGCTCCACTCAACGACCAGCAACCTACAGTGCTGGACACCCTATGCCAAACAACTACCAAGGCAGGAACACAACCCCATCCATTAGCACAGAGGCTGCCTAAAATCATAATAAGGCCACAGACACCCCAAAATACACACCAGACTCAGACCTGCCCACCAGAAAGACAAGATCCAGCCTCATCCACCAGAACACAGGCACCAGTCCCCTCCACCAGGAAGCCTACACAACCCACTGAACCAACTTTAGCTACTGGGGACAGACACCAAAAACAACGGGAACTACGAACCTGCAGCCTGCAAAAAGGAGACCCCAAACACAGTAAGATAAGCAAAATGAGAAGACAGAAAAAACACACAGCAGATGAAGGAGCAAGGCAAAAACCCACCAGACCTCACAAATGAAGAGGAAATAGGCAGTCTACCTGAAAAAGAATTCAGAATAATGAGAGTAAAGATGATCCAAAATCTTGGAAAGAGAATGAAGAAAATACAAGAAACGTTTAACAAGGACCTAGAAGAACTAAAAACCAAACAAAGAGTGATGAACAGCACAATAAATGAAATTAAAAATTCTCTAGAAGGGATCAATGCAGAATAACTGAGGCAGAAGAATGGATAAGTGACCTGGAAGATAAAATAGTGGAAATAACTACTGCAGAGCAGAATAAAGAAAAAAGAATGAAAAGAACTGAGGACAGTCTCAGAGACATCTTGAGACAACATTAAATGCACCAACATTCTAATTATAGGGGTTCCAGAAGAAGAAGAGAAAAAGAAAGGGACTGAGACAATATTTGAAGCGATTATAGATGAAAACTTCCCTAATATGGGGAAGGAAATAGTTAATCAAGTCCAGGAAGCACAGAGAGTCCTATACAGGATAAATCCAAGGAGAAACACACCAAGACACATATTAATCAAACTATCAAAAATTAAATACAAAGAACAAGTATTAAAAGCAGCAAGGGAAAAAAAACAAATAACACATAAGGGAATCCCCATAAGGTTACGAGCTGATCTTTCAGCAGAAACTCTGCGAGCCAGAAGGGTGTGGCAGGACATACTTAAAGTGATGAAGGAGAAAAACCTGCAACCAAGATTACTCTACCTAGCAAGGATCTCATTCAGATTACACGGAGAAATTAAAACCTTTAAAGACAAGGAAAAGCTAAGAAAATTCAGCACTACCAAACCACCATTACAACAAATGCTAAAGGAACTTTTCTAGGCAGGAAACCCAAGAGAAGGAAAAGACCTACAATAATAAACCCAAAACAATTAAGAAAATGGTAATAGGAACATACATATCAATAATTACCTTAAATGTAAATGGATTAAATGCTCCAACCAAAAGACATAGATTGGCTGAATGGATACAAAAACAAGACCCATATATATATGCTGTCAACAAGAGACCCACTTCAGACCTAGGGACACATACAGACTGAAAGTGAGGGGATGGAAAAAGATATTCCATGCAAATGGACATCAAAAGAAAGCTGGAGTAGCAATTCTCGTATCAGACAAAATAGACTTAAAAACAAAGACTATTACAAGAGACAAAGAAGGACACTACATAATGATCAAGAGATCTATCCAAGAAGAAGATATAACAATTGTAAATATTTATGCACCCAACATAGGAGCACCTCAATACATAAGGCAACTACTAACAGCCATAAAAGGGGAAATCGACAGTAACACAATCATAGTAGGGGACTTTAACACCCCACTTTCACCAAAGGACATGTCATCCAAAATGAAAATAAATAAGGAAACACAAGCTTTAAATGATACATTAAACAAGATGGACTTAATTAATTTTTATAGGACATTCCATCCAAAAACAACAGAATACACATTTTTCTCAAGTGCTCATGGAACATTCTCCAGGATAGATCATATCTTGGGTCACAAATCAAGCCTTGGTAAATTTAAGAAAATTGAAATCGTATCAAATATCTTTTCCAACCACAATGCTATGAGACTAGATATCAATTACAGAAAAAAATAAGAAATACAAACACATGGAGGCTAAACAACACACTACTTAATAACCAAGAGATCACTGAAGAAATCAAAGAGGAAATAAATACCTAGAAACAAATGACAAAACACGATGACCCAAAACCTATGGGATGCAGCAAAAGCAGTTCTAAGAGGGAAGTTAATAGCAATACAATCCTACCTTAAGAAACAAGAAACATCTCAAATAAGCAACCTAACCTTGCACCTAAAGCAATTAGAGAAAGAAGAACAAAAAAACCTCAAAGTTAGCAGAAGGAAAGAAATCATAAAGATCAGATCAGAAATAAATGAAAAAGAAATGAAGGAAACGATAGCAAAGATCGATAAAACTAAAAGCTGGTTTTTTGAGAAGATAAACAAAATTGATAAACCATTAGCCAGACTCATCAAGAAAAAAAGGGAGAAGACTCGAATCAATAGACTTAGAAATGAAAAAGGAGAAATAACAACTGACATTGCAGAAATACAAAAGATCATGAGAGATTACTACAAGCAACTGTATGCCAATAAAATGGACAACCTGGAAGAAATGGACAAATTATTAGAAATGCACAACCTGCCAAGACTGAACCAGGAATAAATAGAACATATGAACAGACCAATCACAAGCACTGAAATTGAAACTGTGATTAAAAATCTTCCAACAAACAAAAGCCCAGGACCAGATGGCTTCACAAGAGAATTTTATCAAACATTTAGAGAAGAGCTAACACCTCTCCTTCTCAAACTCTTCCAAAATACAGCAGAGGGAGGAACACTCCCAAATCCATTCTACGAGGCCACCATCACTCTGATAGCAAAACCAGACAAAGATGTCACAAAGAAAGAAAAGTACAGGCCAATATCTGATGAACATAGGTGCAAAAATCCTCAACAAAATACGAGCAAACAGAATCCAACAGCACATTAAAAGAATCATACACTATGATCAAGTAGGGTTTATCCCAGGAATGCAAGGATTCTTCAATATATGCAAATCAATCAACGTGATACACCATATTAACAAATTGAAGGACAAAAACCATATGATCATCTCAATAGATGCAGAGAAAGCTTTCGACAAAGTTCAACACCCATTTATGATAAAAACCCTGCAGAAAGTAGGCATAGAGGGAACTTTCCTCAACATAATAAAGGCCATATATGACAAACCCACAGCCAACATCATTCTCCATGGTGAAAAACTGAAACCATTTCCACTAAGATCAGGAACAAGACAAGGTTGTCCACTCTCACCACTCTTATTCAACACAGTTTTGGAAGTTTTAGCCACAGCAGTCAGAGAAGAAAAACAACTAAAAAGAATCCAAATCGGAAAAGAAGAAGTAAAGCTGTCACTGTTTGCAGATGACATGATACTATACATAGAGAATCCTAAAGATGCTACCAGAAAACTACTAGAGCTAATCCATGAATTTGGCAAAGTAGCAGGATACAAAATTAATGCACAGAAATCTCTTGCATTCGTATGCACTAGTGATGAAAAACCTGAAAGAGAAATCAAGGAAACACTCCCATTTACCATTGCAACAAAAAGAATAAAATATCTAGGAATAAACCTACCTAAGGAGACAAAAGACCTGTATGCAGAAAATTATAAGACACTGATGAAAGAAATTAAAGATGATACAGATAGATGGCGAAATATACCATGCCCTTGGATTGGAAGAATCAACATTGTGAAAATGACTCTACTACCCAAAGCAATCTACAGATTCAGTGCAATCCCTATCAAACTACCAGTGCATTTTTCACAGAACTAGAACAAAAAATTTCACAATTTGTACGGAAATACAAAAGTCCCCGAATAAACAAAGCAATCTTGAGAAAGAAAAATGGAGCTGGAGGAATCAGGCTCCCTGACTTCAGACTATACTACAAAGCTACAGTAATCAAGACAGTATGGTACTGGCACAGAAACAGAAATATAGATGAATGGAGCAGGATAGAAAGCCCAGAGATATACCCATACATATGGTCACCTTATCTTTGATAAAGGAGGTAAGAATATACAGTGGAGAAAAGACAGCCTCTTCAATAAGTGGTGCTGGGAAAACTGGACAGCTACATGTAAAAGAATGAAATTAGAACAATCCCTAACACCATACAAAAAAATAAACTCAAAATGAATTAAAGACCTAAATGTAAGGCCAGACACCATCACACTCTTAAAGGAAAACATAGGCGGAACACTCTATGACATAAATCACAGCAAGATCCTTTTTGACCCATCTCCTAGAGAAATGGGAATAAAAACAAAAATTAAACAGTGGGACCTAATGAAACTTAAAAGCTCTTGCGCAGCAAAGGAAACCATAAACAAGACGAAAAGACAACCCTCAGAATGGGAGAAAATATTTCCAAATGAAGCAAATGACAAAGGATTAATTTCCAAAACATACAAGCAACTCATGCAGCTCAATATCAAAAAAAACCAACAACCCAATCCAAAAATGGGCAGAAGACCTAAATAGACATTTCTCCAAAGAACATATACAGATTGCCAACAAACACATGAAAGAATGCTCAAAATCATTAATCATTAGAGAAATGCAAATCAAAACTACAATGAGATATCATCTCACACTGGTCAGAATGGCCATCATCAAAAAATCTAGAAACAACAAATGCTGGAGAGAGTGTGGAGAAAAGGGAACCCTCCTACACTGTTGTTGCGAATGTAAATTGATACAGCCACTATGGAGAACAGTACGGACGTTCCTTAAAAAACTAAAAATAGAACTGCCATATGACCCAGCAATCCCACTACTGGGCATATACTCTGAGAAAACCATAATTCAAAGAGAGTCATGTACCAAAATGTTCATTGCAGCTCTATTTACAATAACCAGGAGATGGAAGCAAACTAAGTGTCCATCAACAGATGAATGGATAAAGATGTGGCACATATATACAATGGAATATTACTCAGCCATAAAAAGGAACGAAACTGAGTTATTTGTAGTGAGGTGGATGGACCTAGAGACTGTCATACAGAGTGAAGTAAGTCAGAAAGAGAAAAACAAATACTGTATGCTAACACATATATATGGAATCTAAAAAGAAAAAAACATGGTCATGAAAAACCTAGGGGCAAGATGGGAATAAAGATGCAGACTTACTAGAGAATGGACTTGCAGATACGGGGAGGGGGAAGGGTAAGCTGGGACAAAGTGAGAGAGTGGCATGGACAAATATACACTACCAAACGTGAAATAGATAGCTAGTGGGAAGCAGCTGCATAACACAGGGAAATCACCTCTGTGCTTTGTGACCACCTAGAGGCATGGGATATGGAGGGTCGGAGGGAGGGAGATGCAAGAAGGAAGAGATATGGGGACATATGTATATGTATAACTGATTCACTTTGTTATAAAGCAGAAACTAACACACCATTGTAAAGCAATTATACTCCAATAAAGATGTTAAAAAAAAAATTGTCCTATCCTAAGCAATAAATAAATAAAATAGCCGTATATCAGAAGTCCCACCTGCCAGTCACAAAATATGAACCACACGTATTTTGTCATAATACCCAATTCCCAGCTCAGAGCCAATGATGCTATATAAAAGTTTAAGTTCTGAATTCTTAAAATTAATTTGCTGCCAAACCAGAGAGGACATATCTTGTGACTCACTGAAGAGAAAAATTACAAAGTTTTTGGGTTGGCTTCATTCAGCTGGGTTGATAGATATGGGGCAGAGGAATAAAAGCAAGGAAGCGGAGTTATAGAAGATGAAAATCTACTTTTATAGAAAATTAGTCAGGACATGGTTGGGGAGTGCCAGAAGACCTCACAATGTGCAGGATGACCTAACGGAGTGGGCCAGGTCTGGGGCTGGGGGTGGAGGGGGGTACAGTCAAAGACCTAGGCAGTAAAACAGAAAGGTTGTTAGGAGCATGGTGGCCAATTTGTGAGGACCCTCTGTGAGGTCATCATGTCCTCGGACCAAAAGCCAATGGAAATAGCTAAGTTACAAAGGCTGCCTGGAGGCAAGAAGGCCAATGCCACAATAAAAGGGGCTGAGGAAAGACATAGCAATGATGACAGGGAGATGTTGAGAGGGACTGTTTAGTATCTCAAAACCAGACACGATTTGAAGAAATTCAAATTTTCTTTGAATTTTTTGTGTTTAATGGAACTCCATCCTTCTCACCAGGGAGGCACCTCACTCACAAGACTCTTTCCTCTTCCTGCTGTCATGGCTGCCCACCCCACCTCCTATACCTGGAATGACATCCACGGTCACTCATGCGATGGAGCATCTTTCTGTCTGTGTATATAGTTTTTGTACCATCCTAATAGAAAACCAGATTTTTCTATGGATGAAGCCAACAGGATGATAATAGACTTTTACTCCTCAAGAGCCTTGCAATAGGTTCCATTTAACTCCTGAAATCTTCTCATCCCTTCACTCTTGCTGGAACTGTTTTAAATCTATTTTCAATCACTGTGGGAGAGCAATCAGTAGCCTTAGCTACTCCTCACTTGAACCTTCACAGAAGATGAATCAAACTGGCAAATGAGGAGGAGGATTTAGCAATGTGAACATCTGCTTCTTACCAACTCCACTCTATAGTATATATCCTCAATCCAGCAGTGAGAATCTATACTTTAGACTCTAAAGCAATGCCTAGATTTGCATGTGGCTCATTTAAATGGGCTTATCTGTACAGGAAGGGGTCAGGTTGGGGCTGTTCCCAAAAGCAACAAGAACCCAGAGGTAAACATTTTGACACTGCAAGACCCTGTCACAGCACCTCCTTTTACCCTTTTTTATTCATGGGATAATGGCAGCAAAACATCAATCCAAGATCTACTAGAAATGGGACAAGACGTTGCATTTTATTTGGTCTTGGATAGATTAAATAAAGTTGAATCAGAAAATAGCAGGCAGTAAAAGCATCCCAACAGAGTTTTCCCTTTTTCTAAATAAAAAAGTGCAAAAGGGTTGAATGCTTGAGCTCTATGGTGCATTATAGATGTTATTGACCAATAAATCAAAAAGATAAAGGACATCTAGAAAATGCAAACATAAGCAATGTGACCAGGTCCAGATGAAATACAGCCAAAAGTGCTGTCAGGAACTGCCTGGCTCCCTGCTCAGTCTGCTTGTTCCCCTATTTTCTCTGTGGGCTCACTACTGCCCACATGCTGACCTCATCCCGGTCCAAGGCAGAGAGCATGTAATAAAGAGTCCTTATAAGGCTCAAAATATATATCAGCAAGGTCATTTTCTTGCCACGGATTTCCGAATTGAATCTTCGGTCCAGACATTGGGTGTGGGCACTGATAACTTTTATCTGACCCGCTGGGCCAGTTTTCTGGCCTTTGTCACTCAACATGACTATGTATGTGTTTCCCAAGCTCCAGCGTTCTTGCTGCTGCTCCTCCAGACTCTGATGTGGCTGGTCTCCTTTGGCCTTTATTTCTTCCTTGCTACTCCATGTCCCTGCTAAGGTCCTAAACTTGATGAGCTGTCCTGATACATGAACTTCCTGACTTCTGTAGACTTCAATGATGTCAGAGACCACCTTCTAGACCATTTTCAGGCCCTACTCTACTGCTATCCCAGTCCCTGGACTAAGAGCGTAAAGAAAAAGATTTAGGAGTCACAGGGGGATTATTTACTACTATGGGTTTATGGATATTTGCTAAGAACTAGAGATAGATATAAACATAAATCCATATGGATGTTCTCTACTATATTAGGGGAGAAAATGATTACCCTTAGGCAAATCTGAATAATAACCGAAATAAATCAAGATACAAAGTAGGAAATGGGTTGTAAGCAGTCTGAGGACAAAAAATTAATGAGTATTGAGCAGGAGCTGCAATTTTTAAAAAAATTTACTCCGAACAATGAAATATTCCACAAAATAAGGACTTCAATAGTGCTTTGCAAAAAAAAAAACAAAACTAAATTGAGTAAATATATAAATGCAAGATACAAATCTTTGGGGCAATGACTCTAGAATAAAATCCATTTAAAGGATACACAACAGCTTCCCCCGTGGCAGTATGGCAAGTCACAGCTGGGATCATTGGAAGCTGTGGTTGTTCCTTCTCTAACCGGCCACTCAATCCCACCGTCTTAAGGCCACTGATGGTTAAGAGGTTTGATTCTGTTGCACCTCATCACTGACCTCATACCCTTTTTCTTTCTATTTTCAGTCTCTACTGGGTCCTCCCAGGAACTCAGGGCTTAGAGGAATGGGCAGCTATTACTCATTAATAAACTTGAAGCCAAGGACCCATCAGCTCAGAAGTTTTTGCCAGACTGATGGAAATCCTGTTTCTGTCACAAACTGACATAAGGGTGAGATTATGTAGCTATGCTCAAAAAGCTATCAGGAGGGGCTTCCCTGGTGGCACAGTGGTTAAGAATCCGCCTGACAATGCAGGGGACACGGGTTCGAGCCCTGGTCCAGGAAAATCCCACATGCTGTGGAGCAACAAAGCCCGTGCGCCACAACTACTGAGCCTGCGCTCTAGGGCCCATGTGCCACAACTACTGAGCCCGCATGCCACAGCTACTGAAGCCCGTGTGCCTACAGCCCGTGCTCTGCAACGAGAAGCCGCCGCAATGAGAAGCCCACTCACCACAACAGAGTAGCCCCTGCTCGCCGCAACTAGAGAAAGCCCGTGCACAGCAACAAAGACCCAACACAGCCAAAATAAATAAATAGATAAAATAAATTTATTAAAAAAAAAAAAAGCTATCAGGAGATCTGGAAGCTGCATCAGAATATGCTTCCTGTCATCAGCAAACTCTTCCAGGCCGGAAACTCTAAACATTATCAAAAGTCCTAATGATAACCATGGTCATCTAGAGGTGGGTATGCACTGGAAGTTGTGTTCTTGAACCTGACCCTGGGAAAACACCTACATTCAAGTGGTTATAAAATACTTGGTAAATTGACTAATGTAACAGACTTAAAAAAAAAAAATGTGAGAAAGCAAACGCAAAAATATTTGCCAGCTTTCAGGAGAGAAACCCTAAAAACAACAAATGACTTAACACCTATAACTCAGACCTGAAAAGAGTCTCTGATGTAGACTGTCCATGTTTAAAAATAAAAAGGCACTGGAGTTTTTGTTAATAGAAAAGTGGAAAAATGAGATGACAGACAGAAGGTGATGTTGAGAGTTGATCACATACCAAACCAACTATTAAAGGTAAGAGGGGAGAAGCATCAGTCTGAGGACCAGCAACAGTAATCAGGCTAATTCAGAGCTCTGCTCACTGTTATCCAGAGAACATTCTACATAGTGATAGTTTTTTATGGCTGGGGTCCACTACTAGCTAACCTCTTAAATTTTTTATTAAAAAATTTTTTTTTTCGGAACAACAATCCCTTTGCGAATCTGAATTCTTGGACTTCTCCCTGGAGGAGAAAAATGCAGATAAAGTACAAATTTTACAAACGTAGAGGATTTGTGAGCCAATGTCCAACTCATGAATCTACAAATCATATGTCTAAAAACCCCTGCATTAGACTAATTTTTTTTAAGATGGATATAAAGGAAATAATCTGTTCATGAACACTTCAAAGGATATAAAGAATAGGGAATCATGTCCTAAAATCCACAGTCCAAATTTGCAAAAGGCAGGTAAACTCAAGTGCTATCACAGGTCAGATATAATCTTTGAAATGCTATCAGTGAGTTATCCCATCACAGCAACACCACTAAGAGAACCACCCTAGGTTACTATGTGTTACTATTTTTTTAGCCTCTCCATCTCTTCTTTACCCCCTTATGTATTCCTCTGTCTCCTCTTTGGTGTTTCTCTCCCGTGTCCTCCACCAGCCGATTTCTGTCACTTTTTTTTTTCAGTGGCTCTACTCCTGCCCTAGGAAGTATAAGCCAGAAACACATTTCTCTACAGCTTCAGGAACCTAAATACACCAAACAACCAACAAGTTAAGTTCCTTGAAAAGTCTCCTCAATGTCACAAACAATGCTTATTAAACTTTAAATTGCAAGACAAGGTCACCCCCCAAAAAATATGGGAATGAGTCTGAACTACTTGATGCTGAAGCAAGTCATTCATTCAGCAGACAATGGCAGAGCTTCCTGTCACAGTTTCACTAGATCAGCCACGAATTGAGAATGGATAACTGCTATATGACGATCTGAAAAAGGGCAATCAGAAAGAGAAGTGATGGGAAGGCCAGACAGCAGAGAGAGTAATCAGAGACTAGATGACTTTCTGGAACAAATACATCATTTGGATCATGTTTAAAACAGCAGAAGACTCTGAAAATAGCAGCAGCCAAGATCTGCAGGACAGTGTTTTAATATATACACAGTATGCAGCAGACATTTGTCACACATCCGTCTTCCCATATCCAACACTTCTGGCTGGTGACCATAGTCAACAGGATCATCTTCTGTCACGAAGGACTAATGCAGATTTTACAAAGCACTATTAGATTTGTCAAGTAGTTTTGAAAGGGCAATGAAAAGTGTTGGCCATTATTATGATTATGCACAAAAACAGAAAGAATGCATCTGAATAAGGTTTTGTTAGGTAGTTGGTGAGGCATGGTAAAGCACAGAAAAGAGGAAAAAATGAAGTAAGAAAGTTGGACCCAGTTCATGTCACTTTCCTGAGTGATTCAGGCTTCGAAATAAACAAAGAAACATTGTGAGCGTTTACTGAATGCAAGGCAGTGTTCCACGCTGTAAGCCAGTGATTTTCAAATCTAACTGTCCATAAAAATTATCTGCGTGAGCTTTCAAAAATCAGATTCTCGCGACTCTCCTTAAAATGTCTAAATCAGAATCTCTGAGCTGGGGCCCTATACTCTGAGTTTTTAAAGGGCACCTCAGGTGATTCAGATACAGCTAGTTTTAAAACTGCTGCTACAGGACATACAGAATTAATAAAACATAGTCCCTCCCCTCATGTAGTTGACAGTATAATTTTTGAGAAAATGTGTAAGTGTAGATAAAATGTGAAAGTATCAAATGTTACATAACAGTACAGCAATGCAAGGGATATCTCAATGCAATAGATAATAACGTCCATTTTTCTTTGTCCTTTGACCAAGCCCTGAGAAATGAAGGTTATGATACAAAGATTGGCCTGGACAAAAATAAAACTCTTCAGTTTACTAAATTATTTCAGGTTCAAATCAAAATTTATGTGGTTATAAAAGGCAAACACTGTGTGAGGAAAAAATTCAAGTAAATAAAAAGATTTATCTGTAGCCAAAATGATTTCTACCATAATTATAAACATGTAAATCATTCCCCAAACTAACAGCACAGAGCTAATGATTAAGCAACATTTATAATAATAATGAAAGCACATTTGAAGAACATGTTAACATCTTTCAAATTTTAACAGCCCCTAAAAAATACTTTTTATTTTAATCTGTCTAACTAAATTGACTACATTTGCTCGTCACTAATCTAAAAATCTGACTACAAATTACAAAGACATCATTGTATGAAAATAAAAGAGAAGAAGAAATATAAAAGCATAAAATTTACAACAAATTAACTAAGTTCTTGATAAATTACATAGGTTTCACGGTCAAAACCCTAGTTCTGGTCATGTCTTCTGTCTTTGTCCTGAACATGCTTTGGGTAGCCTTCAGGTGTGAGGGAGGCCCTGCTTACCAACCAGCAGGTCCCTGGAGTCATCTGCAAACAAGCCTTGACTTTTGAGTACTGGCTGCCCTAGAATTCCCAGGACCCCTGTTCGAACACCCTGCCTCTTTACCTTGGACCCCTAAAGGGAACTATTTCTCTGGACTATGATTTGTTGATGCTGTACCCTCTTTCTTGCCCACAGCCCTTGTTGACCTTTAATCAGCATGAATTTCACAATATGAACAGTATTTCTAACAAGAATTTCATCTGCACTAGAAATGTTGTACCTAATGGCATCTTATCACACCAAATAATTTTGAAATATTAATAAAATAATCATTGACTATTTTTGCCACCTTAGCTCATCATTGGGCTAGTTACCTTCAGAAATACAAAAGAATTTGAAGATATATCATCTGTTCTTTGTAAATTTAAAATATAAAAAAAATACCACATTTATGCACAAGAAACCATGAGAAGCAATGTAAAACAATGTAGAACAAGGGTAAAAGTTGCGTGTGCCCTCCAAATATTGGAGAATTTTTTAAAAAAAGAAGAAGAAAAAGTAGAAGCTGCATATAAACTTCCTGCATATAGACTAATAGAAAGAACACTGTACATGGAGCTTTTGAAAATTAAGTCCTAACCTTACTCTGCTCCCCAAATAAATAGGAGACCATACCCAAACTGCTCTGTGTCTCAGAGACCCTGTTTGTTAAAAGAGAGATTGAATTAAATCAGTGTTCTTGACTGGAGGAGGGGAGATGAGAACCACCATGAAGAATTTCCAAACTCACACCATCTTATTGTCTAAAAAATTCAGACGTCACCTGCCCTATACCTTCACATGAAAGCACAGCAGAATATGGGATAGATGGGAAAACTTCATCTGAAAAATCACCCCATGTAATTCTGTCATCCCTCCCTTCCTTCCATGGCCACTGGACTGATGGTCTCCGAGAACTTCTCTATTTCTCACATTCTCCGTTCTCAGAAGAACCAGCCCCATATTGGAAAATCTTGATCTGTACTCTTGGTATATAAGAAACATTAAATAGGCAGAAGCAGTGATTCTCAAGTCTTTGTGGACATAAAACTTAAATTTAGTATTTATTAAGCACCTACTTTGCACCAAGGCAGTCCTAGGGAATCAGTGGTAAGCAAATAAACACAAATGCACATGACTTAAAGCCAAAGTCCCTGATCCCACGAAACTTGCCTTCTCTAGCTCTGTCCCAAGAGATTCCCATTCAGGAGATCTTAGGTGTAGACCAGAAAGCGGCATTTGAAGATGTAGCCCAGGCAATCCTGATATAGATGATCCAAGGACCACACTGAGGAACATTAGATTAAGGAATCATGTTGTCAGGTTGCTGGAACTCAAAACTTGTATAAATTCAGCGGGCTCTCTTTCAGAATATTGAGTCCACGCACAATAACTTAACTGTACAGAGTGATTGTGGAACACATGAGTGAATCTGACTGAGCTCATTAAATGTGTCCTCATTTCAACTTCCCCTCAGTTGAGTCCCCACAATACCCATGTCAGCACTGCCGGACACCAGAGGAAGCATGACAGAGAGAAGTCAGGATGGAGAGATAATCATCGCAACTGCTGTTAAATATCTTACTTTTACCAACTTTGCAAACACACATGCCTGTGAAACACATTGCTAGGGTTCTCCCCTGAGATGTGGAAGGGACCTTGTTGAATGAAAAAAGGCCCTGGAACTTAAACTCCATTGGCCTCACTGTAAACCTCCTCTGGATGGGGTCAGGAGTGGTGCCCAACATTGTAAAGACAGAGGCAAACATGAACACGTGTGAAGGAGATCGTGTGGAATCCAAGCTTGATGGTAGCTCCATTTTAGGAGTTTAATAAATATCTTTGATAGCTTATCATTAAAACCTGTTTGATGTTACCCGACAGTAGTGGCTCATAAGGAAGGAGGAAATAAGGATTGTTTTAGATTGTTTTTTTGTAAGTGGGATGTATGTGTTTTAGTTTGAAAACTCATATCCAATACTTCTATTGTTTTTTTAAATACAAACTACAGAAGATTAGATTGACAAAATCTTCTTGACACAGACTATAGAGAGAGAAAGCATTATAGCAGTTATGGAGTTGAAAGACATAAATTTCTTTAAGGTTCAAGAAGGTGTGGATGAGGGACAGGTAGGATGGAGAGAGAGAAGAGCTTGATTTAATCTCTGTTCCAGTTCCCTGCCTTTGTCTTTCCCAGATCCCTACAGGCAAATGAGCGGATGGGATCCAGATGGGAGACAGGACTTTCACAAGACCCAGCCTCCCCTTGGTGACAGGAAGATTGAAGTCAGGGTCTAAGGGATTTCGATGCTATGCTGGAGAGGTTAGATTGATCCTAGAGCCCATCGGGCTGACTGTGATCAGCTTGGGGTTTGGCAAGACAGCCCTGGTCATGGTGGGGAGGTTGGGCTGGCACAAGGAAGGTCAAGTTGAGCCTACAGAAGAGTCAGGAGTCTGTGGCACTGGTCCATGCGAGAGATGGTGAGGCACGATCAACGGCAGTGGCAGTGATGATGAAGATCACAGGACCTGGAGCTGCAAGGAGGGAGGGGAGTGTCAGTACCATTCCCCTCTGGTCCCAGCTCCAGCCCCCCAGGAAAGCACTCGGTCACTATTCTCCTACCACCTTCCTGAGATTATCACTTCTCACCAGTCCTCAGGGGCCACGGTTCTACTCCAGCTTTATACCCACACCTGCCTAACAAGTTCTGTTCAGCTTAGAGAGAAGACTGAGAACATAAAGGACTCTACAAGAGGGGTAGGGCCAAACTGGGGACCTTCCAGTGCCCAGCTACTTCGTTATCTACAGTATGACCGATACCGTGTGCCAAACAGATCGCATCTTCCAGGATTGAATTATTCTATGTTGTAACGATATGAAACAGTCTAAGCAACGTCAAACTTTAATGCCAGCTTGTCTGGATTTCTTCCTCCATCTCAGACTCCCCCAGGCAATTTCCTTTTAAGTTAGACAAGCTTCAGAACCCTCCTTAATGTGCCTACCTTTTAGAGAATTGCCTCCTCCACCCAGTGGATTTCCAAGGGAGACTACGCCGCTTGGTTCAGAGCCATCCCACTCCATGTCAAGAGCTAAAAAGACCCATCTAGATCACCAGGGATCCGGAGCCAGCTCGGGCATCCTCTGCAGGACACAGGTTAGTCCTTATCTCTTATACCCAAACCGGTTTTCTTCCAACTACAGCAAGCTTCTCCCTTACACAATGGAGCAAGGTAGGATAGGGAATGGTTAGCACTCAGACAGACTGAACTTAGGCTACGTGGGACCCCAGACAACTTATTGAACCTCTCTGTGCCTCACATCCTCATCTAGGTAATAGGAATAATCAGTTACCTACTTTATAGGACTATTATGGGAATAAAATAATATATGTTCAGTATCAGCATATGTAGGTATGCTATAAATATAAATTATATCAAATATAATGACAATATTATCATTATTAAAATTTAATTGAAGCAGTCATGAATATATGAGCCCCGAATGGCCTATTTTCACTGAATTTCTGGTAAAAATAAATAAATGAACAATTGAAAAATCCTAAATGGGTTTTTAGGGTAGTACAACATGACAACAATATTTCCATAATTTTAAGGTTGGTGCCTGAATGTATGCAATTCCTCTGCCTTTTCAGATAAACTTCTCTGGTTTCTCCTCAAATACTTTTAGATGCAAGCTTCCCCAAGACTTTTATGAAACAGGCAGATACAAAATACATATAAGGATCCCTACTGGAAAGTTGCTTCAACAAACACTCCATGCCTTGCTGCTCATGGTATTTTCCTGGATTTTACTGTATTAGATTCTAATACGCTCTTGTGTTTGAACCTGGCCCAATATAACCACTGATCTCTACTACATAACCATATCCTGCTTTCCCTTTTCCCCCAGCCCTCTCAGAATACAGTTAACAAAGTCTCCAAATTGTAATATAGTTCTTCTTATTTTTGAATTTCTGAATTCTTATTTTAGAACAGTGGTTTTCAAACTTGGATGCATGTTGGAATCACGTGAAGAACTTTCCAAGGTACATATGCCTGGGTCCCACCCCCAGAGAGTGTAAGTTACCCGGCCTGGGCTACAGCCTGAATATTGGGATTTTTTTTTAAAAGCTTTCCAGATGACTCTAAAGTGCAGCCAAGGTTCATCAACTCTGATAGAGGGATTTCGTGTGGCCGCAGAGATTTGAAGGCTGGGACTGAAGATCCCCTCCTCTTGGAGGCCTCCTAGAGTTCCCCAAAGTCATGTTGTCCACATCTCCCTCTATTCCCTAAAAGCACCTCCTTTAAAGCATCTCTCATGCTGATTTGCACTGATTTGCTTCCATGTTCCTCCTTAATTCTTCACTGTGAGCCCCTGAAAGCAGGGAGCATTTTACTCTCATTCCCAGCACCTCACAGAAGCTGGTGCATCACAGGAGCTCCGTGAACATTTGTCACATCAGACTGAAAGGGTTTATCCCTTCTACTTCTGTGACCAAAGTAACCAGGCGAGAGCAACTCTTTCCAGAAAGCCAGGACTGTGATGCTGCCCAGAGCACTTGAAGGATCCCCCAAGGCACCCCCCACTGAACGAGCCCCTCGGCAATAAGTCAGAGACATGTGTGCATGGCTCGCAGCTGACAGTTTATAACTTGCAAAGTGTTCTTTCTTTCCTCAAGTGTGAATATAATTAAAGCCTCTGCATATTACCGCTTCCATTGTCCCCGAGGCTGGTCCCTGCTCACTGTTCAGATAAGACAAGACTGCTGAATGTGAATACGTCTGAAGTTAAAGCAGGCAGGAGATAATGAAAAAGGCTGATTGGAAAGCCCTTATCAACTGAAGAGAGTTCTGAGATATGCAGAGCATGAGGACTACACAGTTCTCAGTCCAAAGTCAAGAAGTGGAACTGCTGTTGCTACGAACTCTGCAGGCTTCTCCCCACTGACACAGAAGCGTCCCCCTAACCCCAGGGGGAAAAATACTCTGCAGACAGGCGCCCTCTGGAATTGTATGTCTCAGCAGCCCCAAATTGCCTGTGATTGGAAGACTCCGAATACCTGTAATACAAGGCTACTTTCATTGTAAATAGGATTCAAAACCACCAGAATCACTTACGGTAACGATTACTACCTTCACACCATAGTCCTGGCTCTTACTCCCAGACCTCACCTCTCCATTCAGACAATATTGTCAATTTCTGAGAACCTCTAGCTCTGAAGTCCTATTCCAAGCTCCCCTCTCCCCTCAGCCCCAAGCTCTAACCTAGCAACACCGACATTGTTAAAACCACTGGAACATTTGGTGGAGTTCTACATTGTAAATATTGATTGCTGTCTTCATTCTTTTGGGTTGTTGTTACCTTGCTGTGATGACCTAAGGTTTGAGCCTCAGCCCTCATCCCATTGCTGCCATGAGAGAGGATGGCTCAGTCTTTAATGCACCCATCCATGCTTAGGACAAACTATCATTACTCCCATTGTTCAAAGGCTCTTCTCAAGTCAATATGGTGTAGCGATAGAGGTTACTGACTTTGGCACTGGGTGGTCTGGGTTCCAAATTCAGATTCACTACTTATAAGCATTGACATCTTTGGCAAGTAGTCATGCTTCAATATTCTCACCTATAATATGTGGGTGATAGTAATAGTATCCACCTCATATGATTGTTATGAGGATTAGCTATTGATTTTATAGACCAGTGCCTAACATGGATATATCAGTATTATTCCTAGACCTGAGTTTTGGGGTGGGATTGACTTAGCCAGAATTATACTCATAGCACAGGTGAGCATCTGGTCACCCCTCTTTAGTTCCCAAGATGGGTAAAGTCCTTCCCCACCTCTTTTCTTTTCCAGAATACCAAGTTTCCCCCCCACCGTTGATTAAATATAGTTTAAATTGAGATATTATTTTTCTTTCTATTGTAAAAATGGTATCCCTCTGTGGACCTAGGACTGTGAAAATTTTCTCTTCCATCAGATTTCTAGTTCACCCTCTCAGCTTCCATTATTTTTTCATTGGCTACTTTCTTCAGTTACAACCTGCCCACGTCTACTCCAGCCACAAGTTCTCAGCTCCTACCACAATCAGGAAATCATTATTTCCCTTTATAACATTTTATTCATGCTTTTGAAATAGAAAACTGACTTTTAAAAAACCATCATTACCATACTTTAGAAAACCATAATTCAGAAAGAGTCATGTACCACAATGTTCATTACAGCACTATTTACAATAGCCAGGACATGGAAGCAACCTAAGTGTCCATTGACAGATAAATGGATAAAGAAGATGTGGCACATATATACAATGGAATATTATTCAGCCATAAAAATAAACAAAATTGAGTTATTTGTAGTGAGGTGGATGGACCTAGAGTCTGTCATACAGAGTGAAGTAAATCAGAAAGAGAAAAACAAATACCGTACGCTAATACATATATATGGAATCTAAAGGGAGGGATGGTTCTGATGAACCTAGGGGCAGGAAAGGAATAAAGATGCAGATGTAGAGAATGGACTTGAGGACATGGGGAGGGGGAAGGGTAAGCTGGGATGAAGTGAGAGAGCAGCACTGACATGTACACACTACCAAGTGTGAAACAGATAGCTAGTGGGAAGCAGTTGCATAGCACAGGGAGAGCAGCTCAGTGCTTTGTGACTACCTAGTGGGGTAGGATGGTGGCGGGAGGGAGATGCAAGAGGGAGGGGATATGGGGATATATGTATGCATGTAGCTGATTCACTTTGTTATACAGCAGAAACTAACACAACATTGTAAAGCAATCATACTCCAATAAAGATGTTTAAAAAAGGAAATATTAATTAATTAGTTAAAAACCATTACCATACTTTAAAAAAATTCTTGGAACGATACATCTATATTTTCACAGAGGACTCCAGGTCCTTCCCACATTTAAAATCACTTCTTAGGACATAAGAGATTTTCCTAAATTGGAAATAAAGAGATAAAGTTTAGGTAAAATACTGAAATAAAGAAACTGAACAGGATACTGCAAGATCAGGACAGGAAAGAGAGGACTGTACTTTAGAGTCCCTCTAAGATATGGCCACAGAAAGGTGGCACAGACTACAGTAAGTTAAAAATGTCGATGAATGCTGCTTCCAATGTCCACTCTGACTTCCTGCCTGCGTGTTCTTAGAAGTTATTTCCTGCTTCGTTGTAACTTGAAGTAACTTGTTCCTTTAGGTGGAGAAGAGGCAAGCTGGAGAAAGCATATTATTTCTAACAGCTCTTCAAAGCAATGAGCTACCCACAAATGACTTATCAGAAGAGCTTTTAGATCCCAGAATGGCCAAGTTTATGGTCTAAAAAATGCCCCCAAAGAACTTTTTTTCTCCTTCAGCTTCCTGTCATTTGAAATTTTACCCACTGGTCTCCCAGCAGTGTTTCTCAGTGTTTCTCAGGGTCTCACAATGAGTCGGGCACACATCTCCCAATGAGCACATCCCTCCCACTGTGCCTTGGTGTCTCACAGCACGATGGGCCACCACGGGGGAAGGATGGAAACTGTCGGTAGAATGGCAATCTGGCCATGTGCACCAAAACAGATAACCATGCCCTTTTATTCAGTTTGGAAGTATGTTTATACTTGACCGATACTTGCCCTGGCCCACTCTCCCCAACCTCTACCACTATTTTATAAGGAACTTTTTCCTTTTTCAGTAGACTAGGAGTAATTTTGGACCCTGAATTAATCACCCAGCTTTATCAACAAAGGCTTCCAATGTATCCCCTTATATTTCAGCTAATAGAGCCTTTTTAAGAAGAATGGGATTTGGGTAGGTAGTAAAAAAAGGTTAGTGATTTTGAGGGGAGAGGGAGATTGGCAAGAGCCATGGTATAGAACAATTCGAGATTGAGGTCTCATGTCAAACTTGGAACTAAATATCAAAAGATATAAATGTGAAATGTTGAATATTGTTTTGTGTTGAAACAGCACTAAATAGAAATTAGGCAAAGATTCCTTAATTAACAAATGAATCTGGAGAGCTGGATTAACAGACTGGATGCCCTGACTGGATAGCCAAGTCTATGAAGTAGGAAAGCTCTTTGAAATCAGGGGACGAAATAGAGTGTGAATACTGTGTAAAATGAGAGTAAGTGAAGATAAACTTTAACAGCTGCATTCGTTTCCTAGGGTATAACACATTACCACAAAATGGATTGTGGTAACACAAATAAACACAAATTTATTTTCTCACAGTCCTGGAGGTCCGAAGGTCAAAATGGGTCTCACTGGGCTAAAATCAAGGTGTAGGTAGGGTTGCATTCTTCCTGGAGGTTCTAGGGAAGAACTCATTTCCTTGTCCTTTCCAGCTTCTAGAGGCTACCAGCATTCTTTGACCTGTGGTCCCTTCCTCTATCTTCAAGGCCAGAAACGGCCAGTTGAGGCTTTGTCGCATCCTATCACTCGGACAGCCTCCCTCTTCCACATTTAAGCATCCTTGTGAGTACGCTGGGCCCACCCAGGTAATTCAGGACAGTTTTCTTAAAGTCAGATCATTAGCAACCTTAATTCTGTCTACTAAACTCCTCTTTTCCATATAAGGTAACATATTCATAGGATCTGGGAATTAGGACGTGGATGTCTTTGGAGGGCCATTATTCTGTCTACCACAAGAACCCTTTTAAAAAGCATTAAGAGAATGACAATCAGTGAGAGAAGAAAACCCATATGTGGAGAGCGCGGAAATCAGAACCCACAAGTGTAGCTCAAGATTTAAATTAGGTATTACAAACGAAAATGAGTTTAGGGACTAGGTATCCAGAGGAACTGTATTAGACCACACTTTGTGTTCTAACTCAGGATCATTTGCAATGTTCCCCACTGAAGAATTGGAACAAGATTCTTGAACAGAGATTAGTAATCCACTCATCACTCAAGGAAAAATTCAGGCACTGCTGTTCCATGAAGCTCTCCCCACCCCATGGGCAGAATTAACTTCTCTTTCTTGGATCACTGTCCCTTGTGCTTTCCTTTCCAGCAGCACTTATCATTCTGTAATGTAATTTCCTGTTTTCGTGCCTGTCTCCCTGCTGGATGATGAGGTCCTTTTGAGGACAGGGACTGTGACTTAAACATCTTTGTATTCTAAGCACCTGGCAAGTGGCTAGCATGAGGAAGGCATTCAACGTGTAAACTGAATGAAAACCTGTGGGATGAACTGAGAGGATTCTGAACTACCTCCAGTCTTAGGGGAAGGTGAGTGGCTGGTATTTGGGGATTGGAAACTAGATGATAGCTTTAAAAATAAGAGTAATGCACACTGAATCTTTAAGTCCTGAGGATGCATCTGAGAGAGGGAGACATGAAACTGATAGGAATTAAGAAATGAAGACATATTCCTCTGATAGACTGCAGACTGAAAAAGCAACGTCAAAACTCAGACAAGAAAATTTACCTGCGGTGACTTTATACATTCTGAACTACACTTAGCATGCAAATGAACGTTGAAAAAAATAACCCAAACACCAAAACGACAGCTCCAGGAAGAGCAGTAGGATATTACATAATTTTTAAGCAGTCAGAATTTTTGGTGAATTAATGTTATATGTTTAGAAAATGTTCTCTGTACAGTTTTTTTTCCATAATTGTTATGGAAAATGTTAACACTAACTACCTAGGAAGATGAGCAAATTTCTGAACTGCTTCCATTCTTTCTGGAAATATAAGGTTGATTTTGAAGTTTCATGAATTCCATGTTGAATTTGGGAGAAAGGGGAAATTAAAACCCTGACCCAGCTCTCTGCAAGAAGAAATAGAGGAGAGGGGTCAAGTTGTCACTAAACCGGGTTTGTCTTGCCCGATGCACAGCGAACAAAAACGCTGAGACTCAGATGTTTAAGGCAAAAAGAGGGTTTATTCAAAAGGCAGCCAAGCAAGGAGATGGGAGAACAAATCTCAAACCCACCTCAGTAAAGGTAAGGGCTCAGAGTATTCACAGGACGAGGAATAAAGAAGCAGGGCAGTAAGAGGCATGGGGCTCGTGGGGCCCGTGGAACACCTGGGGGCACACGGGGCACGTGGGGCAGATGGAGCAAGGTGATTGGGAAAAGGTGCGGGAATGTTGTTCTGCGCAGGCGTAAGTAAGATGCAGCTCTCTGCAGGTTGGAAAAGTCACCCAGTGGACACCCTCGCATGCCCAGCTGGAGGGTCAATGGTCCTATCCAGCCTTAACCAGCTCAGCTGCACTAGATTAGATGCAGCTGAGACTCCAAGTTCTTAGAAACAACTCCAGCCAACATCTCTTATAGTTCAGGCTACATGCGGCTTGGAGGACAAGTAAGTCTTAAAATGACATTGATTAGTAAAAACAGGTGAAATGGATTTGACTAATCATTACAGACGGTTTTAAAGTGAAAAATAGATGGATTATAACAGAATGCATTTACAAAGTACTTTCCTTCACACCACCCTTCACCAAAATCCTTCTCCTTCCACACCATGGTTATTTTATTTTACATGTCCTAGTCATTAGAAAAGAGAATAACCAAGTTAGGGAGCAATTAAGTACACCTAAAGCTCAACCATGATAAAGACATTTGGGAATACCTTTCTTTCTTAGTAAAGTTTGTTTTAGTTTTTGTTAAAGGTAGTTTCATATTTTTTTAAATAAATTTATTTGTTTTTGCCTTCATTGCTGCGCGCGGGCTTTCTCTAGTTGCAGCAAGCAGGGGCTACTCTTCGTTGTGGTACGCGGGCTTCTCATTGCAGTGGCCTCTCTTGTGGAGCACGGGCTCTAGGCACACAGGCTTCAGTAGTTGTGGCTCGTGGGCTCCAGAGCGCAGGCTCAGTAGTTGTGGCGCACAGGCTTAGTTGTTCTGTGGCATGTGGGATCTTCCCGGACCAGGGCTTGAACCCGTGTCCCCTGCATTGGCAGGCGGATTCTTAACCACTGCGCCACAAGGGAAGTCCCAAGGTAGATTCATTTCTAATTTTTAATTATGGACCAAAGAAGTTACAGTAGAGAACTAGTAGGTCTCCATTATTTATCTACTACCTAATGAGCAACAACCAATTAGAAAGAGTAAGTGAACAGGGGGACTTGGAAAATCAGGTTGGGTTCCATGAGTATGAGAATAGCACGCGAAATAGGGAGGGAAAAAACAGGTGAAGAATAGTGTCCAAGAAGCTCCAATATTTTCAGGGCAGGCAAAGAAAGAGGAGTCCATTAAAGTACTTGATGAGGATAAACTGAAGAAGTGGGAGGAAAATTATGAGAACAATGTCTGGGAAACCATAGAGAGGAGTGTTTCAAGTGGCCAGTCAACCATAGCACCAAATACTGCAAAATAAAAAACATACAGTAAATAAGATGAGATAGGTCTAAATATTTCCATTGAGCATAGCACAAAAGAAGAATTTGTTTCTAGAATATTAGAATTTTCCTCCATAAAGTTTATTTTTTAGCATAAAACCCTGTCTAATACTCCATCTTAACCCCAAACACATAAATTCAAACACACACACACACACACACACACACACATTCCTGTTGATGCCTCACTAAAAATGACAAATATTCAAATAGGTAAGAGGAAAAAACAATAATGCGGTTTTCATTTTCATAAAGATCAGTGGACCAACTGGCTCCAATGATTTGGAAAGAAAAGCAACTAAAGCATTCAGCCACAAAGCTAAGGGTTAGGGCATTGTTTACTGACAGCAACCTGGCCATTTTTAGAACTAGACAGAAGGTTTTCCAGCTAATCAAAAGTGAGTTGTCTTCATCAGGTAAATCTCATTAAATCTAAATTATCTCACAGTATAACTTTCACTAAATTTGAAGACCTAAGGCTACTGATTAGAAGTATTATGCCAAAGGAAAAAAAGAGAATAATAAGTCTGAGCAATTAATCATTATTTGTAAAGCATATTATATTCACTACATCATGAGGTAGGAAAGGTAGGTATTATTAGTCCAGTTTCCACAAAAGGAATGGAGCCAAAGGTGGCAACATAATGACAATAACAACACAAACAAGAATCTTAGAGGAAGAGCTCTAAATCACAGTTAGGTTTTCTACACATATAAACAAATCTGAATTGCTGATGAAATTGTATAGATGGACATGCATAAAAACAAACCACTTAGGGAAAACACTAAGTGTGGGGCTAAAGCTGGCTCACACTTGCCAGTCAGAGCCTATCGTGTAGATTTCTTTCCAGCGCTGTGTTCAGTGACATCATGCTGCTATTTTGAAATCAGGCTTAAGGGGAGTATTTTTCCCAGCTTTATTAAGGTATGACTGACAAATAAAAATTGTATACATTTAAGGTGTACAATGTGATGTTTTGTAGAATTGTAGAATGATTACCACAATCAAGCTAATTAAAATATCCATCACCTCCCATGGTTACCTTTGTGTGTATATGTGTGTGTGTGGGGTGTGTGTGTGCGCGCACGTGTGGTGAGACTACTTGAGATGTGAGATCTTCTCTCTCAGCAAATTTCAAGTATAGAATACACTGTTATTAACTATGGCCACCACGCTGTGTGTTAGGTCTCCAGGCTTATTTAACTTATAACTAAAAATTTGTACCATTTAACCATCCTAATCCTATATTCTAAATGAACCCACATCTAAAATTCCCTCTGATTTATTTACCCTCCCTTTGAGAATTTTACAGGTAAACTTTATCATAATGCTATTATGGAAATAGATGCTGTAGGACCAATTCACTGAGGAACTCAGGCCTCTGGGGCGCTTAATCGCACACACACTATGATTGTCAGGGGTAGTTCCCTTGTTCACAGGTAGTTTATGTAAAGGGATTTTTATATATATATATATATATTTATATATATATATAAAACCACTGACACTATCTGTTCACTATACTCATTGGTTTTTTGCTCCCAAAATTCAGAAGTATCCAGGGGTATATAGTTTCCAGAAAAAATTGTACCACTAACATGTAAAATTTGCTTGAATTACCCCGAATATATTATTTAACTTTGCTAATTATTTTGCATTCTTTACCTTCATTTGTTCCCAAATGCTTTGCTGTTGCTCATTTTCCCTGCTCTCTTTTAAATTTTCTTTTCTACCATACCTCCACTGCCCTGCAATTTGCTTTCCATGCCCCAAACTATCATCTCTGTTTTAAACACTATTAAGATCAGTTTTAATGTATTAAAATATTCATGGAAATAGAAACATAATCTCTTTAATACCAAGTAAGTCCTGTGACAATGGCCAGACTTGGGGAAAACATAATTAAGAAGTCAGCTAGAGGAGTTTCCAAGGAAATTAGTTTTAAATAGATGGAAGTAATTAATCAGTAAAAACAAATACCTGATGGAAGGAGAGAGGTTTCTCTAGTGATTAGAAAAGAACAATTAAGGCAGGATTCGGGATAGTGACCAGTGTGCACCCTGTGTGGTAATCTCTCCTTTCTGGCCTTTGAGGGGCTAAATAGAGTATAAAGCAATCTTCCCATGATTCAGATAAATACAGAGTAAGCATGCTGAATATAGGACAGCAGGACTGAATTGCCTGTAGAGACTTTCAGTTACAGGAAAACTGTAGGAACTTTAACACTGAGAATGGGTTGCTAGGGGTCTCAGAGCCATGAATAAGCCTCAAACAAACAAGGAAATATTGAGGGTACATTGTTAAACTCAAACACAGGTACAGAGTCAGTGATGGATTAGGTACGTTTTAGAAAAAATAAAATATTAGTAAAATAACTACGAACTTGTGCCAGGTGTATGTGTTAATTTAAAAACTGGCTTAAGCTACATCATGTTCATGTAAATAAATATGTTAATATTAAGCAAGATTGCTGGTATAAATCCAATTATCCATGCCTCTGAGAAGCCCAACAGTTCAATTTGCCATTCAAATAATAGAGGCGATCAACTTTGGCTGGGAGCAATTTATCTGAACTGCAGCTGTACCCATTCTCTTATGTTCTTACCACTTTACTTTCTAGCATGTGATATGACATTATGTATCCTTGCCTTTCTACCACACACCCTCCTCAAATGTTAGCTTCTTGAGGGTAGGATTTTACCTACTTTATTCACTGTTATATTTCCAGTACTTGGAATGGGCGCTTGCATGAAAAAGGTTTTCAATAAATATTAGTTGAATGAATGAGCTGTAGGCATAGTAATAGGATATTAAAAACAATCTTATATATCCCATCTTTTGCAATCCCAAACACTTAAAGCAATGGCACCATTCAACCTCAGCTTCACGATTCCCCATTGCTGCTGCACCTTACCTGTTCTCCATCTCCATTACTCATACCCTTTCTCAGACTCACTCTCACGCCAAATTCAAATTGTTTTTTTCTACTACTCTCACAATCAAAAATCATTTGGATAACCTGGAAAGTCATTGGTTGAGAAGTACATAGGTGAAATTTCCCTATAATTACAATAAAGAACATCTTCCTAATTCCTGTCTTCCATCAATCAATTTAGAAGTTGTGTGAAATATCAACTAAATGTGAGTATTATGTAAGGTACTGGGGATACAAGGAGAAATGGCTATCTGCGTTTATCAAGATCAAAGTAATATGAGCAGCGAGGTCTACCTGACAAAGTAAAGCACTATAAACTCATATTCTAACAGCAATCTTGAATTCTAACCTTGAAAATTTCTTGTTTTGTGACTTTAAATTCTTTTGCCTTCTTTCTCATGTTTTTCATTTAAGAATTGTATTGCATAATGCTAACTTGCCTCTTCATACCATTTTATATGACTACCAACCGCAAACATTCTGATCATGGAAACAGGATAGTAGACTGATTCATTCTCACCAAACTTCCAATTTACATACCTTTATTGATATAGACTGAATGTGTCTTCACAAAATGCATATGTTGCAACCTATTTCCCCAGAGTGATGGTACTAGGAGGTGGGGCCTTTGGGAGGTGATTAGGACAAGAAGGTGGAATCCTCATGAATGGGATGAGTGCCCTCATAAACACGATCTCAGGAAGCTCCCTTCCCCCTTCTATCATGCGAGGGCACATAGACAGCTATCTATGAACTAGGACAGCGCTCACCAGACACTGAAACTGCCAGCAACTTGATCTTGGACTTTCCAGCCTTCATAACTGTAAGAAACAAATTTCTGTCATTTATAAGCCACCTGGTCTATGGTATTTTGTTCTAACAGTCTGAACAAACTAATACATAAACGATGTAAAAAAAGACAAAATCTGGCACGAATCATACAGATAATATCTGAAATAACAGAGTAATACATCTAATTACAAGTTTCGTAATTTAAAATTACTTCCTGAGGCTTAGGACTCAAAGAATGCCTTAAAAGCACACTAAGCTGTAACTGCTCTGACCTTCTGGGATCTACGTTCTGAACCAGAAAGAGACATATTAGCTTTTCTCCCTTCAGACTCTTGGACTATGTAATGCAGAATATAAAATGCTGATATAAAAGATAAGTGTTGAGAACACGGTAGCCCTGGGTCTAATGACACAAGACAATAGAAGAAATAAAAGGAAAATTAATAGCCTTTTGAGGAGCATCTGATAGAAGGGGAAGGAAGAAGGTTGACACAGAATATGTGAAGAAAAGTGACACATACCACCTGACCACTGCACAGAGAACTTGAGAGACACTGCAAAGAGCCCAGATGAGTTCAGTAGCCTTGAACCCAATGAATGCCTGTTGGGCCTTAGAAACTGGAGTACATTTCAAGTTGATAACTGGGAAAGAATAAATTCAAGAACCTATATGGACAGTGAGAGGGGCTAAAGTATTCCAGAAACACTTTATCATCAAGCTCCTCTTTTTAAAATTAATAAAATAGAAAGGGTATCAAATTTGGAAAAGTGCTTAGCATAAGCAAAGTACTTATTTCACAAAAATAAGTTTTTTGTTTTTTTTTTTTTTGCGGTACGCGGGCCTCTCACCGCTGCGGCCCCTCCCGCTGCGGAGCACAGGCTCCGGACGCCCAGGCTCAGCGGCCGTGGCCCACGGGCCCAGCCGCCCCGCGGCACGTGGGATCCTCCCGGACCGGGGCACGAACCCGCGTCCCCCACATCGGCAGGCGGACTCCCAACCACTGCGCCACCAGGGAAGCCCCAAAAATAAGTTTTTATTATCAACTCTCTGATAAGAGAAAAATAAGACAAAGACAAAGGCATGTTGTGAAAAAAATAAGTGAACTGAAAAAGGAGCTAGCTTTATCGAGGCAACACCGTAAGGTCGTTTAAAATATAATCATAGAATTAGAATCTACAAAGGGGGCTTCACAGACAGAACAAATCCTACTGAAAAGAAAATTAGTGTATGGAGTACAAACTTGAGAAGTATTTCAAGGATACAGACCAGTATATTTAAGGTACAAATTATAAGATAATGAAGATTATTATTATAAAATTGAGTATGTTATATGAACGTGAAAATGCACGTAATCCCAGAAGGAAAACAAAGCCAAAAATATGGACTGGGTTAAAACCACAATTTATATTAGAAGCAAATGGCCTTAGCTTAAAGAAGATGGGCCTCTGCAAATTGAAAGAGCCTACCCTGTACCAGGTAAATCAAGAAAATGCGTATCAGAGCATAACCTGGTAGAATCTTAGAGAGTTGATGAAAATAATCATGTAAGCACCTAAGCAGGAAAGAGACAGTCATCTTCAAAGGAAAAAATAATTTTCAGGCTAAACTCAGACTTCTCCACACCCCAACCAGATGAAATAGAATAATTTTTAAACTTTAGATGAGAATAACTGTGAATCAGAATAAGCTGTTTTCATTTGTTTCAGCAAAAGGAAGGCATTCGTGAATATGTAAGGATTCAGAGAAATCTTTAAAAAGGATGAATAAAACTGGTATAAAAGAATTTGTAGTGATCATATGGACTTAAATATCAGTCTTACGCATGGGAAAACAACAGATATACATACAAAATAATTGTTAATAGGGAATATATATTATTATTAAAATAATGAGTGAATCTACCAAAATCTCACTTAAGCTAGCCATTATTGGAAACAAGGAAGAAGTAAGAAAAGGACAAATTATTTAACCTGTATGCATAAGGAAAATCCAAAATTAATTTATTAATTGTTTTATATTTTGCAAAAAGAAATGTTTTTGAGGTTTTAAAAAGTAAAGGCATCCACGAGTAAAATTTAAAACGGGATGTATAAGAAAGAACGCTTAACTTCGTATAAATAAGTCAAAAACAAGTTATAAAAATAAATGTTAATAATTTATATTATTAGGAATCAAACTCTCCTTAATTGACTTAAAAATAAATCTCAACTACATTTCCTCTCTTAATTTTGCTTCTTTTTCCAAAATTAATGGGTCATATTTGTGTGGGTCTGTTTTTGGTTTCTCAATTTTTTTCCATTGGTCTATCTTCTACCCCTCCACCAATGCCAGACTGTGTTAATAACTATAGCTGTATAGTAGACCTTAACAATAAGAAGAGTGATTTCTCCTACTTTACCTTCTTTTTCAAAACTGTTTTGGCTATTTTAGGGCCTTTTCCTTACACTATAAATTTTAGAATAAGCTTGTTTATCTCAACAAGAAAATCTACTGAGATTTTGGTAGAAATTGTTAAACCTGTATGTCAATTTAGGGAGAATTTGACACCTTTCTTATGTTCCATCTGAATGCATGCACTTTTAAAGCATCAATTCAAGAATTCATTAATAAAATTCAAAGGTACATAATATAACTAACAAAATGACAAATATACTTATAGGTGAAACATTCATATAAATCAACACTATTTTTCTCAATATACTAAAAAAAAAAAAAAGAAACAAACAAAACACGTGAATAGGACAATCCACAGAAGGTTTAAAAACCCAACTCCACTAATAATCAAAAAAACTCAAAACTAAACTAAACTAAAATAATAGTTCATACCTACCAACTCGACAAATATTTTAAAGAAAAATATTCAAGGCTGAGTTATGAAAATGAAGAGAGGCAAGCTCTTAATCACTTTTATTAGGAGTATCATTGGTATAAGTTTTCTACAAAGGCATTTGGGAATATCTACCTGGAATCTTAAAAAAGGTTTGTCCTTTATCCCAGTATTTACATTTATATTTAGAAAACGGTCTTCATAAAAGTAATCAGAAATGCAGTCTACATTTTATATACAAAAAAGTACATCGCGGGCTTCCCTGGTGGCGCAGTGGTTGAGAGTCCGCCTGCCGACGCAGGGGACACGGGTTCGTGCTCCGGTCCGGGAAGATCCCACATGCCGCGGAGCGGCTGGGCCTGTGAGCCATGGCCGCTGGGCCTGCGCGTCCGGAGCCTGTGCTCCGCAACGGGAGAGGCCACAACAGTGAGAGGCCCGCGGACCGCAAAAAAAAAGTACATCGCAACATTGATTATAATAGTAGAAAGGAGGAAAAACTAAATGTCCATGGATAGAAGATCTTTAAATAAATGATGGTACAGCCATATGATACAGTATTATGCAACTGTTAATAAATTATGTATTTGAAGAATTCAGAGGCATGATTATTTACCATATGGTACTGTATTTAAAAAGTTATATACAAATACGTGACTGTAATATGATTCAAAAAATATTTGGAAAGTATATTTTTATATAGAAAAATAAACTTGGGAAATATACAAAAAGATTTGTCAATGTCATAAAATTCAAATCATTTTTCTTTTTCTGCTTCTCTCTATGGCTGTCTCTGCAATAAGCATGTATTCATTTTATAATCAGTAAAGAATTTCTTGATAAAGTGTCAAGTTATTTTAGCCATAGGCCTCATTTTCCTAACTCCGATGATAAGCTGATGTTGCAGTGACCTACTCGTGAAGTCCTTCTGAGGGTGGCTGTGTGGTGGTTGTGTGATTCCCTCAATATGTAGAAATATTTTTCCTCATGAACAGTTTTAGGAATGAACTGCTGACCACAATTGAAAAGAAAGACTAGAATAAATCATCACTTTCTAATGCTCAAAGCCAATGTGAACTTCCCAGCCATTTCTTTTTCTTTTTTTTTTTTCGTCTTCTTAGTCATTTTGGATGCTGCTGACCACCTCCTCTTTGCTGAAACTTCTCCCCTGACGTCCCTGACTCTACTCGCTCTTAGCATTCCTCCTACTGCATTTGCTCCTCGTCCAGCTTTTGGGCGCCTCCTCTTCTGAAGTCTGTTTCTCAGAAGCTGGCGTTTTCCAGAGATCAACACTGAATACTCTTCACCTCCCTTACACATTCTCCCTGGGCCATTTCACCCACACCAACCTCTAAATTCTCATGGCTTCATTTACTACTAAGTCTACAGAGCCTAGAACAGTTCCTTAGACGCTGGAAGTATGGTCCTATCTTATTTGACACTCAGATCAGATTCCTTTTTTATTATTTATTTTTGGCCGCACCACGAGTCTTGTGGGATTTTCGCTCCCCAACCAGGGATCAAACCCAGGCCCTCAGCTGTGAGGGCTCAGAGTCCTAACCACTGGACTGCTAGGGAAATCCCCCAGATCAGATCATTTTTTAACACTCTCCTCCTCGATGCAACAAAATTATTTTCAGTAATCATCTCAAAATAATTAGTAGTAATCATTATTTCCTTGATTTGCTTTTAATTTTAATACAATGCACAATGAAGAATAAATTTGCATTTTAAAACACTATTCAGGGGCAGGGAGTGGGGAAAAGAGGGAGAGATTGGTAAAAGCATACAAACTTTCAGCTATGAGATGAATAAGGTCTGAGGATCTAATGTATAACATGGTGACTGTAGTTAACACTGTATTTTATGATTGAGGTTTGCTGGCAGGGTGCAACTCAGATGTTCTCACCAAAAAAAAACAGGAGAGGGGACAGATAGATATATGAAGTGATGTATGTGTTAATTAATGAGATAGAGTAATCCTTTCATAATGTATATGTGTGTCAGGTCACTGTGATGTACAGTTTAAATATCTTACAATTTTGTCAAATATACCTCAATAAAGATGAAAATTTTTAAAAATTAAAAAAATTTTAAAAATTGTTCAAACTGAGTAAAATATTACAGATATGAGCTAAAATTCAGACTTAACAATTTCACACTGTTTTAAACTGAAACACAAATGTAAAAATTCCAAGTGTCAAATGCTATGGCAGAATTGGTATAACCCAAGTTCTGTTCTTCACCTTCACAATTCACTGTGCCAGCACTGTTTACATCTAATCTACTGTTTAAATGCAAAAATATGTAGCATCAGAGAGGACGAAGACAAGAACCCATACGCAAGTGTAGCTCAAGTGATTCCAAACAAATAACTTATTCTTGAGACAAAAGCATGTAGCTGAGTTCCCATGTGTCGGGGGACGAATGTATAACAAGGAGGTCTCTGAATTAATTCCCCCATTTGGAAGACAATGTTTGTGAAAGATAAGAATTAAAATGTGCTAATTCGAAGCTTGCAGATATATTGCTAAAATCAATAGTAACTGCAGCAATTGTTTAGAATTGAGATTCACAAAAGATTTTTTCAGGGAGCAGTATTTCATTACTGGCATTGTGGCACTGAGGATAATAAAAAAAGGTCAACTCAATTCAGTTTTATTCTGTGCAGACACCGCACCGTCTGATTGCCTACACCCTGAGCTGGCTGTTGTTAGGCTGGTATTGGCAATAGGTATTTGCTAATTGCTGAATACATTTATCACATGATTCTAAGGCTGCTTCTTCAGCTGAGACTTCTCTCCTAAATTCCAGGCCTGTATTTCTGTCACCTGACTTCACCTGACCATCCCACAGAAACCTCAGTTCTGTGGCCCAAAAAGTACTCCTTTTTCTGCTCCTCATTAGTGAATGGCACCAAATTCTACTGTCTTGAACCAGAAACTTGAGATTCCTGTCTCCTTATTCCTCCCAAACAAACACAAAAGCTGCTTATTTTACTTCGTAAACATTTCTAGAATCTGTTCTCCACCTCCACATTCTCACTAACCTGGGCTAATTCTTCGTTTGATCATTCTGCCCAAGACCATCACAACACAAACTGCTCAGTCTCTCTACTTCAGCTTTTCTTCATGCTAATCTCCCTGAACTTCCCTAAGCCCCTCATCTTGAAAAGGGGATATTAATCCCTAGTGCAGAAGATTACTGTGAGGATTAAATAACATGTGTAGCATCTGGCCCATAGAAGATTTCAAAAGTAATGTGAGTTTTCCTTCCTAAAATATTGCTTGGCACTCTACTGCCTCCCATTTCTGAATATTTTCTCAAAGCAATTATATTTTGAGTCTGAATTGATGAAGCACCATTTTATATGCATAAAAAGCCAAATTACACAGATAATTTTAGTTGTATAAATGCAACCTAATTCAAAGTATTCCCAAACTCATTTATTCATTTTTATCATAGCAACAAACACTTACTGCTCATTACAAACAGACCAAAGTAAGGTCTGATATTGACATAGACACATATAGACACAAGAAAACATCTACATTCTCAAGGAGTTTATCATTCTATACACACATATAACTCACAGTGATGTATTCATGAGAAGTGCTAAATGAATGCTACAGCCATGCTTGAGAGAGAGAGAAAGACAACTCACCAAACTGGGGCAATCAGAATGCTATTTGAGGAGGAAGAGAACTAAGATGTGACATAAGGAAAGGTATACAGTAGACCCCCCTTAACCTCAGATTCTCTTTCCACAGTTTCAGTTTCCCACTGTCAACCACACTCAGAAAATATTAAATGGAAAACTGCAGAAATAAACAACTCATAAGTTTTATTTTATTTTTTCTATAAATGTATGTATTTATTTATTTATTTTGGGCTGCTTTGGGTCTTTGTTGCTGTGCACGGGCTTTCTCTAGTTGCAGTGAGTGGGGGCTACACTTTGTTATCGTGCACAGGCTTCTCATTGCGGTGGCTTCTCTTGTTGCAGAGCACAGGCTCTAGGCTTGCAGGCTCAGTAGTTGTGGCACATGGCTCAGTAGTTGTGGCTTGCGGGCTCTAGAGCACAGTCTCAGTAGTTGTAGCACACGGGCTTAGTTGCTCCGCATCATGTGAGATCTTCCTGGACCAGGGCTCGAACCCGTGTTCCCTGCACTGGCAGGCGGATTCTTAACCACTGCGCCACCAGGGAAGTCCCTGCAACTCATAAGTTTTAAATTGCCCAGCGCTCCTAGTACTGTGATGAAATCTCACGATGTCAGTGCCATCCCTCCCAGGATGTGTATGATCCCTTGGTCCAGCGTGTCCAACCTTTAGTCACTTAGTCGCCTTCTCTGTTACCAAATTGACTGTCATGACAGCTGGTGTTCAAGTCACCCTTATTTTACTTAACAAGGGCTCCCAAGCACAATTCGTGATGCTGGCAATTCAGGTACGCCAAGGAGAAGCCAGAAAGTGCTTCCTTTGCACTTCCCCTGCGGTCCAGTGGTTAGGACTCCGTGCTTCCCCTGCAGGGGGTGCAGGTGTGATCCCTGGTCGGGGAACTAGGATCCCGAGAGCTGCACGGTGAGCACACCCCCCAACCAAAAAACTGCTTCAAGTCAGAAGGCGAAAGTTCTCAACTTAATAAGAGGAAAAAAATGGTATGCTGGTGTTAAGACCTACAGTAAGAACGAATCTTCCATCCATGAGACTGTGAAGAAGGAAAAAGAAATTTCATGCTCGTTTTGTTGTCACACCTGTAAGGGCTCAGTGTGGGCCGCCTTAAAATATGACACAATGGCATATTGATTATTTTGAATTGAAGTTGTTTGAGATGCAGCCGACGCAAGAAAGAAAATCTGACTGACTCTCCTTTCCATCTCCCTGAAAAGAGGGAAATAAATCTCTCATGTGAAAAGTGTACCCCCTGCATCTGGAGGTAGAGGCACCCTTATCATCAGGGATAGGGAGGTTCAGAGGCCAGAAGCCTGTATATAAACAAACCTTGTCACTTCTTTTAATCTTCTACCTCAAACCCAAACTCTGTTTATTCACTTATAAAGCACCCAAACCTAAATTTCTTTACCCTGTCAATTCCTCACAAATTTATTGTTGCTTTGTCTAAAAAGTGTAAAAGCTGCCTACTTGGGTCATTTCTATGGGACCTTCATGCCCATGAATTAAAATGTGGTTTTTCTTTCTCCTGTTAATCTGTCTTGGGTCAATTTTATTATTAGTCCAGCCACAAGAACTCAAGAGGGATAGAGGGAGAAATCCGCCCCCAACACACCTCCACTGCAAAAGTTATGGCCACAGTGCATAAGTGCTTAGTTAAGATGGAAAAGGCATTCCATTTGTACAATAAGATATTGAGAGAAAGAGAGAGACCACATTCACATACCTTTATTATGGTATATTGTAATAATTGTTCTAATTTACTATTGTTGTTATTAATCTCTTACTGTGCCTAATTTATAAACTTTATCATAGGTATGCCCGTATAGGAAAAAACATAGTGTATACAGCGTTCACTACTATCCGAGGTTTCAGGCATCCACTAGGGACCTTGGAATGCATCACCCGCAGATAAGGGAAAACTGCTTTACAGCTATACTCAGGTAGGAAAAGGAGAGATAAGTACAATTCTGATACAAAAAGAAATCACAAAGTTATGAGACAGGAATTCTAATGGGACATACAGCCTCTCTTGAAGAGGACACAGAATTCATGAAAAAACGTAACAAGAGTAAGATTTGGAAAAAAGACTGAGAGTGAGTGGAGAAAATTAAATGCCAACAGAAGGGTTTTTCTTTGAAAATAATGAAGTATCGATATAGAAACTTAGAGCCTCCTATCTAGTTGCCCTGCATTTGGTCATCTCCCTATATAATCTATCTTCCACTTAGCTGTCCTTGTGACCTTTCCAAAACCCACACCTCACTATGTCATGTCATTGTTTAAAACCTCCTTCAGGGTTCTCAAAAGGTGATACACAAATGGCCAATAAGCACATGGAAAGATGTCCAACATTACTAAGCATTTGGGAAATACAAATCAAAAGCTACCATGAGATACCACCTCACTCCAATTAAGATGGCTACTATCAAACAAAACAAAACAAGACAGGGAACAACAGCTGCTGGGGAGCATGTGGAGAAATTGGAACGCTTGTGGACGGTTAGTGGGAAAACAAAAGGTACAGCCGCTGTGGAAAAGAGCAGGAAGTTTCCTCAAAAGATTAAGAATAGAATTACTATAGATTACATGATCTATAAATTCCACCTCCGTATACAACCAAAAGAACTGAAAGCAGAGTCTCCAAGAGATATTCACACACCCGTGTACATAGAAGCTTTATTCACAACAGCTAAAAGGTGGAAGCAATTCAAGTGTCCATCAATACATGAATGAACAAAGGTGGTATATACATACAATGGAGTTATTCAACCTTAAAAGGGAAGAAAATTCTGACCCCGGCTACGACACGGATGAACCTTGGGGACATTGTGCTAAGTGAAATAAGCCATCACAAGAATACAAATGCTGTACGAGTCCACTCACATGAGATACCTAGAGCAGTCAGATTCATAGAAACAGAAAGTAGAATGGTGGTTGCTAGGAGCTGGGGGTAGCAGAAAATTTGGGAGTTGTTTAATGGATATAGAGTTTCAGATTTGCAAGATGAAAAGAGTTCTGGAGATTGGTTTCATAACACTACTAAAATGCACATTTATAAAATGGCTAAGATGGTAAATTTAATGTTATATGTGTCTTAACTACAATTAAAACTAATTTTTTAAAATCTCTTTCATGGGCTTCCACCAACAGGATACATTTGAAACCCTGCAGAGCCATGTACAAATCTCTCCATGGTCTGACCTCTTCCTTCTGTGGAAAAAGAAGAAACCATAACCAAAAGCATTAGGCTATGCTTGAGTTTCAGGGGGAAAAAAGTTAGGTATCATTTTATGTTCAAATGTATCCTGCTGTGAGGAAGTAAAGAGTGGAATGACTCTTATAATAAGAAAATCATAAACTGAGATATTTATAATCTTTGAATACAGTGCTCCTTTAAGAAACACTTAGTAAAATTATTCTTGTGATGGCTTATTTCACTTAGCACAATGTCCCCAAGGTTCATCCGTGTTGTAGCCGGGGTCAGAATTTTCTTCCCTTTTAAGGTTGAATAACGCCATTGTATGTACATACCACCTTTGTTCATTCATCTATTGATGCACACTTGAATTGCTTCCACCTTTTGGTTGTGAGGTATTTATAATCTTTGAATACAGGGCTCCTTTAAGAAACACTTAGTAAAATTACTGTTTACATCAATGGATGCAATTTTTGAACCATCATTAATTTTCACAATAGCCATTGTTTTATGACTTAAATAATTTACTCAATGTTTCACAAACATTTAGAACTACGGATCTTCTAAAGCATCTTAATGTGTATAACAAGAAAGTAAATTAAAAAGTTTATTAACACTAGGAGAATTCTTATCTTCTCTCTGCATGTCCAAAACTTGACAGAAGTCTTCAATCTAGCTAGTAAGCACTTTACTGATTAAAAGCTAATCTCCATTTTTAAAGGGTGAAGTCATATTTCTGATCCTCAATTTCCTTCTAAAAAGGAGCATGGATGCTGTGCTAGCTCAGGCTGCCAGAACATAATACCACAGACAGGGTGTCATAAACAGCAAAATTTTATTTTCTTACACTTGTAGAGGCTGAGATGTCTAAGGTCAAGATGCGGCCAATTCAGTTTCTGGTGACAGCGCTCTCCCTGGCTTGCAGACGGCTGCCTTCTCATTGTGTCTCCACATGGCAGGGAGCACGGTCTTGTGTTTCCTTTTACAAAGACACTAACCCTATCAAATCGGGACCCCATCCTTATGACTTCATTTACCCTCACTTACTTCCTTACTCCAAATACAGTCACACTGCAGGGGGAGGTTAAGATTTCAACATACAAATTTGGAGGAGGTATATTCAACCCATAGCTTTTCCTCCAATTTCTCCCCAGCATAATCTCTCATCATCAACAACACAGCCCATCCCTGGACCTTGTAGTCCAGGAGAACAGTTGAGTTGAGTTGCCACTCTTCTGAGCTCCCAAAGGGTTCTGTGCATGCTCATAAAATATCTGACTGATTTTTATTTCAATTTTGGCCAGTTTGTGTGTTTTCTTCAACAGAATATAAGCTACTAGAAGACAAGAACTATTGCTTCTTGATGTCTGCATCTCCAGAACTAGCATAGTACTTGCCACTTAGGAGGTATTCAATAGTGCTTATGAAGCAGAATGGAACTATTAAACTTAATGATGAAGGGGCTTTAACAAAGCTGTGTTTTACGAACATTAATCTAGCCAAAATGTGCAGGATGAGGTGGTGTATTAGTTTCCCATTGCTGCTATAACAAACTACCACAAGCTGGATGGCTCTAAGCAACACAGATTTGTTCTTTATAGTTCTAGACATCAGAAGTATGAAGTCAGTTACACTGGGCTGAAACCAAGGTGGCAGCAAGGTCAGGCTCCCACCAGAGGCTCTAGAGGAGAACTGTTTCCTTCCTTTTCCAGCTTCTGGATCTGCTTTCCTGACATTCCTTGGCTCAGGGTCCTTTTCTCCGTCTTCAAAACCTGCAGGGTAGCATCTTCAAATCTCTCTCTCTGCTGAGATTGGCACATTGCCTGCTCTCTCCCGTATGTGGTAAAATCTCCCTCTGCCCCCTTCTTATAAGGACCCTTGTGATTACACTGAGCCCACCTGCATAATCCAAGATGCTCTCTCCCTTCCAAGATCCTCAACTTGATCTGCCAAGTCCCTATTACCATATAAGGTCACATTCACAGGTTCCAGGGATTAGGTAGGACCTGGCTATCTTGGGGGTGGGGGAGGGGGCATTATTCAGCCTACTACATGTGGGTAGAGTGGCAACAGATTAGTTAGGAAGCTACTAATAACATCTGCCACATGCTTCCCACTTAGCTGGACTTCTAGTCCTAGATTTCATAGATAAGTTTGTATCTATCACAGGACTCCCATATCCCAATATAACACCATAAGCTCTCTGACAATATTTGGCCTAACCATCTGTGCTAAGTGAATTAAGGCATTGATCAATGACCCAGTGAATTTATTCCACAAAGCTAATCTGTTTCAATTAAATCAAATATTATAAAAATTAAACTACTTTTCTTAAATAAAACTTTTTCAGTTGAATTATTTGGGCATTTATTTCAACTCATTATTCAGCTCCACAATAGATCACAAGAGTTCATCATTTTAAACCAGATGGGAACCAAGGCAATTTCCATTTTGTTCAAGCCTTGCACATAACTGGCACACCACGAACCATAAGTGATAGTAAGGGTAAAGCCAGGTATTAAAGCAGGCAGAAAACTAATAACCAAGCGGCTTTAGACATTTATCTGGAGGTGATGACAGATGGTTCCTGTCCCTGGGATACCTCCAGGGTATCAAATAAAGTTGACAAATAAACAGATCATATACGACTGCAGAGTTGACAAATAAACAGATCATATACGACTCATATAAAACCGAGTTTCTTAATTACAGACTAGTAAAATGTCTGCTGGCACAGTAGGGCAAGTGGAACTGCTCATGACAGGATGGCATTTGGAGGACAACAGCCTCAAACAGACCACAATGCAAGAGCGAGAAGGGACTCTGAAGGGTCCATCCCCAAAAACAGCAAACACTGTCAGGCACACAAATCCGCCTGCCGAGAAAGAACTGTTCCCAGCGTGAACTGTGATCCTCACATACCGTGCTGAGATACACTCACTCTTTCAAGTTTTCTGCCTTTCAAACAAAAGGCAGAATTAAATCTTCTGAGGTTGCCACGTGTTATCTGTGATTAGCCTCACTTGGTGCTGAATAGTCTATTTATCTACAGCTTTTAATCAGCTACACAAATGACAAAAAGATGAACTCAAAACACACACACTCACTTGCCTCTTATCTGAATGGACAGATGCAGAAACATACAGCACAGAATAAATTACAGCCAAATGAGCTCAAGATGAAAAAAGCCCGGGGGAAAACACTCCAGACACAGTAAAGAATGTGCTGTCATCAAAAATGCCAGGACTCTGCCCTGATCCCCTTTGGAGGGAGAAAGATACTTGCAACCTCTCTTCAGGCTCAGCCTGGGACACAGGGTGTATGAGTCTCCCCAGGCAAAAAGCTGCCTGGGTCCCCTGGAAAAGATGGATTCTCTTTGGTTCTTGACCCCAGGAGCCTACTGAGGCCATAGAGGGAAGGAACAACTAAGGAAGAGAAACCTCTGGAACAAGTTTCATCTTAAAAAAAAAAACATGGCTCTCAATTTTTGAAAGTAAAACATTAAAGGCAATTGATTTTCTTTCATTGTTTTTCTAGCAGTCTCATTTGCTGTTGAAATGTGATTTCCTATCAACTATTTCTGCCAGTTAATATCCATCAATATCAGGCCAACACAAACAGTTGGGGAAAGAGGGAACAAGCACAGCAGTGCAGGGCTTCAGGGTCACAGGGTAAGTGGTGTCCATAAATGTTCCATGCTCCCCAGTCAGAGAGGAGGAGAGGTTCATCAGACAGCACCTATGTGTTAAATCACCCAGGCCACAGAGAACCACCGTGTCTTTGATCTGGTGTTAATACTATCTCAGAAAGGAGGAATAGTTCTCAGACTTGAGTAAATAATAAGGACTCGGGCTTCCCTGGTGGCGTGGTGGTTGGGAGTCCCCCTGCCGATGCAGGGGACACGGGTTCGTGCCCCGGTCCGGGAAGATCCCACATGCCACAGAAAAGCTGAGCCCGTGAGCCATGGCCGCTGAGCCTGCACGTCCGGAGCCTGTGCTCCGCAACAGGAGAGGCCACAACAGTGAGAGGCCTGCGTACCGCAAAAAATAAAAATAAAAAAAAATAAGGACTGTGCTTGGTGATGGTGATTCTTAATTCCAACTCTCCCAGCAGATGCCAATGGCAATACACCACTCAGCATCTTCCACAGTCTCTACAGTAACAGCCTCAAATAGATTTTCATAAGACATTTTATTTTCTAATGTTAGTTTTATTATGTTAATGAGTAGAGTATTGCTGTTGACAATACTTCAACTTTTGTTAAAAATAAAAACTATGCACTATGTGGAAGCTGAATTACTGGAGACTAGACACTTTTCTTATTCACTCTTTTGAAAAATTCTCTGCTTCATGTCATCACTAAGATGGCATAAACCCCTTGAGGGATTTTTTTTTTTTTTTTTTTTTTTTTGCAGTACGCAGGCCTCTCACTGTTGTGGCCTCTCCCACTGCGGAGCACAGGCTCTGGACGCGCAGGCTCAGCGGTCATGGCTCACGGGCCCAGCTGTTCCGCGGCATGTGGGATCTTCCCAGACCGGGGCACGGACCCGTGTCCCCTGCATCGGCAGGCGGACTCTCAACCACTGCGCCAGCAGCGAAGCCCGAGGAGGGATATTTTTATGCTTTTTTTTTGTGGTGTAGCTCATTGAGTCTAACACAAAGCAGATGCTCAATTAAAAAGAAACATTGTTAGTGAAATTAAAGAGCTCTACCATCTAAGAAATATAATATCCTTGCATATGAATTGAAATGTGTAACTGAGTAAGAAGCAATCCTATGTGTTGTTTAGTTACAACAACTCATTTTATAAATGAGAAAACTGAGGCTCTAAGATTTGAAGTGAAAAATTTTCTAACTAAGGTGGCTCAGTTTGCCAATGATAGACTATCTATTCTGAGCTCGTATCAATTCCAGAATATTGAACCCTGTTTTAGATTCCACACTGAAAAGAGAAATTGATATTCTAAATTGTGTCTAGAAGGATAAATGGTCTTGAGATAATATTTTGCAGTAATAGTTCAATGAACTGGACTGTAAAATCTAGAGGAGAAGAGATGCAACGTCTGTCCTCAAACATTTGGGTGGCTTCCCTGGTGGCGCAGTGGTTGGGAGTCTGCCTGCTAATGCAGGGGACACGGGTTCGAGCCCTGGTCTGGGAGGATCCCACATGCCGCGGAGCAACTAGGCCCGTGAGCCACAACTGCTGAGCCTGCGCTCCGCACTGGGAGAGGCGGCGATAGTGAGAGGCCCACGCACAGCAATGAAGAGTGGGCCCCGCTTGCCACAACTACAGAAAGCCCTCGCACAGAAACGAAGAACCAACACAGCAAAAATAAATTAATTAATTAATAAACTCCTACCCCCAACATCTTAAAACAAAAAAACATTTGGAAGCTCATTCTATCTAAGAGCAATTAAGCTTGTTATTGCTGGGAATGCAAACCAGGACCAGTCATTGATCTGGATGAGAACTGAGCTACACTGTAACAGACCTTCTCACAAAGCGATGACCTCCATTTTCCTAAACATTTTCCAGTACAAGCTTGATGTAAAATGTCAGAATCAAATGGCTAACCACTGCAGCCAGACACTGTGCTCCAGGCTTTAAACACACCACATCCAGCTCTTACAAAGGTAGATATCATCCTCATTTTATGGCTAAGAATCTGAGACTCAGAGGTTAAGAAGTTTAGCCAAGTTACACAAGTCATAAAGCACAAGAACCACAAGGAAAGTCTGCAGAATTTTAGAGATCATCACACCGTTGAGAAATATGAGGACCATAAACAGCTCCTGGCTCTTCTGAACCAGTCTTACCAGGATCGAGTATCTGAGATTAAACTACAGCAGGAGGTAAATTCCAGTCAATGCCAAATGCTGACATTGAATCAATAGTAAGTAAATCCATAAAAGAACATGGGAAAAACAAGTGGCAAGACCAGCATTCAAACCTAGATCTTTGAGACTCTAAAATCCTAAGTCTTCCCACTATTTCAGGTGGCTGCAAGGATGCCTTGTCCTTTGCATTCCTGTCGGCTCTAAAATTCTTCAATTTTGAGATTAGGTACCCAAGATAAAAAATACAGCACTTCTTCAAAAAAGTAGAAAAAAACCCTTGCCCCCCCCCAAAAAAAAAAACCCACAGCATAAAAATCTCTAACTATAATTACAGGGATTACTGCAACTCAATGTGTATAATGAACAGATAACTCTGATTCCAGTATGAGTCCAATGCAACGAGTTTATTTTATTGTACTCCCTTATCTATTTATAAAGCTTTCAAATTAAACAGAAAAAAATACTTAAGGATGTACTCTTGACTGCGCTTACAAACTTAAGCTTAATCCACCTATTAATAATATGTTTTTATTAATCATATTACCAGATTTCCCTTCCCTGAACTGACAGAGGACATAAAATAAACTTTGGTTGTATCAGATCTCAACCAGTGTCTGTTGTTGACTCATCTTGGGGTAGCTCATGGGACAGAAAGGCTCCAATAGCAATTACTTTTTTTTCACTCATTCTGCTTTTTCAGGATAAAAGGATTTATTTTAATACTAAAAAGAAATCATTTACAGATTAACATTTGATTTTATCATAATAACCTGAGCAACTTCACTTTCTTAAGGACTTTCCTAATGCATGGAAAATGCCTTGTCTGTTTCTGGTTATACTGAAATCTTTCCACACAGTTTTCAAGAAATCCTTGTGTAGGAAATAGGATGGCATCTCCTTTTCAAACACCACAGACACCAGGAAATTAACTTTATCTAAGCCACAGCCTTCTGTGAAAATTAGTGAAAGCTATGGCTCTTGTTCCCACAAAAACTGACATAACACATATACACAAGATCTTGAAAACAGTTCCTTATAGTGCATCAGAAAATTTTCTTCTCATAAAACGAGGGAAAAATCTTGAGCTGAGTTTCTCTTTTCTGACGGCTAGCATGGGCTGCTGTCTCCACCCTCTCCGCAAAAACCTACCATGAAGAAACTATAAAAATAGAATATATAACATCATCTCTGATGGTCTGGACCACTGTTGGTTCACAACCTGGCCCTATATAGTCAGGGGGCAAGGAGACACTGAAGAAAGAGGTAAAGCATTCCAGATTGGTAAGAGGCAGGTTGCATAAAAAAGGGAACTTACCGGGCCTCCCTGGTGGCACAGTGGTTGAGAGTCCGCCTGCCGATGCAGGGCACACGGGTTCGTGCCCGGGTCCGGGAGGATGCCACATGCCGCGGAGCGGCTGGGCCCGTGAGCGGCTGGGCCCGTGAGCCATGGCCGCTGGGCCTGCGCTTCCGGAGCCTGTGCTCCGCGGCGGGAGAGGCCACAACGGTGAGAGCCCCGCGTACCGCCAAAAAAAAAAAAAGGAACTTACCTATGAGGCTTGTCTTAGGCGCCGCAAGAAGAGTAGATCTCTGGGCCGCCCGCCAGAATCTCAAAAGTTTACAAAGAGGCCCTAACGGGGTTCAGCCACCTATTCAGCCCAGGTGGTCTCAACAACACCTTACTCTCTCAAGTCTGCTCGAAAATGGCTCCCACTTCAGGGACGGTGGGCAAAGTACCTTCCAGGGACAGGGGAGGGGTGAAGAGCCTCGCATTGCCCGGATCCAGCTCAGGGTTCATCTTCTGGTCACGTCCTCTGCATGACCTCCTCCCAACAACCAGGGGCTATACCTATAGCATCTTTACAAGCAAACAGTAAATAGCATGACTTTTCTTCCTATTGTGAGGATGATCAATTGCATATGTTTAAATTGTTCGTTTCAGTGACTCAGCATCTTTCTACCAGCCAACTGCATGATCAAGGGTAAACAATGGCAGTAGGTTTTTTTCAATATGTATTTAATCACACTGCATTTTCACAGAATCTTTGTTGTCACAAAAAGAAGATTCTTACCTTTCTAGGAGCAATTCTCTTAAATACCAATAATTATTATATCCCTATATAGAATTCCTACTGTGATTTCTAGATAGGGCAGCATACCTGGTTGTGAACTCCAGGGTACCACTCTGAAGCTAGTATATTACCTGTTTCCTTATAAGTAGTTTTAAGAAAGGAACTTATTCAATTTGTTTGTCCTTGCTCTGGTTCAAAATGTCATAAGATCCTCATTTGGTGTCTATTCTTTCAAATCCTCTGATTTGTCTCATGAGATCTGTAACAATTTAGTATCTGCCATATAAACTATACCAAAAAAAAAAACCTTTAACTATTCTGCAGACCAAGATTCCTGATCATTGGCCATGTGACAAAACTCTGTATCTGGGAAGGGATGGGATTGACAAACTGTCAAATACCTCCCTTTTCCACAGGACTACAAGGTCAGCCCCTTCCTTGCAAAGATAATACATTCAAATTACAGCAGAGAAAGGGAATAAAAACATGAAAGTTCTATAAACTCTTAAACATTGCTCTTGTCCTGATTGACTAATCATACTTAATACTTTGTAAGGGTCTATTAGAATATAAACCTTGTCTTTCAGGGGAAGGAAACATTGTAACTAGACATGATAATAGACAATCATCTCCGTTTTTTAAAAAAAGTAAAGGGTGACCCCGGCCATAGGTGAGCAGTGGTCAAGATAAAAGCAAAGATCTGGACCATGAGAAACCACTTTTGACCTTTTTAAATTAAGACAAGAGGATTTGACACTGCTCAAACTTTAAAAGAAGAGATCTCACCAGCAGAGGCTGAGCAACCAGTGGGACTATCTGATTGTTAGTTAATGTAATTGTAAGTATAAAATAAAAGGGACTTCCTTGGAAAACACTTCTGCCTGGAACTTCATATTATATAAGGCTCATTGCTTTAAAAAAACAAAAAAAAAGGACCAAGTAATTAACTGTGTCCTGGCAAAGAGAAGGAAGTCTGCCTAACCTTGATGTAATATCCTAAAATTCCTAGAGTAGAAGTTTAGCCATAAATAAAAAATATTTAATCTTATTATCAAATGGGTAAACAAACCATCAAGGAAAAAGTGTATATTTTGTAATAAAAGTCCTAAAGTTTACAACTTAAATATGAATCTTTAAAAGTCAAAGAAAAGTATTTAAAGCAATTTTATTAGATGAAACTTTTTTCTACAATATATATTAAAGGAAATATCCAATACAAGGACACCTCATTTTAAAGGAACTCAATTCCTGTATTTTTTAAAACATTTAATATATTTTGACAGTAATTCAATCTAAACATATCAGTACATTACAGATGTACATTTTCCCACCTCAGAAGCAGTTTGCTTCATAGGCTAAATTTCTAAGAAAAAAACAAATGATAAACAGACACTTTAAAAATATTTTTAGAGAATCCCCAAATCAATTAACATAGTCTTACTTCAGGTACTTTAAAGTGCTTAACCTGATAAGCTGATAATAAAAATAATTAAGAAGCAAAATAGTAGAAATGAAAAAAGCAGAGATGTTTTAAAGAAGAAAATAAGTAAATATTTTAGAAACATGCTATAGCAGCTTTTGTGTTGGAATATTTCCAATAACGTTATAGAACTGGTTCAAAGGCCACTTCTCAAAAAGTTCATTATATTTTCTTAGCAATTTTGACTATAATTAGGATAAGATGTTTCAGGGAGTATGGTAGTGTGACAGCCTCTTTGTCCAAATTGCTAACCTCCTCCTGACAGAGTTCCCCGAGTGTTAATCTACTTCTCCACTCACTGTGCTTTTAGAAATATAAAATAAGCACACTGTTAATTAACATTTCTATTCATTATTGAAGCAACAACATACAATTAGAGCAACTTTTAAAGAATTTCAAATAATCTGTTTTCTCAAGTTTCCGGGAGGTTGGAAGGGTTAAATTTTGTCTCTCTGTATACAAAAATAAAATAAAATGAAGCATGTTTTAATAACTAACTGGAATCCCTAAGAAAGCTGTCTTCTAAATTGTTCTGCAGAGATAACTATTTTTAGGGGAAATAGTTTTTTACAGCCACTAAATTGGATTTGTTATTTTTGTACATGCATTACTAGGGTGGTAAGGGCACTAGTCTCCTGGGGAAAACTTAACTTTTGTTTTATCTGAACTTTCCCTGTACATTATTACTAAAAATTATCTAGGAACAGCACCATGAAATCTAGGTTGAGAGAGAATACAATAAACATGAGAATACTTAAAGTTTTAATAGACTCATTTATGAGGACAAAACCAGAAGAATACCGCCAGTGCCATAAATGGAAGTGTGAGGCAGCATTCACACTGTGCAAGTGTTGCAGAGAATGAGTAAGACAGGATCCTGCTCTAATGGAGATGGACGATTTCTCTCTATTAAAGTAGCTGAATCTAAAACATGAAATGCAACAGGCGCTATATTGTAAACTGTGCCAAGATTACTCAAATTGTAGTTACTATTGATCAAACTTTAACTGCTTCATCGTTTTTGTTTTGAAAGGGGATACTGAGGGAATTCCCTGGCAGTCCAGTGGTTAAGACTTGGTGATTTCACTGCTGGAGGTCCAAGTTCTATCCCTGGTCGGGGAACTAAGATCCCACGAGCCATGTGGTGTGGCAAAAAAATAAAAAAATAATAAAATAAAATAAAATAAAAGGGGATACTGAATGTCAGAAAATCTGAATATGTTTTAACTGAGAGATGTAAATAATGTATACAGACTTGTATGTGATGGGATTGGAAATATTTAAATTCTAGGGGTTTTTTTCTTTAAAGGAAGAAACTGAATATTTATTTAAAAAAATAATAAATAGTTATGTTTGGCCACGAAAAAGAAAAAAAAAGAAAAGTGTTTTCAAACTGCGATGATCAGAGTCCCAGATTTCTAAGGAGGTAAGGAAGGGACCATCCCAGGTGAGGGAGGTGCAGACACTGAGGGCTAAGGCTCCCTTCTTGCTTCACTCCATCCCACAGTTATGTTTGATGCTTTGGGATCCTTCATAACACTTTACCTGAAAATGGAGTTCTGTTTTCAAAGGAGGCACTAAAGTCACAGATGGCCAGGTGACAATTTTCTAGGATGAAGAGAATTAAATAAATGATGATAAAAGGAGAAACAAGAAGAGAAATGGAAAGGTTTAGTATAAATATGTAAACCTGAAAAAGGGACAGAGGGAATCTGGGCAAGTATGCAACAGCCGATCACTTTCAGACCTTCATTAGCTTAAATCTTTTAAAAATTTACTAGTTGAGTTATGTAATCCCTTGTTTCCATTACTCTCAGTCTGGAAACCACATATAGTCATATGCTAGTATGTACATAAGCCACAGGATAAATAAATGTCAGTTATTATTATTATTATTCCTAGAGCACCAGCTTCATTTGAGACTAATTATATTAAAACAAATTTGGATATTTTATTGAATGAATCTACAGTTCAAGTAAATTTTAAAATAAGCACTAGTCTTCTTGGAAATTTTATGCTTGCAGAGAGCCACTGGGGTCTATACTCCCAAGCCCCCAAAGGTGTGCATTTTCTCTTCAGTACCATTTGGAATACTTTTCATGGAAAAGTACTAAATTACAGTAAAATCCTGTCATAACATGCCCATGACGATGCTAACTAGAAAGAAAGTGATTGACTATTGGCTCCCAACCCCTGTTCTCAACAGAAGCAGGCTAATGTTCTTATCTTCCACAGTAGGAATGGGAGAGAAAGAAATGAATGTTCAGTATATATTTATTTGTAATAACCAGTCTATATCTATATAGCTGATAGATGAAAATAAAGGATTTTTTCCTTTTTTTCATATAGCAACTAGAAAGCTGACCAAAAAGTATTGTTTTTCATTATTCTTGTAATAATGAGGTTCTGCACGTTATGCATTTGAAAATTTTTAGACTTTACTTATAGCATTATGGCAGGGTTTCCTGTGCTTATTCTCCCTGGAGCCATTATTGGTCAAGACAGAAATCTATCTAGATTGTAGTTATCTCATCTATAAAATTAAAACTTGAGTATATTAGGGATGACAATTAAGAGACATAAGTGCTTTCCTCTCCCTCATGACCATAGCAAGCATGAGCCTGCAAATAGTCTCAGATCCATTCTCTCTGTTTTCCAGGAAACCACATCCAATCAACTGGGGACAGGTTATACGATATTTGCTATACCTGGATCAGATGATCTTCAAGTATTCTACAAACTAAATTTTATAAGTAATATACTGAAGAGGAGTCACAAACAAATAGCCCTTCTAAGAAAAGCCATTCAAACTGTATTTGTTTTTTTCTTTAATTGAATATACTTGACATATAACATTGCATAAATTTAAGGTATACAACATGTCAGTTTGAAATTTTATGTATGGTAATGTGATTCCTGTTGTATCGATATTTAGTACCTCCTATATTCTTTATATAGACTTTCTTTGACTCATGTCATGTTCAGGGAGTGATGTCAACCAGTCACCCTGGTCACAACTGATCATCAGGATAGAGTGCAGAAATCAAAAGTAATTACATAAAACTTGGTCACAAGGAAGACAACCAGCTCTGAGACCTCTCTCTTGGGAACTGGATCTTCTCTCTTGGGAAATGTGAATGAGATACATGCAGTAAAATATTGTCAACTAGATCAGGCTGGATCCCATATGACATAAAACTAACCTATCATTCAACTTCTCCGTAGGGCTCCTGTATATCCTAGTCAAAAAAAGAACTAAGCCCCAAGGTAACAGGGACATTGAGGTCAGAAAGGTTAAGTAACTTTCCCAAAGTTACACAGCATAGGAGTTAAGCAATGGCTTCCAGGTGTTTCTCATTTCATGACATGTTTAAAGAGTGCAAAGTTTAGATTTGAAGACTGAAGTTTAAAGTTTCCCTCTATAAATAATAAATGCTGAAGAAGGTATGGAGAAAAGGGAACACTCCTACGCTGTTGGTGGGAATGTAGATTGGTGCAGCCATTATGGGGAACAGTACGGATGTTCCTTAAATAGAATTACCATATGATCCAGCAATCCCACTCCAGGGCATATATCTGGAGACAACTCTAATTTGAAAAGATACACGCACCCCAACATTCATAGCAGCACTATTACAATAGCCAAGACATGGAAGAAACCTAAATGTCCATCGACAAATGAATGGATAAAGAAGATGTGGTATATATGTGTGTGTGTGTGTGTGTGTATATATATATACGTATATATATATATATATATACGTATATATATATATACAATGGAATATTACCCAGCCATAAAAAAGAATGAATTAATGCCATTTGCAGCAACATGGATGGACCTAGAGATAATCATATGAAGTGAACTAAGTCAAAGAAAGACAAAATCATATATGACTTATATGTGGAATCTTAAAAAATGATACAAGTGAACTTACTTACAAAACAAAAATAGACTCACAGACATGGAAAACAAACTTACGGTTACCAAAGGAGAAAAGAGGGGAGAGGGATAAATTAGGAGTTTGGAATTAACATATACACACTACTACATATAAAATAAACAACAAGGACCGACTGTATAGCACAGGGAACTATAATCAATATCTTGTAATAACCTATAATGGAAAAGAATCTAACAAAGAATATATATCTATTCTTTTTCAGATTTTGAAAACTGAATCGCTTTGATGTACACCTGAAACTAACATAACATTGTAAATCAACTATATTCCAATTTTTTAAAAAAAGGAGAAAAATAGTTTCCCTCTATAATTAGCTTAAGCAAATCTCCTAGTTCCTATTTCTTCATTTATACTTTATCTAGCAGAAGATTGATATTGGCTCTCTTAAGAGTTTTTTGTGAGGATTAGATTGTAGCTGTGTAGGATGGGAATGCTGCTAATCAAGATAGGACACATTCATTTCCTTTGCATAACATATCTCAAAAGAAAAACTGCATTAAAGGAACTGTCAGAAAATAGAAATTGTTAAGCTTTAAGAGACTTCCAGAAACTATCCACCTGTGTCTCTACCTTTATGCAGGCAAACAATTTGAAACAAAAATTGTCTCTTTTCTTCTTTAAAGTCACCGGGGAAAGAAAATAAGTAGTCTTCCTGAACATTCCATTTCAGTATTTGATCCCTTCGCAGTCCTGAAGATCTTCATTAGATCCAACTGGAATCTCTCCCGCTTTAGTGTAAGCCCTTTTCATCTTATTCTGTCCTTTGCTGATAGAAAACTTTGTTTTTTGTTTTTTTTGTGTGTGACTAAAACTCTTCCTAGATGGTAGTTACCTCTATCTTCTCTTCCAAAAGCAAACATATCTCCATTGTTTCCATTTTTCCCATAGCATCACTTTCCAGCTCATTATTCATCATTCTCATTCTTTCCTGAAGTTTTTTCCCTTTTGCTACAGCTATTTTTTTACCAAAGATGAGAACTATGAAAATTATTTTATTACCTTGAAAAACTGACTTTCTTACCATTGAACTGGTTGAATTTTTCCTCTACCTTATCCGAACAGAGCAAAATAATTATTTAACCCTGAGGTTTCACTCCCTGGGAAGCTTGAATTTTGAATAATTAGCTGTTAACTTACTTATGTGCAGAAAGATGGAGAATGTTTGGCAATGTCTTTTTAAATGTTTCCCTCAGGCTATTCACATGCTAATCATAATAAAACATTGAGACACTGCAGCAATGCGGAAGGCATAACAAGTGCATAAAGATTAAGTGCTAAAATAAAATTCTTGTTTTAAATCTGGGAACTTTGTAATAACACCTCATTTTTACTGTTCCTTAAGAAATAACACTGACTTGAATACAAAACTAAACAACTGAAGCTGAGAATATTAAACCTCTGGCTGGCAGCTACCACCTCTGGAAAAGAGAGAAAGAGAGCTGGGCTGCAGGTTCGCCCTGGGTGAGGGCAGAGGTACTTAGCACTGTCACCTTGACAAGAGGTCGGGACCCTGGGGCAAGGTTGAACAGCCTTCAGTTAAAGAGGAACTCTAAGTGGACGGATAAAATCTTTTTTAGGTACAGTTAGACAACAAAAGGAATATACAGTACTCAATAACTGTGCTACCCAAAGGCCCACTAAAAGAAAATGGAAATAATTCAGATGTTTCTCAGAACAAGCTTAATTAAACTTTTTCTCAAAGGCTAATCTGATTTTTTTTTTTTGGCGGTGGGGGGTGTGGCGGGCAGCAGAGTGAAGGAAAGAAGAGCGCAGTTTTCATAAAATCTGAAAGCTGTTTCTTTTCTCAATCTCTCAATCTTTCACCTGGGGCTAAAAAAACAAACAGCGTTTTTATATATCCTCTCCTCTCTTTGTTTCTAGCACGCATAGTTCTCATTAAATTTTTTTTTCCCCCAAAAGCTCTTCCTTTGACTGATGGCTTTTGTTTAATGCTTAATCTGTTTTTTTTTCCTTGTAATTGAATAGCATTGCATCCAATACACCCTTCGCCATTACAGTAAATCACCATTTCCTGCATCTCTTTAATGCAGTTAAGGGATGTCAGAATTATCTCAGAGGTAGCAGGTTTCCCTTATCTTAGGATGATAGCAATGTCTCCAGTGAAGAAAACACCTCATATCTGTTTTTAAAGACTCCTCTGCAATATTCCATTCCATTCTGAATAAAAAAAAAAAACTCAGGCCTTTTAAAGAAAAAGAAATGGCTAGAAATCTTCAGTGGACTCAGGCTCTAAAACTGCAGAATTTAGTCATTAGGTGATCCATGGCAGTGTCCTGCCAAGAACGCTCTCTGAGCTTCTGAGGCACAAGACAGTCTGTGGAGCCGACTGATACATCCGAGGTGCTCTCCTGACTGGAAGCCAGATTTGTGACAGGAGAAATGGCACCTCAGGGAAAGCTGACTATTTGTTGCTTGCCTTTTCACTAAGAGAGTCAAAAACTTGAAGCGGAAGCTTTCTGAGGACCATGCCTACCTAAGCTGAACCCCACACACACATACTGTGACAGAGCTTACCTTCTCGCAAGCCTCCACGGGCCTTGGAACAATGAAAACCACCACACAGAGCCCTCTCTGGGCAAAGAGGGAGGTCACCAGGATCAGGGCTTTTGCTTTTTGATTCCTTCCCCTCTCTTCTTAAGCTTTTTGGGGTGTCCAATGAACATCCTGCTTATCTTCTCTGCAATCAAATTCAAAATGAACTAGACATCAATCATCCTTTACTTTGACTCACTAAACGGATTTTACTTTAGAAGGAAATGAACATCCTAGTCTTTGATACATAAATACACATTGAAAACTTTTGGTTTGAGGGACCCAAGAGCTTTCCCTGCAACCTTACTGTATGTTCTGATACTAGATTCTGTCCTGGATAAGAAGCCAGAAGAGACACTCCTCTAAATGGTATACGGTGTTCTCCTAAGAAGGTGAAGCTGCCCAATAGCCCAGCTGGGGCTCATGAGGGCCTCTTCCCACCCCCAGGCATTCCTTAAAGGGCCAGGGCAGTGTCTAGTCATTCGTCTTGTATTTCCAACTGTAAGAAGTAAGACCCTGAACCTTATAAAAAGAATTTCCCCTGTAAAATTAATTCTATTGAGAGATGGCAACTGTCACTTATCTTAAGCTCACTACTAAGCTGACCTTTCATGTATTTATTTAGCTCAGATGTATCTCTGCTCAGAAAGCTCAAGAAATATTTGTCTTGTAACTAGAATAAAGACTAAATATATATAATCACTGAGCATTCCCAAGGCCCCAAGGTACAGCAGAAACTCATCAGATCCACCAGACAGAGTCTTCTTTAGGGTAGTAATTATCAACTCTTTCACCACCAAGTTTCCTCTGATCATTTCCTCCTGTAGACCTCATGATTTGAAAAATTTGGGGGCTTCCCTGGTGGCGCAGTGGTTGAGAGTCCGCCTGCCGATGCAGGGGACACGGGTTCGTGCCCCGGTCTGGGAAGATCCCACATGCCGCGGAGCGGCTGGGCCCGTGAGCCACGGCCGCTGAGCCTGCGCGTCCGGAGCCTGTGCTCCGCAACGGGAGAGGCCACAACAGTGAGAGGCCCGTGCACTGCAAAAAAAAAAAAAAAAAAAAAATTTGTCTACAAACAGGCACATATTAAGGAATAATCTATTTTCCCTTTTCATTAATCTAACAAATGCAGCTGTCAATAGTCAGAACTCTGGATAGATTGAGATAAACATATTACAACGATGGATTTATATAATCCCAGCCCAAAGCAAAGAATCTTAACATTTTAATTAGTCTGTACAATGTTATTATGAATAAATGCATAATTTCTATTAGATTTTTACAAACATCAAAAATCACTCATAGATCCTCTTTACCATCTTGTGGGCCTCTCGACAAGGACAGAGTGCCAAGGCTCTCCATCCCTCTCTGATTCCCTTTATCCCTCAGTATTTCTCTCTTTCCTAGCGCTAGATTTTGAAATACCAATAAAATATTCTGGCCCATCAACCTATTAATGTCTTATCCACATCAATCCCTATTTTATGTCTTGATTCCTGATTCCCAATGACGTATTCACATGGGCTCCTAGGGTAGTAACACCCCTCGCCCCTAGCTTGGCCCTGATGCCCCCATACTCCTAAACTACCCTCACAGATAGTGATGTCTGTGAACTAGCCTTGCAGGTACATAGTTTGCCATGAACGTCCAAGCCCTTCAGTTTGGTTGGAATGCATCTTTGAATAATAAAGTTTTGTTAATTCAGTGGGGGAAATCTGATTGCTTCCAATAATAAAATAGTTGGCTTGGGGCTTCCCTGGTGGCTCAGTGGTCAAGGATCCGCCTGCCAACGCAGGGGACACGGGTTCGAGCCCTGGTCCGGGAGGATCCCACATGCCGCAGAGCAACTAAGCCCGTGCACCACAATTACTGAGTCTGTGCTCTAGAGCCCACGAGCCACAACTATGGAGTCCATGAGCCACAACTACTGAAGCCTGAGTGCCTAGAGCCCGTGCTCCACAACAAGCCACCGCAATGAGAAGCCCACCCACCGCAACGAAGAGTAGCCCCTGATCGCCACAACTAGAGAAAGCCCACGCAGCAACAAAGACCCAATGCAGCCAAAAATAATTAATTAATTAATTAATATTAAAAAATAGTTGGCTTAAGGATTTTTTCTTTCCTTTTAAGTAATTTGTTTATTTGGGGGCAGTGGAGGGGAGCATCATATAAGCCATACATCACTTAATTAATTGCCCCCTGTACATTTCAAATGGTTTGACTTGGGGTTGTGGACTCACAATCTGACAAAGCCATGAAACAAAGGGGGAGTAATGCCCAATGCCCTCCTATAAACTCCAAATAGTCTACTTAAAAACAAAAAAGACTCTGTGCTATCCCTAGAGAAATATTTATAGTACAGATATAGCCTGTGCATGGTATTTTCTTTAAAATACTGTCATTTGTCATAAAATGCAGTGGGGATTAGGATGTCTGACCACACTGAAGTGACAACAACATATCCACTGCCTGGCAACCACTCCTAGAATTGCCTCACTCTTTAACCAGGAGTGGCGTTTTGGAGAGAATCCAATTTGCTGCTTTAAGTGAAAAGGATTATAAGTGACATGCCCATAATTATCTGCGTTCTATCCATTACCATTTTCTCTTAAAATATGTGAGTGGCTTGGGGCTTCCCTGGTGGCGCAGTGGTTGAGAGTCCGCCTGCCGATGCAGGGGACACGGGTTCGTGCCCCGGTCCGGGATGATCCCACATGCCGCAGAGCGGCTAGGCCTGTAAGCCGTGGCCGCGGAGCCTGTGCTCCGCAACAGGAGAGGCCACAACAGTGAGAGGCCCGCGTACCGCAAAAAAAAATTAAAAAAAATAAAATAAAATAAAATAAAATATGTGAGTGGCTAGAGCTAGACCTTAGTGTCTCTTCCTGGCCTCACTCTCACTTGCCTGACCTCAGTAAGAGGAAGGTCTCACCCTCCACCTGGTCACTAGGTATCCTCCCTGATCCTTGTCAGGTTGCTGGAATAGTCCTTCACCATCAAGCCAAAGAGACTGGGGCTGTGACTGTGCATCAAACACGTCCCTAACCAGGACTAGACAAGTCTCATAGAAATAGGAAATGAAAGACAAGATGAATGAATTATTAACACTTATATGATGTAGAGGAAAAGAAAAGCTCTGTTGAGGCTTTAGGGAAAAAACATCCTGCATCAGCACATCCTCACCAAGACAAGTATCTTTTCCAATGTTCAATATCTGTTACCTTAGTTCTCTAAAGCCTATAAATCTAAGGAAGATATCATTTGTAGGGAAACTCTAGCCGATACTTTAAAGTAATTGTATGGAGGTTTGATGACCCTGAATCTCCCTCTAAGACGTTTACACAGATTCATGACAGCAGGCCATGGCAGGCAGATTTGTTTTCTCTCCTGACAGAATATCATGGCGCCAAGAGGCCATTTTTCTTGAGCTACTGCTGAGCTAAGCACTTATTGGTGGGATGTCCTGTCCTCTGTGCTGGTCAGCAGAGTGAAGGACCAGACTCCACCATCAGCTGCTGCTGCTTATTCACCCTTGTTGGTCAAATGTCATCACATTGCTATTTTGCCTGTAACATTAAACTGTTCATTCCCTGGAATATGGGGAAACCAAAGCAAGTCGGAGGCTCCTGTGCTATGACCAGGACACTGACTCCAAGTCAAAACTTCCTGCCCATGTCATGATATAGCTCCTCCTGGAGGTCTGTCTGTCAGGCTCTGTCAGAGCTCTGAGCCACCAATGACCTCTAACTACCTTCCAAGGAACGTTTTCTTACATTGGGTCTTATCTGCTGTGTCCTAAGATCTAATCTGCTTATCCAATCCCAACCGCCTGTGACCTCAGGGGACCTGCAGTGATATCTTGTCTTTCTTCCAGGTCTGGGTCTCTATGATCAATCACCCCACAGGAGCTCAGACGAACACAGAGGACACCACTCTCCCTCCTGGAGAGTTAATGCCACATCTCCTGTACGCTGAAGACTTGCCTAAAGGAACATTAATTCCTCACCCCCAAAGTTAACGGAAATGACCACAATTTTTTGCCAGGCTGTACAATTATGTATATATCTGTTCCTCTTCAAATTAGAGTTTCCTCAGGGCAGACACCATATCTTTTCAGCCGTAGTTATCGGGAAGTGCCCTTCTTGTAGTAAGAATTCAAGAAATGTTGGTTGAATTTAACTGAAAAAAACACTTCAGATTTTAAGTGTTAAAAAAAAAGGGGGGGCTTCCCTGGCGGTGCAGTGGTTACGAGCCGCCTGCCAATGCAGGGGACACGGGTTCATGCCCTGGTCCGGGAAGATCCCACTTGCCGCGGAGCGGCTGGGCCTGTGAGCCATGCTCTGCAATGGGAGAGGCCACAACAGTGAAAGGCCCGCGTACCGCAAAAAAAAAAAAAAAAAGAGCCACAAGAGGGATCCTATGGTGTAGAACAGTTCAGGATCTTGACTGTAGTGGTGGATAAATGAATCTACACAGGTGGTAAAAATTATATACAACTTAATACACACACACACACACAAGTACAAGTAAAACTGATAAAAGATCAGTGGGTTGTATCGATGTCAGAATTCTAGTTATGATATTATACTGTGGTTTTGCAAAATGTTATAACTGGGGGAAAATGAACAAAGTGTACAAGGGATCTCTATTTTATACTTTACAACTGCACGTGAATCTTCAGCTATGTCAATGAGAGAAAAACTGAGAAAGAGACTGACTAAAAAGATATAACAACAAATTGCAACACATCCCCTTGTTTGGGTTTATTTTAGACTATAAAAGAAACTTTGGAGAAATTGGAAAAATGTGAATATGGACAAGATGTTAGTTGATATTAGGTAATGATTGTTAAATTCTTTTAGGTGATAATGATGTTGTAGTTCTTAGAAGGCAGATGCTCAGTATTTTGAGATGAAGTGGCATGAGCCTGCAATTTCCTTTCATATGTGTGTGTATGCATATACATGTATGTACATATATGCATCAATATAGCATTATTCACTTAACACTTTTATATTTTTAATTGTTCACTTTAAAAAGTTGGATAAAATTTGAAAATATTGTAGAAATAATTATGGCCAAAGAAATAATCAGAAATGGGGTCCAAGATTGATGTGACAAGGATTATCGTGTTCAGCATTATTCATAATGACACAAAGAAAATGAAAAAAATTGGAACATCAATTAACTAGAACATGAGCTCTAGGAAGGCAGGGACTTTGTCTTGGTCACTTAAGTATCTCCAGCACCCAGAACAGTGCCTGGCACAAAACAGATGCTCAATAAATATTAACTGAATGAATAAATGTGCAACATTAAGATAAATCATTTTGTTGCTCTATAATAAAATATTAGCAAACTCTTTAAATCTGCCTTTAGACAATATGTAATGATGTAGGAACATGCCCAACTTAAAACAGTTTATTAAATTCTGTCTAACCCCAAATGCTAAAGATAAATGAATGGACAGGTAGACAAATGGACAGGCAGTATAGTAAGTCATTAAGAGCAACTATGCCTTGGTGTAAGGTAATGAGGGATTTTGATTTCTTGTGATACTTTGTTGCATCTTCCAAGTTACCTGAAAAAAGCTTTATATTACTTTTTTAAATCAGAAAAAAAAAATTTAGGGGGAATTCCCTGGCGGTCCAGTGGTTAGGACTCTGCACTCTCACTGCTGAGGGCCCGGGTTCGATCCCTGGTCAGGAAACTAAGATCCCACAAGCCATACGGTGTGGCCGAAAAAGAAAAAAAAAATTAGTAAAAACGTTTTAAAACCTTGAAATCTAGTAGGTAGGGCTCAGATCCTTGATGCTCCTTTACCATCAACTGTGGGACGCTCTCGTAACTGTGTAGCCCTTTCTTTCCCCCATACCACTTAGGGCTGGATCTAAAAGCCAGGCTTCCACATTAACTCCTTACCTAACACTCCGGTTCTGACAGCTCTGTCTCAGGACCTAAACCACAGGTAACGGAAAGCCCTAATACCCTGCTTAGTTCCTCTTACCCATTCCTCTCTTGAAAAATGACCTTGCTCTCCACATCTCCCATCCACCACCTCCACAGATGGGAATAAATGAATGTTCTGACACTGACCAGTTTCTGGATCTCCTCCCTACTATGCCCTGACTGACTGGATTAGTCCTCTTAGACACAACGGTTGCTTCAACCAGCCTGAGCTCCTGTATCCTTTTAACCCCAGTACTGGACAGACTGGCTTCCCTCTCAGGGCCATCCTTTGTGGCTAGTTCTTTTCCAGCCTGATTTCCTCATTAACCCCCTCTGTTAAGGTTCCCAAATGGTTCCTGCCAATACTCATCCCCCTGTACGACACGAGAGCTATATGGGCAGAGCCATATCAGCAAGACCAAGATAGTTCATCTGTCTCTTCATCATAAGTCCTCTAACCTAGTTTTTTTTTACCTGGCAACAATCAGATGGCTCTGAGAATAATATAGATTGTGATTCTCATTCATCTCATGCATGTCAAAGAGACAGGACTTAGGTCTAATGTCAAGTCAGCAGGTCTCTAAGAGAAATGAGGTATCGTCAGTTATGTGGAGAATTCAAACGATCCTTTATTGGGCTCTTTGAGCAACAGAAGTCAAGAGAAAGTTTTAGGAGATAATTAAACTCATGTGAGCTAAAGGAAGATGATTTACATGTGAAAGTAAAAGTCTTAATAATTACTTTGCATGATAAGAAATAGGGTCAGAGTAAAAGTGTTCTAAAATGAATATATGGATAGAGAAACGGTTGGTAATGTGGAGGCGAGATGCTGCTGCTCTATAAACTTTGAAAGTTTATAGAAATGGATAAATGTTCACTTATAATGAGTTTCAGTGATAAAGTATTTGCTAAAGTTATATCTACTTGCCTTTCAGACATTATCAGAAAGCCTTTTCCTCAGAGTTAAGGGGAAATCAAAAGTGACAAGCCGTTATCTGTTATGTAAAGTTCCAGGGCCATTTTGGAAGAGAGACGAAGGGAAGAGTATGAGTAGAACAGATTAAATATAATTAGATATTAAATTGCCACCAATATATACAAGATTGTGTGATAAACCTTAAGTCACAAACGAATGTTATTTTTTTCTAGAACATCATTTGATATCAGAGACAGGTGAAAAAAATAAGCTTCTTATCCTTGCAAACCCATGCCAAGAAACTTAACTATTCACTCACCTGAGACAGCCCATTTAAAACAAGGAGCTAGTTCATCCTTGCTTGTCTGAAATGTGATGCTGCTGAGGACCAATGGAAGCAATCTGGTCCAAACCCTTTCTCAGAGCCTCTGGGGCTAAGCTCTCCATCCTGCAGCAACCACTTCTGGTGGAGTCTGAGGAAGTAGAGTCCAATAAACTGCAGCTCCAGCTCTTGATCCTGTTCCCAGAGCCACAATATTAGGAGAGTACACTTCACCTCCATCCCTGACCAGCATCTCTTTTGACAAAATCGTAATTGTATACGATCTTGCACTTCTAATCAACACGGGAAGAGTTAATTATATTTAAGAAGCAAGTTGTTTATTTACTCCAGCTGCCAAGGTATTGTTTTCAGATAGAGAGATGAGTGGCATTTTTATTACTGACAGGGTAAGAAAATGAAGGACTAGTTCTGTGCAGGTGAATGAGCCCAACTCAGCACTCTGTCTTCACTTATGTCAGCTGCCTCCATGATGATATTTACCAGCAGGAGGGCTCCATGAGAGCAATGAGGTAGGACAATTTTTCATTATGGGGGACTGTACGTTTCAGGACATTTAACATCTGTGGACCCACCAACTAAATGCTAGTATATTTCTCAGGCACAGTGACACCCCAAAAGCCCTGGACATTTCTGAATGCCCCAGAGGGCATTCTGACCCCAGTTGAGAACCACTGGTGAATAACTGGGCTCATTTAGACTATCCTAGACCAAGCAGTTTGGTCTCCTTGCTTGATTTTTTAAACAAATATAAACTTCTTTGTTTCAAAATACAATGAGAAACTAGACCAAGTAAAAATGCAAAGCAAATTTGAAATATACATGAGTACTTTGTTTCAAATGAGTTAAAATTCAACAATCTAAATTTGTTGACTTCTCCTCCTTCTAGGAGAAAGCTGCAATTAGTCATCCAAAGATTGATTTTATCACTCAATCATTATCTCAGACTTATATTTTTTTATTTTTTCAGCTTTATTGGAGTATAAGTGACAAAAGAAATTGTATGTATTTGAGGTGTGCAACTTGATGTTTTGATATATGTATGCATTGTGAAATGATCACCACAATCTAGTTAATATATCCATCTCCTCATATAATTACCATTTTTTGTGTGTTCTGTGAGAACACTTAAGACCTCACAAATTTCAAGTATACAACACAGTATTATTAACTATAATCACATTACTGTACATTGGATCTCCAGAACTTACCTGTCTTACAACTGAAACTTTGTGCCCTTTGACCAACGTATCCCACTTTCTCCACCCCTCCAGCCCCTAGCAACCACCATCCTACTCTCTGCTTCTATGAGTTTGACTATTTTAGCTTCCTCATATAAGTGCAATCATACAGTATCTGTCTTTCTCTGACTTATTTTACTTAACATAATGTCCTCCAGGTTCATCTATGTTGCTGCAAATGGCAGAATTTCTTCCTTTTTAAAGGATGATTAATATTCCATTGCACATATATACCACATTTTCTTTATCTATTCATCTGTCAATGGTCATTTAGCTTGTTTCCATGTCTTGGCTACTGTGAATAATGCTGCCATGAACTTGGGAGTGCAGATATCTCTTCAAGATATTGATTTCACTTCCTTTGGATATATATGCAGAAAAGACCCCTATCCAAGGTGACAGACGGCTGTTGTTGGATGGCTAAACCAGGAAGATCAGAAAGGTCTGCTGATACTTGGCTTACTTATAAGGGAGAATCAAGCACTAACTAAAAGCAAAAACAAGAAGGTGATGGGCTACAGAACTGCAAGAGGAAACCCAGTACATGTCTACAGTTTGCTACCTAGAACATTCTGCCCCCAGAATGCATTGCTGGCATTTACTGACCATTCAGGTCTCAGATCAGTGAGGGTTGGATGGATAGGCTCTCCCAGCTTAAAAGACCGTGTGTGTGTCATGGGCTGCAGAGTCAGGCTCTCTGGGTTTGAATTCTAGTTTTGCCATTTACTAGCTCAGCATCTGTATGCAAGTCATTTAACCTTTCTGAATCTCACTTCTCTCATCTATAAAATGTGAGTATTAATAGTAATTAATAGCTTTGATAGTTGTGAGAATTATGTAAGTTAATGTACGTAAAGCACATAGAACAGTGACTAAGTCGTTATAAGCACTCAATAAACACTGACTATTTTAGGAGGATGATGATTAGGCTTTGACAAGACAACAAGGTGGAGAAGATATGAAATTCCAAGTGAGATATCAGACCAAAATATCAATATTTTAAGCTATCTTGAGAAATAGTTTTATAACTCTTGAACACTTTACCCACTTGAATACTTTACCTAAAGTATAAAGTAATCAGAAGAAGATGTTTGAAAGCAGGAGGGCTTGTGAGGGTATTCTCTTTGGAGAAAGTTGTGCTGTGAACCTATTATTCTCCATTTGGGGACAGAGAGCAGAGATGGCCCTTCACTGTCAGCCTCAGGTCCCCCAGAAGATCTTCATCTGCAAACTTTTAGAGAGTGCACAGTGTACAAGGTCTGATTCCTACCTGGGAAATCTAAAGGCAAGAGATGAGCTGTACTCTTTGGGTGGCAGAACCAGAACTGAGATGCAGAGTTAGCTTTACCTCACTTCCTCAGAGTGCATCACTCAGAGTTGCAGTCAGAGGAGCCCAGGAAGGAATATCTGAAGATATGAAAGCACCCAGGAGATGCGAGCTTTAATCATTTATAAAACCAACACCAACATAGGAAAAGCCAAGCAGCCAAGTAATAGCTACCCTGTACCTTTATCTCTTCTCATTAGCCAGCCCCCACCTGCTTTATCCAGGCTGAGAGCATACGCCTGGTGCAACAGTATCACGGTGAAGATGAATAAAGAGAAAGTGGGCAAAAGTCAGCCACCACCACCGTTCTGCCACTTCCCCCAAAGGTCTGGCATGCAGAAAGGGGGAAATGAATACTTGAGGATGAGTTTGAATGAATATTTAAGGATAGGTTAATGTCTAGGAGTGGGCATCCTAATCACTAAATTAAGCTTGTGTTTGTGACATCTGCTAAGAGAGAAGAGAAAAGTCAAGATTTTATCCAGAGTCAGGGAAAGATTACTTTCACAAATAAAATTTCTAAAGGATAGCAGGTGACAAAAACAAATTTGCATTTTGATGACTTTATGAGTCATGCTTGTTTAAAATACCTCTTACACTATTTTTATTATCCTCAGACCACTCAATCTAAATTAGTCACTGTGCTATGATAGTCGCTGTCTATCATATTATTTGCTTCATAGCACTGACCCGAGATGAAATTATCTTATATACTTATTTGCTTCCCTAGTGTCTTTCACCCCACACTAGAATGCAGGCTCCTTGATGGTAGGCACCTTGTCTATCTAGTTCTCTGCTATATCACAGCACCCAGAATGGGGCTAGATGTCAATAGATCATGGATACTCAGTAATACATCACAGAGACTCAACAGTCATTTCTTAAATGAATGAACCCTGAGTGTGTGGTCAACCTCGGTGCTCTTTCAATTCACCTCATTGCTTCAATTACATTTTCAGATCTAATTATTGTAGCTTATGGCTCAAAATCTGAAGACCCAAGGGCCCTTTCTCCAACCAACAAAGGGAACAGACAACAGGCAAACTTAATGCTCTGTGAATCAGAGGGTGGAAGTGGTAGGGATTTGAAGAGAAAAAGAGGACCTAAAGTCAAAACGAGGCAGAGGATCTGAATCAACAATAAGGCAGGCTGAGTACTGTAGCCAACACATTCGAATACCCAGCTCTCTGCCTCCCATCCTTTATGTCACCCCACAGCCTCGACATAATACTCCTCCCCATAAACCTCTGAACAGCAAAGACATCAAACGCCTAACTCTCATGTATTATTTTTGGAAGGAAAAATTTATTGAGCAAAGCACAAAAGAATTCAGAAAAGAGTAGGACATTTAATTCAGGAAAAAATAATTGTTTGCAGACAAAACAAAAGTATATAAGAAACCTATGGTTCAAAAAGGAAATCAACCAACATATGCCATAATTTTGATCATTTGATGCACTTGAAAAAATGGGATTTAATTTGCCCTGGATTATAAGGATATTTTTTCTGAAGAGACTTAGGCTTAGCCCTCAGGTTCGATCACAGTTCTTGGTTTTTGCAGTGAATAATGTTTATGTACTTATTATATTATAAATATTTATTGGTTTTTGATTTTTGAAGTCAATAGACAAAGCACAGAAGCCTTAATTAAAGTTACAGAAAAGAATGAAAAATGTTATTATTGTTGAAAATATAAAGAGTATACCTGCAGAAGTTGGAAGATTAAGAAGGACAATGTAGACATGAGCTAAGAATGTTAATTTCATCTTAGATAGCAGGGAGGGAAACAATATTGTCTAAAGTGATGGATCAAGAAATAGAAGCTTATGTTTCTTATTTGAGATGATAAATTATATATACATATGTACTATATCACTAACAGTTTGGCTGAAGAAAAGGATGGTATAAAAATTATATGTGATCCTCACACATGTCAGATTTCCTGCTCTTTTGCTGGCTAATTCCTGTGCCTCCTTCCTGTTTAAATGACATTTCCTTAGAAGAGACTTTCTTTGTTGTTTCCTGCAACACACACTAAGGTAAGCCTTTTCTTATAAACTCACTTGCTCATCATGCTTCCTGTTTGGTAACACTCATCACATCTGCAATTACTTGTTTAATCTCTTTCTCTCTCCTATTAGATTGTAATCCCCATGAGGATAGAAGGCAATTCTATCCTGTTCAGTGCTCTATCTCCAGCATGGAAGGTTCTCAGTAAATATTTGAAGGACTAAATGCTGCATGCAAAAACATATATCTGTAAATAATCTAAATTCCTTTTCTTTTACATTGGGAAGTTGGTAAATAATATTTAAATCTGATAAAGCAATAAATGCTAGTATAAACATATAATTTAGTATTATAGAGGTAACCTCAGTCCCAAACAAAAATGGAGTCTGAAAATGAGGGTTGGGGAGTCCCAAAAAAGACTTTTAACTTTGATTTTCATCTTCTGGTACTGCTTCAATTTTTCTCATGAACATATATTACTTTTATAATTGTATTTCTTAAGACCCAAGATTCTATCACTGACTAAAAGCCTTATTGTATGAAATAATAAAAAAAGAAAGATGTAAATCACAAAAGTGAAAGGCTCTCCAGGAAAAAAGAATAGGAAAATGAAAGTAATACATGTACAGGAAATAAAAATAAAATAACCTATTAAAATGTATATCGAATTAATATATTCAAACTTAGATGAAAATGAAATTAAAGGAAATGATGTCATTGCATATCAATCTTCTTTGTAATAATGGATTTAAAAAATGGTAATAACTGCTCAACACCACACAGCCAGACAGGACCTTAATCTCATAATTGGTGAAAATGTAAAATAGCACAAATATTCTAAAGAACAGTATGGACATTTATAATAAAAGTGATAAAAACAAACTATTTTCTTCTCATATGTGAATCCTGTGGGAATTATACTCTAAGAAAGTAAGACAGAATAATTAAAAAAACTAAAATTTCAGTAAAAGCACATATGATTTAATAAACTATATTTTAATAACCATAAAAATATACTACAATCAGCAATAATACTTATGAAAAATGTGTTTAGATATGGAATTTTAGATTTAACATAATAAAAAATAAAAGCTGGAAGGATATTACAGGAAAAAAAATCCAATACCATAAACATGAAATAAAAGTAATTTTTCATTACCTCCTAATACAAATAGAATCAGAAGAGTAACATAACTAGCAATAAAATCACCAGAATCATAATAAAACCAATATAGTTAAAAGCAGTCTTTCAGACTTTTGAAGTTTAGCAGTACGTCTGATTAGAGTTATTTAAACAATTGAATAGAATATTTGTATTAATTTTTCTAAATTTTCTAATAAAAACTAATTTACAAAACATTTTTCAAAGCACATTTTAAGTAAATGTCTCTGAAATACACATATTAGCACTGAAAACTCCTTTGAATCGACCTAAGATGCTTAAATGTGTTAATTCTAGTTATTCTAGTTATCTAGTTAATAATGACTTCCTGTGTTCCAGACACTAGCAAGATGTCAGAGAGAAACCAAAGACAAACAAAGCATCCTGAAATGTTTCTGGTAATTGGATTTTGGTAATCCAAGAAGTGAATTAGATTGAAAAACTAGTTCCGATGTAATTTTTTAGATGTAATGAAAACAACTTTAGTTTTTGAAAATAGACTAAATGAAAATAAGAATTAAGGGAAAAATACAAATATAAGTCGCCAAGTATAGGGCTTCCCTCGTAGTGCAGTGGTTAAGAATCCGCAGGCCAATGCAGGGGACACGGGTTCAAGTCCTGGTCGGGGAAGATCCCACATGCCGTGGAGCAACTGAGCCCGTGCGCCTCAACTTCTGAGCCTGTGCTCTAGAGCCCGCGTGCCACAACTACTGAAGCCCATGTGCCTAGAGGCTGTGCTCTGCAACAAGAAAAGCCACCGCGATAAGAAGCCTGTGCACTGCAACGAAGAGTAGCCCCCACTCGCCACAACTAGAGAAAGCCCACGCACAGCAACGAAGACCCAATGTAGCCAAAAATAAATAAATAAAAATAAATTAATTAATTTAAAAAAAGAATAAATAAATCGTCAAGTATAAATATACCAACACACTTCCTCTAGGAAGGACTGATCTTATCTAAAGACAGGAGAATGAGTTTATAGGGTTTTTCCCTTACATTCTTATACTTGCCAAAACAAATTTCTCATACATAAAATCATCATTTCATTTACCATCATGCACAAAGTGAAAAAAAGACAAGATTCATGTCTTATAAAGATAAATCCAATAATATATTTTTCAAACTTACAATTAATAATTTGGATACTCTCATCCATGATAATCAATTAGTATGAGTGGCTTTTAGAAACTGAAGTCTACATTCTGTACTAAATATACTAAAATTTAATGTCCAGATGTCTCAAAAGGGTTGTTTTTTTTACAGAAGGGCTTGAAGTACACATTCATATTACTAAATCCACAACAGAATTTCATTCCTGTAAATGTTTTCAATAGGTAGATTTACCCAAAATGTCTCTTACAATTGGCCCTTTGCATCTGAGTTTGCAGAATTCCTTTCTTTACTGGAACTGCTCATTGTGAAGGACTGTGGTTCCAAGGCCTACAGGCAAGATAATTTGCTAGAACCAAATCAAAAGTCCAGGGACATAGAAATTTAAGACTTCATGTAAAAATATCGACTCTATTTACATTTTTATATATGAAATAGGAAGCATGTAATTTTCTACCTCAATAATCATCTAGGATTTACGGCTATGTAATTTTCAAGAATATGTGAGACATATGCTCAGAAGACAAAAGAGATGCAAAGAAGCACTTGTGTAAGTTTTAGTATAGGTGATGACATCAGAGCTACCACTATTCATTCATTTATTCAACACACATTTATTGAATATATACTCTGTGCCAAGCAGAGTTCTAGGAGTTTGGGATTAATCAGTAAAAGAAAAAAAAAAGATCCCTGCCCTCATGGAATTTTACTGGGGTTGGGGGGGAGACATACAATAAACAATAAACCTGATAAATGGGTTATATATCATACGTGAGAAGATGGTACATGTTATCAAAAAGGAAGAGTCAAGCAGGATAAGTAGCATCAGGAGTGTAGGGGGTCAGACTAGTTTGCGGTATTGGAGAGTGGTCAGGTAGGCTTACTGAGAAAGGTAGATATACAGGCAAAGATTTGAAGGAAACAAGAGCACATCTGGGGGAAGAGCATTCCAGGAAGAGCTCATAAGTGAGAGAGTACAGAATACGTTTGAGGAGCAGTTAGGTGGCAGGTGTGTCTCAGGCGAGTGACACAGTGGGGGAGTGTTAAGAAGAGTCTGGGGGATAACGGCAACCAGATCATGTTGGATCCTGGCTATTGCTCTTAGTGACATGGGGTTTTGAGTAGGGAGGGTCATGAACTGATTTGCATTTAACAGGATCATTCTTTGCAACTGGGTTGAAAATAGTCTGTAGGAGAATAAGAAAAGTAGAGGAGAGATCACTCAGGAGGCTCCCTCTACAACCCAGGTAAGAGAAGATGATGGCTCAGGTGAGACTAATTACAGTGGATTAGTAAGAAATGCTTCGATTCTGCATATAATTCGAAGGTTTATCCGAGAGGTTGAATGTGGAGTGTGAGAAAAAGAGATAAAGCCCAAGATGACTGCAAGGGTGATTGGAGTCATCAATTACCATCAACTGAGTTTGGGAAGGCTACAGATGAGTATGTAGAGAGATTAGTTGCATAACAATCAAGAGTTTGGTTTCACACAAGCTGAGACCGAGATACCTATTAGGTCCCCAAATAGAAATGCCAAGTAGGTGAGTAATCAGTTGGGTAGATAAAGGTAGAATTTAGGAAAGAATTCTGGACTAGAAGTACAAATTTAAGGATCATCAGCAAATAGATGTTATGTAGAACTATATGGATGTTACACGGTTCTAAATAAAATGGATCTAAATAAAATCACCAAAGGAGTAAGCGAACATAGAGAAAAGAAGAGGACCAAGGTCTGAGCCCTAGGGTTCTCCAACATCAAAGGCCGGGGAGAAGAGGAAAAAGCAACAAAGGAAACTAAGAATGAGCAGCCAGTGAGGTAAGAGTCAAAGAAAGATTTGTCTAGTGAATGATGTGTATCAAGGAGGAGGAAGGGGCCAAATGCTGCCAGTGGGAGGAGGTCCTGGACTGACTGACTGTTAGAACTGACCAGGTAGAGGTCACTGGTGGCCTTAATGAGGGCAGTCTGACTGGAATTTGTAAAATGAAAGCTTGATTGAAGTGGTTTAAGAATGAATGGAAAATGAGAAATTATAAGCAATGAGCTTTATACAAAAGTGATTAAAGAAAGGTAGTAGCTGATGGAGGGAGTGGAGAGAGAGAAGATTTTGTTTCATTTAAGAGGAAAGTATGTTTAAATGCTGGTGAGGATGGTCTAGCAAAGGAAGGAGGAAATGATGCATAAGGGAAAGAATAAAGAATTGCTAGAGCAATATCCTTGCATGGCAAAAGGGGATGAGGTCTTCCAAACAAGTGAAGCAACTAGCTTTGGATAGAAGCAAAGATGCTTTATATAGGAACAAGCGAGAAAGCCGAGTGTATGGATGCAGGTGTTGGTAGGGAGGTAAATGGGATGTGGGCTTTTAGACATTGTCTCCTGATTGCTTCAATCTTCTCAGTAAAATAAGTGTTTATCCCTGAGAATGAGAACAGGGAAGCAAAGCAGAGAAGGTGGGAAAGAGTCCCTCTAGATGAGTAGGGGAGGGGGGGTACAGGGGATGGATAATTCAATGGGCTAACCACTTCAAGAACCCACTGAGGTTTATGGTCATGAATTTAAAGTGAGACAAGACAACGTGACTGTGTGTTTTTCTCCAGAGATGTTCAGTTGCATGGCAGAGAGATTCTATTTATCCAGTGTTGTGGCTCTGCCAAGCAAGGAAGAAGCCAGAGGAGGCAAGGGAATTTATGGAGAATGCACAAGAGTAGTGATGATGGACCATGAAATTGAAGCCTAAGAACTAGAAGCAACCTAAAGCCATGTACTCTGCCTGCCCTTCTGTTATTGTCTTCCCTTACATTTTGAAGGGCAAGACCATATTTTCTACATTTCCTGTAACTCTTTACAGCAACTAGACTTGTATCCATGATGACTGCTCAATTAATATGTATTGATTGTCTATTTACTTCTGGGTGTGAAAATGTAGCAGGTTCTCCAATCTTCAGTGATCCTTCCAGAGTAAAGCCCCACTAGATTTGACAGATGGTCTATAAGTTTTATATTTGAAACACCATATGTCATGTACCAATGCTCTGTACATACTTAGCTTCAAGTTTTCAGGTTTGGGTGATAATGTAGTTGGTAGCACCTGTGCTTCAAAACCTGCCATCCAGAAGCTTCATTTTCTCTTCCCCACACATTTATCACTTCAACCAGATGCTCCCAATTTCCTCGTTCCTCAGAATACAGTCTGGCCATCCTGGGATTTGAATCCCAGGATTTACCAGGTCTTATGTAAGAACCCTGGTCCAGGAGCATAGAGCTGCCATCTGTCTATTCCCTTTCTTCATTTCTTTTTTTTGTGTGTGTGGTATGCGGGCCTCTCTCTGTTGTAGCCTCTCCCGTTGCGGAGCGCAGGCTCCGGACTCGCAGGCTCAGCGGCCATGGCTCACGGGCCCAGCCGCTCCGCGACATGTGGGATCCTCCCGGACCGGGGCACAAACCCATGTCCCCTGCATCGGCAGGCGGACTCTCAACCACTGCGCCACCAGGGAAGCCTGACCCTTCCTATTTTTGTCACACATGATTCAGGTTACCTACCTAGGCACAATTGCTGGAACTGATAACGTATCATCTTATATGTGTTTAAATCCTAAGTGCAGACACTACTAATCCTGGTTAAAAGATGTGGAAACTAAAGCACTGGGACAGTCTTATCCCAGGTCACTCAATATTGAAGTAATGACACGAAAACTAACATTCTTCAGATTCCCATTTCAATTCATCTGAGAAAATATTTTTAAAATACGTATCGCTGTAGGGTGTTCAAGCTGCTAACTTGAGAACAAGTCATGTTGCCAATGATTCAAATAAGAATTTACCGCATCAGAGATGTCCCATCACTCAAATCTATTTCACAGAATCAAAATATTCCAGCAAGAATGTTTACCTTATTTCCCACTGACTTCTACTTTAAAAGCTGAAATACTTTTTTTTTTTTTTTTTGCGCTACGCGGGCCTCTCACCGCTGTGGCCCCTCCCCTTGAGGAGCGCAGGCTCCGGACGCGCAGGCTGAGCGGCCATGGCTCACGGGCCCAGCCGCTCCGCGGCATGTGGGATCTTCCCGGACCGGGACACGAACCCGTGTACTCTGCATCGGCAGGTGGACTCTCAACCACTGCGCCACCGGGGAAGCCCCTGAAATACTTTTTATTATGAATAAAAAGTTGGACATGGATACAATGCAATCACATGATAAAAATGCAGCAAATAATTTCATTTAAAGGCAAATGCTGTATTTTGTATAGGACTATTCATAATTAATGATACAATAACATTAACAGGTGTGCACAATTTTTTTAATGCTATCAAATATACTGTGCTCAGCGCTGAGGATACAGAGGCAAAGGAAATAGACACGGTTCTCGCCCTCAAAGATTTACAGTCTGGGGGGGGAGGCAAACAAATATGTAATTAAAATGGAGTTATATTACGAAAGCATTTTTCGGCCAGGACTAGGCAAAGATCCCCTGGACTTTATTGGATATTGTCAACAAAACTTTTTTTAATTAAAAAAAATGCTTCCAAGTAGAAAGTTGAAAGTAACAATTTAGTCTAGAACCAGGAGTCTTGGTAATGAAGTCATTGGTCCATTGTTCTGCCTGTGCAGATACACATCCCTGTAATTTACATAAGACTTGTCTCAAACACCTTAATTCTTCCAGCTTTATATCCAAGGTTACTACTCCTTTACAATACTCATCTAATTTTTTTTTTTGCGGTACGTGGGCCTCTCACTGTTGTGGCCTCTCCCGTTGCGGAGCACAGGCTCCGGACGCGCAGGTTCAGCAGCCATGGCTCACGGGCCCAGACGCTCCGCGGCATGTAGGATCTTCCCGGACCGGGGCACGAACCCGTGTCCCCTGCATCGGCAGGCAGACCCTCAACCACTGTGCCACCAGGGAAGCCCAGCCCTCTGGTTTTAAACATGAGAACTCTGGCATTTTGTTGCCAGTAGCCAGATTCCTAGTCTACAGATGATGAAACACCATAGGAATGTTAGAAAATCAAGATCTGTGCAATTGTTTCTCCCACCCAATACATTCCAGGAGAGGGCAATTTGTGATCGCAGAATGCACTAGGAGAAGAAATGTGTTCTTTACCGCTGTTGACAAATGGATCTTCTAAGTAGCCCTCTCTTCTTTTGAAGCCAGCATCTAGCAATTAACCCTTCCATCTGGCAGCGTCTTTTCCACACTTCTAGGCAACAGACATTTCACATTAGTAATAGCTGTGACTTCAGCGGTCCTCCCGCCGATGATACTTTTTGTTTCCTTTCCCATTTGCTAAAATACTTTCCTCTAATTTAGTGACCTGAGCAGGGATATTAGGAAAAGTGGGAAACAATCATTCAGAAACTCATTAAAATATCTCAGCACAAAAATGAGAGTGGCATGCATGAGGGGAATGAGAACACTGGAAAGGAATAATAAAGATCTCAGAGTCACTACTGCTGCTGTCAGTCTGGTTTTAGTCAACCATAGACTTTGGGAAAAGAAAAAAGTCAGCGTGGAGTTTAAAAACAATAAGAGCTGCTAAAACAAAATGTGAAAATAACATTGTACCATCCTAACTATAGGCTTTATTTACGCAGAAAGACTTTAAAAAGAAATCTATCCTCATCTTTAAATTTTTTTGAATTTTGTTTTATTTATTTTTTATGCAGCAGGTTCTTATCCTCATCTTTATAAATTCAAATGCTATTGATATGAAAATTAAAATCCACTTCTGTTTTTTTTGCTAGAAAACATTCTGATGTAGACTTACAACATTCCCAGAAATGTGTCTTCCTGGGGTTTTACTGTAACCAAGCTATTGCTAGGTACTGAGACAGTCTGTTTTCTCTGGTGAGATAAATGAGACTATGAATCAAGGAAGTGGGATTTTCACATCACATAAGCCACTTACTTGTTGTTAGCTCTTGACTCATTCAGTTATCCTATGGGTACTTCAATGTTCCCAACCATAAAGGAAGCACTTGACCCCTTAGATTGCTGGGAGGATTTTAGGAGGTAATAAATTCTCTTTTTTTTAACCAAGAAAATCAAGGTTTTTTTTCAACTTTATTGAGGTATAATGGACCAATAAAAATGTAAGATATTTAAGGTGTATATTGTGTTGATTTGATATACATATAATTGTGAAAATTCCCAACATCTAGTCAATTAACACATCCAACACCTCACATATTTATCTTTTTCTGGAGGGGGGATAGGCGAGAACATTTAAGTTCTACTCTCTCAGCAAATTTCAATTATATTATAGTGTTATCACCTATAGTCATTGTGATTTACGTTAGAGCCTCAGACCTTACTCATCTTATAGCTGAAAGTTTGTGCCATTTTACCAACCTCTCCCTATCCCCACTGCCCACCCCATCCCTGGCAAACACTTTTCTAGTCTCGGTTTCAATTAGTTTGACTCTTTTTTTTAGATTCCACATATAAATGAAATCATACAGTATTTTTCCTTCTCTGTCTGGCTTATCTTACTTAGCATAAGCACTCGAGGTCCATCCACGTTGTCGAAAATGGCAGGATTACCTTCTTTCTCATGGCTGAATGATATTCATACATACCTCATCTTCTTTATCCACTCATCCATTGATGGGCACTTAGGTCATTTCCATTTCTTGCCTATTGTAAATAATGCTGCAATGAACATAATAGTACAGTTAGCTCTTCGATATCCTGATTTCATTTCCTTTGGGTATATCTCCTGAAGTAGGATTGCTAGATCATACGGTAAATTCTTTAAAATAAAGGCAATTGTCCTTAAGGTCTCAGGTCAGTAGTCATGTTTTCACAAAAGACTTCCCTGACTATCATTTTTTATCCACACCTCATCCTACACCAACCCCAGCTTCCCCCCACAATACATTCATAGAACATCACATGGTTTCCTTCCTAGCACACAACATAGTTTGTAGCCATGCATTTATGTATTGATTGCACCCCTCTAGTCTAAACTTTATGAGAGCAGATACCATACACTTTGTTTACTGTTATATACCACATACTTTTTCATCACAATGCCTGGCATATAGTAGGTTGACAATAGTGAATTAAATAGAAGTTTTAACCTTAGATCTGGAGAGAAGGCTATTTAGAGTCTTGATAAATGTTATAATCAAAGAATCAATTCTTTCTTTTATTCTTCCCTAGGCTTATACCATGGAGACAATGACCAAAACCCATCGAAACACTGCCCAAAGTCGCACAGGCGAACCCACTCTGTCATTATGGCCTTCCTTCCGATCTGTGTTGCAATTGGCGATCCTGAGCTGGCACTGCCCGTCCTGTACCCTATTTCTCATTTTCATTAGAAAAACCAAAATTCATGAGTTTTAATTCTAAGAAGCCCTTCCTTTGCTTCTTCTAACGTGAAAAAGGCAGCTCTAGTTCACCTATATAATTCTGTCTTCAAATTTTTTATATGTACATTATACTTTTTCTTCCTAGTCCTTCTCTTTTGTTCCAATAATAAATAGACACACACATAAATAATTTTTTAAACCATGAGGATTCGATAGATAATGTGTTTATAAGAACTATGTTCTTGTAAAATGAGTAAATTGTATTTATTCAGTCATACATACTAAAGCAGACAAGTCATTTTCTCAGCCAATTCAAAAATGAGATGATAATATAACTTTTAAAAATCCTGTTTACTTGGTATAAAGAAACATATTCATAAGAAATTCAGTGATTCAATTGATCATTTTTCTAGATAGCATAACCAGCTTGTTATATTTTCCTAATCTTGAAATGGGATGATTATTATCCTATTTGGATCATTATCTGGAAAAATGATTTTTTTCTTTTACCTAAACAACTTGTCTAACGGCACAATTGTCTGAATATTTCATTTTTTCAGTAAGTTACTTTGACTTTGACAAAACCTCTTTTACTCATTATCTTTAAATAGTGAACCTCATGTTCTTGGTTACTGGTCCTTTATTTGTTTAATCATTCATTCAGCCCACCTTTATTGATCATCTGCAATATATCAAGAACAGTACTAACATTCTGTGGGCTCGGACAACCCCTTCCTGAAAGACAGGAGTCCCCCTTTGACAAAAGCATCACCACTTTTACCCATTTCATATAGCATCTGAGTGCTTCCAACTTATCCAGACTTTTAAACGTGCCCATTTCTTAATATCCAAATAAAATAGGCCCAACTTATAAACAGAAAATCTAGTCACTTTCTAAATATTTCTGGGGATTTTCTGGGAGTGCTTACATGTCTTAATTGATTCTTGTCTTCTTGGAATCAAGATGGCTGTTCCTCTTTCTCCCAGATCGCTCCTGGATGTATGTCTTCTGCTTCTCCATGAGTTAACCTCTCCACAGCCAGCGGCCTGCATTCCCCAAGGCAGCTTGCACACAAGACAGGCATTTTAGCTTTACTGAAATCTGAGAATATCCTAAGAGAATGATAAAGCAGAAAAGGAAAACAAAACTCAAAAGCCATATTACTGCTCTTAGAGTCCACCGGAAGGAGTTTTTTTGGGTTCTGAGCCTCAAAGCCCATTCCCAGGCCTCAGCCTGTCCCACTCCACATCTGCCACCAGAGGAGGCTGAAAAATCAGTCAGTTAATATCTTGGGAACCCCTCAGACCAAGAAAACTACCCTTTTGCTTTATTATGGTTCTCTTTACCCTTACTCATTCCTTTCAGGTCATGCTTAGGCCCTGCCTTCGCATAACCTATTAACTGTTTTCCCAAACAAAAGGATATTCCTTCTTCTAAGATGAATTCTGACACAATTCTTAGAATGTAAAAACACTTGTAGTCAACATTTTGCTACAATATTTGGGTTTTCTGTGTACTTTCTACATCTATCATATTCTACTATGATTTTTTTAAATGAAATATTCTTCTTCCTGAAAAAAAAATGTGAATAATTTAACGGGAGTCCTTGAAGGTTTCAGAACAAAAGGAAGTGATGAGAACTAGGGAGCTGCCTGAGGGGCCTTTGCCCTGAAAAAGAGTTTACTTTTGAGACACATAACATTTTCACCTCTGGATGCTTTTAATTGATCTCCTACTAGTCTTCATTATTTCTAAAAGACTAGTAGGACAAACTCTTACTAGGTTTATTTTAATACTGTGTTTCTTTAAAGACTTAGATGCAATAAACACTTAGTACTAAGCAAGGGAACTCTATTTTGGTTGAACATCTTTGGCCTAAATTAAGAATTTATTTCTTCGACAGAATTCTGTGAGAAAGAGAATATTTGTTCCTTTTTCTTTCCTAGAGACCTCCCTCCTGATAGCCCCTTGGCCCTATTTAATAAAGGGGGAAAAAGAAGATGGAATTTTGTTCCTATGCAGATTATTTCCTGTAAACTCCTCTCGTTATCACTCTGCCTATACAATATCAAAGCACCCGAACAGAAAGCCAAAACTGAAATCACCTAGCTATGACTGACCACTTTTCACCTTTTGCCTAGATGTTTTGAGGCCTTGAAAATACCAAAACCAACCTGAATTCATCTAAAGAGATTAAAACATAACTGTTCTTATTGGGCCCACTAAGCTGCCTTGATTTTCTCAGTGTGACTGAGAACAGATCAAGGAACTAATATGAAAGTATTCAGGAATTTGGGATGTGCTCTTGGTATTACATCATCATCATTATCTGTCAGTTCCAGCTCTATCGTTTGCCAGCTAGCCTTAAATTGCTGGTATTTATTCTCATGAAAAAGAAAGTTAATATTTTTCTGATGATTAAAAGTATGTATAATAATTGTAAACAAAAGTGAAAATATAACATAAAAAAGGAAAAAAAAATCAGCTCTGATTCCACAACCCCAGAGATAATCAGTTATAAATTAGTACATTTCCTTTCTATCATTAAATGCGTATATACTAGAGTCTAACATTGGTGATCCATTGACATTGTAATTTAAATTTCCTTGTCTGCTGGTGTTTCATGATATTTTAAAGTCTTGGTCTTTCCCCAACTCACAACCATCCTGATGAGCAAGAAGCTCTATTTAGTTTCATCAAAATCCTCGGAGCTTAAGTCCAGCCTAAGCCTAGACAGTACCTTCCCTTGGACACAAGGGAATGCCGATGGATGCCGATGGACAACCCATCAGAAGTCAGAGGAAAACTCTTCCCAAGATGTCAGACACAGAGACGTGGTCCAATAGCAGAGCCTCAGCCTTTGGAGGGGAGATGCTGTCTTCAGCATGGTGTCTGTGGCTCAGGTTTGCCTTCTAGATCATTTCTGGTTGATTTGTGCTCAGCAAACCAGGAAGCAGATAGGGCTACAGGTCAAAGTAAATGAAAGTACTGTTCACTAATATTTCTATAAAACATTGGGTTAAAAGTAGCTCTGCTTTGGGAGCCATGTGAAAAACCTAAGAGGAAAGGAGGCAAGATTCACTTCTGTACAGAATCCAGCACAGCTTTGGTTCATTGAGGTCCCAGAAAACATTCCTGCCCTTTGGCCCCTGGTGATCTCCCAAGCACCCCTAGTGGAGTCACCTTAAATTAATGACAGCTCAGATGGGGACACTGAAGGCAGTAACTATTCACTAAAGGCAGTTTTAAAGACAGTGAAAACCCTGTCAATAGCTTCCACCCACAGGGCCAGACTGGGAGAGGTGAAAAAAAATCACAGTCAATGCATAGTAGCTTATTAATTAGCAAATGTGAGATAAGCCGAGGACGGGTATTAGCAGTAAGGGTAGTGAGTAGGGAAGGCTTTTTAGATAGAGGTCCTGCATTAACAGGTGGAAATAAGAAACATGGACCCCACCCACAAAAGGGAAAATTCCTTGGCCCAAGAAAACCCTTTTGTAGAATTTGCTTACCTTATACATAAAATTGTATTCCTGAAAAGCCAACAAATACGTTTTTCTGTCCTTAGTAGATAAATTAAATGGTTACAGCATTCTCTACATATTCATTATGTGTATACTTGAAGACTATGAATGGTCTTTAATCTCTATTAAATTAATCCAATTATTTTTGCCTTTTCTGAAGCCAAACCCAAAGCCATTTCTTCTGGAATGAATTTAAACATCCCTAGCTCTGGAGCCTGGCTAAGGAGAGGCACTGGATGAGAGTCAGAGTGAGACCTCCTTCTGTCCCACCCACTAGGGAGTTTACTGTTTTACCCTGCAAAGCGAGAAAGCAAGAACAGAGCAGAATGCCTCTAAAATAAACCCATTTGCCAATTTCTCTTCTCAAAAGACAAATACTACTTGCTTCAACCCTGAGCAAATAAGGAGACAGAAGGACTAATGTCCTTTCAGTCATCTGAGTCATCTGTGAATTAAATGGTCGTGAAATAGTAAGGAGAACCCAGAAAATGACAAGCAGCATGAGTTGAACATTTGTACAATGATTATAACCACGGGCTGCAGTTTTATCATCACAGACAATTTTGGTTGAACTTCTCTGAAAGATAAATAATGAAAATTCACTCTTCATCATCAAAAAAAAAAAGTTTGATGCTGAGTCAATCAACCTGCCAGGATATGATGATGATGATGATGATGATGATGATGGGAATTAAAACACACTTACAGAGGATACTCCATGCCAGCTATTCTTCTAAATGCTTTATTTGAGGAACTCATTTAATCCTCACAACAACCCTATTAATTAAGTGCTCTTATTAGCCCCTAAAATAAGGCATGGGGAGATTGAAAAATCTGTTGGGGTAATGTGGTAAGTGGAGGAGCCAGATTTCAAACCCAGATACCCGCGACGTGACAATTAGCAACATGCCAACATCTAAATCAAACGTTTAAAAGTTTAATCTACCACCTTGATATTGTTGATTCTTCAGAATTTTGAAGTTGCTTCAAGTGACTGATTTGTTTTCTTTTCATCTAAGCAGCTTAATCATAATGAATGAAGTCATTACATAAAAGGCAAAACATAAAAATTAAATAGATTTTGAAAACTGAATAATTTTTCACTTCTAGATAACTGAAGTTCAATTAAATAACAGTGTGAAACTATGAGATTCAACCATTTGCATTTTGTATAACAGAGGTCAATATTTATTGGAATGAGATTTGTGTTCTACATAACCCCATTTTCCAGAACAAGGGAAAAATGACATAGACTTGAATTAGCCACAGATCAAGTCTTTGGGACAAAATTCATTTTTTATTTCCTTGTTGAGAATTAAAATCACGTAGGGTAAAGCATCATTTTTTTCCCTTCCTTCTTGTTTCCCATTAGCACTTGGGGGTCTTTCAGGGAAGAGTCTGGGTTTTTAAGCAAGCACACTGCTCACAAGCACCATACCATCCCGCCAGCAGCTCACTGACCCTCCTGATTTCCACCCTTCCCGCACTCAACTCCTTTGAGACTTACTTTTTTCTATGGCCAAGTTTTCTATGAGCGAAAAAGTAATTGAAATACTCAGTCGGTCTTTTACTGTTTCTCGATAAATTTTACTAAGCAACAATTATCATCAATGATATTATTAAAAGTGGATTCAATTTATCCAACAAGCCGAAGTACACCCAGAAGTCAGTCTATTCAGAGGACTTGGCAATGGTAATAGGAATGGCCCCAAAGCACAACCAGCTGTGTACCATGTCTTTTGTCTTGCTAGTCCCCATATCTACATATCCTGGGTTCTCAAAAATGTTGGTTGGATTTAATTAACTTGAAATGTGAACACCAAAGCTAATAAACAAATGAGGTTCTTCATGCTGCCAAACTTGAATCTGGTTACAAGATATGTCCAGTTATGACTGCTAGTTCTGGAGAAGCTTGGCATGTACAACTAGAGGAAGAGAGAGAGAGAGAAGGAGAGGGAGAGAGAGCAGTAAGGGTGAGGTGAGATGGTTGTGGAATCCCAGATGGGTGATAAACATGAGAAGGGCTGAAGCAGGGCAGAGAAAAATCAGAATATGGGGAGATTCAAGGACACTGGAAGAAGTACCACCAGGAATAAGCTTGCGCCAGATGTGATCTCCTCCATTCTGTCTCAGTTCATTTGGGCTCTGCTATAACAAGAACACCATGGACAGGGTGGATTAAACAACGAGCATTGATTTCTCACAATTCTGGAGGCTGGGGAGCCCAGGACCAAGGCACTACAGATCTGGTGCCTGGTAAGAGCCCCCTTCCCGGTTCACAAATGGCTATTTTCTCTTTGTGTCCTTGCATGAATGAGGGGGTAAGGGAGATCTCCGGGGTCTCTTTTATAAGGGCGTTAATCCCACTCATGACGGCTCCACTCTGGTGCATTAAGCACCTCCCAAAGACCCCACCTCCTAATACCATCACTTTGTGGATTAGGATTTCAACACGTGAATATGGGAGAGACACAAACATCCAGTCCATAACACATCCCTATTCAGGTTGAAGTCCTGGGTTAAAGCAGAAGATAGTCTTACTGGCTGTTTCCTCAGGACTTCCATACCCTCCTCTCCTCTGTACTCTGCCTCCAGTTTGGTATCTCTGTTGGCCTTTAAAAGTACAGGCTTAAAATTTCCAGTTCAACCCTTTTTCATTAAGATATACCCATGGAGCAGGTTTCTCGAGAAAGTAGCTCTTCATTCCTTATGTAAGCAACACAATGAATGCACATCTTAAAAGAGAATCATAAAGCAGTTAGGAGAAAGGAGCAGTGCATGTGTGTGAATGTGGATTTGACCCATAAACATAAAACCCCTCATCAGCAAGATGTTTCATCCATCTTAACACTGGAGCCACTTTGCTCTTTGCTGTACTCCAGATTGCTCCTCACTAGTGTTTGGCGGAAGTTCATTAGTGTCATAGACTACAAAAACTATCATTGCATGAACAAAATCCCGGCGCATGCTTCAGTGGAACGATTCCCAGAACTTGCCGTTCCTGAACTTCTTTACTGCTTCCTATCTGTTCCTCCCCCATCTGACACTAAGCCTAAAACGTATAACTGACCCAAATGAGGATGAGTTGAGAGTCGAAAGATACTGACTTTGTTTTCCTTTCCAGCCTTAAGTTAAATATTTCTCCTTCTTTCTCTCTCTTTATTTTGACATTTTTATTGTGGAATATATCATGCATAAGGAAATGTATATAATGTTTACACACACACCTACGGTTTAAAGAATAATATGACACACATCTGTGTGATTTAGCTCTCTTTCTCTCTTAACGGAATTTTTTAAACACTTACTGGACTACTTAGGAAATAAGAATGAAAACGATAAGTTCGAAGGAAGAAAATACACATTAAAGCCTCCTGAGAAATAAGAAAACAATCTTAAGACTGGGGAAAGTTTCCTTTTAAGTTGAAAAAGAATTAAAACAGATCCAGCTGCCTGCTTTGACTTTGTCCACTTCCCTTCTTTATTTTCTTTCTTCTTTTCCTCTCTCCCTCTTTTTTCTCCCCTATCTCCCCTTCCCCTGAACCTTAAGTGACATGAGACAGTTAAGAGACAAGCCACAAGGCAGAGAGCTCTTCAAAGAACAGTTCTGACAGCAGCTAACATGAGACTTAGGCCAAGGATTCCAAGAAAGAGGTGTGAGGACATGCAATCCTCTCCCAACGTTCCAACTACACGTTTTATAGCAGTTTCAGTGGAAGAAAACTGCTCCCTGAGTCAAGACCAGGATCACATACCCAACTCTTCTCCTGTCTCTGTTGAAACTCCAGCCCCGCTTCTGATGAGGATGTTTTCTAACCCTGAGGTGCTCCCTGATATGCATCAGCTAACAGAGCCTTTAAACTCTATATGAGTTGCCTGAACCATTTTTTCCCTTTTTTAAAATTAACAGGCACCACGCTTTACCGCATTGTCTTTACTTTTCGCCCGAAAGAGGACGCTCAAGGATGGACTTGCCCTCCCAGACAAGCAGGATACCCAAGATTTCCTCACCACTCACTAGGCTTTGCCAGTAGAGGGCAGTGGAGAGGTTGGAAGTAGTAACCTGTCATCCCTAAATCTGTTGCCCACCGCGGCTGGCATCATTGGGATTTTCCCAACGTCATCTTTGGAAACTTCCTACCCTGAATCCCTCCTCCACTCACTCCTCCATCAGGTTTTTTCTCTCCCGTGTCTCTCCGTCCATCCAGAGAGAAAAGCAGCCATCTGCTGACAGGAACACTGTGGGGCAGGATGAATGATTCATCTCCCCTCTGGGGAGCCAATCTGGTCTCGCGTGAGCGTTGAGTGACCAGTCATGGTGGCTCACTCCCCCGTGAGAGGAGACGAATCGGAGGACGGGCGTTGTTTCTCGCATTAGATTTCTGCATTCTTCCGAAAAACCCTCTGAAACCCAGACAGCTGAACTGACATGCCCAAGATCACAGAATTAGTGTCCAGGCTGAAATTAGAATCTGATATCCGTCCCAGAGACTTACACTGAGTGTTGACAAGTAATGGTAATAATAAAGCTTATTGAGTACTAACCATGTGTCAGGCACTATTCTAAAAATTTTACATGCATTCACTCCTTTCATCCTTACCAGAAGCTCTTTACTTTGATGTAGTCCCACTTGTTTATTTTTGTTGTTGTTGCGCTCTTCCAAAACCTGATGAGTCAGAGGTCAGTATTATTTCTATTTTAAGGATGAGGAAACTGAAACTCAGAATAATTAAGGAACAGCTAGTGAGGATTTGATTCTAGGATGTCTTATGTCAGACCTAGAACTTATAAAACCACTGACATTTTCGCTACTCTGTGGTAAATGAAAGAAATAAGGATGGCACAGTGCGTTTTTCTTAAAGCTAGATTTATTCTATTTTAAATACTATCCTTTATTATATTCCGTACTTATTTTAGAATATTAAAAATGCCCTTTCTTTTATGAGAAAATAGTGAGAGGACATGGTAGTTGTTGGTGTTTTACGAATTTTATTTTTTAATGGAATATATTTTCAAAGTTGTTTGCGTATATGAAATTGCAGAGTCTGGAAAGCACTTCCTTGAATTTTTTGCCTCCTGTTAGGAATTCTGGGAGAACTTTAATGCTTTTATGCTTCCTCTGCAGGGTTCTGGCCTTAACTGGGGGAATAGGGAGGTTCAGAATGACAAAACTTTATTATGTTCCTTATATCAGTCAGGACTCTTGATTGCAAGTAAATAACTTAAGTAAAAAATTAGTATATATTAATTAATTTAGCTGAAGCATTTGGGGGTCAGTGGCTCAAATTATGTCTTAAATTATATTTCTCAGCTTTGCTCTCTACATATATCAGCTTAATTCTGAGGCTCTGTGGGAGCAAAATGGCTACCAACGGCTTCAGTCTTTCTCTATGTTCAAGTTCAGAGGGGGAAAAGGTATCTCTCCCTAGTAGCTCCCACATAGGATTGTCTTTTGAATGGCCTGATTTATGTTGATCCCTGAAGGAGTCATATAGCCAAGGGTGCATTGATGCTACCTGACCAGGTCTGAGTCACACATTATACTCCCGAAGCTGGTAGTAGAATCAGCTCCACTGGCAGCACTTCCTCAGACAACAGGAAGAGGATGGTTCTCAAAAGGGAAAATCAGATACCGTCGCCAAAAGAACGGATGCTTGGTGGTCCAGCGGGCAAATGTTCATTATTCACCTACCGTATGTCATTCGCTGGGCTAGGTACTACTCAGGGATCACTTCGTTTAACTCTCATAACGATTCTGTCAGGCAAATAATAACTTACCAGTGAAGACACTAAGGCTCAGAGAAGCTAAAAAACACAGAAAACGTCAAAGACTAGTTGCTGGGAGATCCAGGAATCAAATTCTATTCTGACTAACTTCACTTCCCAAGCTCTTGATTTTTATTTTCTAATTTGCCTATCCTACCCATCCCTTTACCATTAAAACTGAGGATAAAGTAAGTCATGCTGTGTATTTCAATGATGGCTTGGTCCAGGGGCTCAATGACCACCTTTCCCAGGCCCACTCCTACGGAGGGGTGAAGCGTTAGTGACCTCTGACTACTCCCTTCTCCCACTTCACCAAGGACTAAGAATTCTTTAAATATGTATTTCTGCTGTCCTCACCACAGTTGAAAAGCCAACAATCAGAAACACTGATTACGCCTCACTGCTGGGTTGAAAAGAAAATATAATCTGGAGCAATTCTAGATGGATGTTAATCAAATAAGAGAACAATGTTTCTTTGAAGTTTGATTTAGAATTTTCCAACATGTTAATCATGTGACATCCACACCTCAGAGAATAGGTCCTTTAGCCTTAAAAAAGAAGTGCATTAGAAGAGAAGGATTTCATCACTAATATATTGAAGAACAGTTTCTCTATTCACTCTGTAGCAAACATCATAATCACCCCACGACAGTTCCAGGAAACTATTCTCTGAAACAGTAAATCTGTCCAATCAAAATTAAGTGTTCAGAGTCGTAAATAGTATTCAATGCTTCATCAAAAATCTAAAACAAGACCACTATTTGCAGCTCCAGATATCATTAGGCATCCAGACTCGGGTCATAAATAAGATTCCTTTAATCAAATACAAAGCCAAGACTGAGATCATTAATCTCCAGATTCACTCAATGTGAAAAATAATTTTCATTATTTTCCAAGGAAAGTGTTCACATTTGGAAAAGAATAATAGTCATAAAATAAAAAGAATTCAAGACTTTAACATTATTGTAAAAGCAAAGTAGTCCTGTTAAATCTTGGCTGTCCCCTAATATCAGGCAGGACGGTCCATGGCCTCACATGGACAATATTTCATTTGGAGGGTTCTCTGCTCAGCTGTCAGTCCACACACCATCTCCTTGTGGCTCCAGAAAGCTGACTTGGATCTATTTCTTCCTCCTTCTCACTGCTTCTCTCCACCCCCAGCTCCTCTAAGCATAGATAATGATCATGCTTACTGGACATTTCAGTTCTAGTCACACACACCATGAGGCTCCAGGGTAAATTACTTTCTTGACTATTCAATTTCCATTTCTTCATGGTTTGAAGAAGGGCATTCAGCTTAAGCCTAAACTATGTTCACCACTGCCGTTCAGATATGTAGGGACACGTCCAGTAAACTAATGGGGGACTTGCCAAAAAATAATTGAGGAAAGAAAGACTGAGCACTTCTGGGGAGAGAGTACATCCCAAGAGAATGAGGCAGCCAAACACAACAACCTGGGTCCAGTTTTTTAAAACGTCTTGGCTCTTCGAAGGGTCATGAGCTTGGGCAGCAGTGGCCATGTCTGCTCTGAGAAGTGATGCCCTAGCAGCAGGGGCAAAGGTGCCTGGTGAGAGAGTGGGGTGTGGTACTCAGCGGACTTTCAAGGCACCTCAAGGTACCCCTAAGCAAATGGGGCTGGAGCAGTGTACCAGGAGTGGAATAGCAAGAACCTTACGGCAACCAACAAGGAGCTTGATCAGACACTTGTTTTTCAGTGTACAGGGACTGTAGAGGGAGGGGGAAAGAGCAGGGGTCTGTGATCCTATATTAGGTACTAGCAAAACAAGGATTATATAAAAAAAGGGTATCGAATGTCCTTCCTTAATACCTTCCAGCTCTGAGTTTGAACAACTTTATAATTCTAACTAGCTGATGGTGGGGAAAAGAAACATTGTTCTCTGCGCCCTGCCCCAAACCAAGTCCTCACCAACAGCAAGTTAAGCCTCCAGAAGACAGGAACAAAAGCAACCACTGCTGAATAGGATACCCTTCCCTCCCCCTTGGGAGGGTCAGAGTGTGACTCCTGCCCAGCCTGCCTTCCTGCTCGTGCTTCTCCCTCTTATAAAGGGGCCTCTTCCCCGACTGGCTCCTCCCCCCTACCCCTCATCACCTCGCCCTGGGCATCCCAGAGCATAGGCTTCCAAGAAAAGGCTATGCTCATCTTTTGTGACTCCAAACCTCACTCCAGCTACTTTCACTGAAAAATAGATATAGGAAACTCCTGATCTCCCTTTGTCCTGGTCCCTGGAAATCCCAAACTCAGGTTCACTATTACTAAGAACATTCCAACATTTCAAATGTAGACAGTCTATGAAGGAGTTTCAACTCAATGGTTAGTAACACAAAATTGTTACTTTTTTCAAATCTTTCTCTCAATCGTGTTTTTTCCAATAACCCTGTCCTACTTCCTGGCAATGACCTCTTGGCACCGTCCATAACTCAGCAGTCCCTTCTGATTATTAACACTACTTATATTAAAAATTCTAATACCTTAGCTAATTAAAAATTGTTCATCTCCCCTTCTTCAAAATAGCTAGATCCATAAGTCCTGGGTTCTTGCCGTAAAGGATGAACACGGTTTGACTCTGAAATAACTTCTCTCCTCTTCTCCTTTCAAGATCTGGCTCTTCTAGCACCTTAGGGGCAGGGAGGAGAAATAAGTGAAGGCAGTGGTGATCATGTCCATGAGGGCAGATGTCCTGGCCTCCCGGTCTCTGCCTAAACACATGGTGTTCTTGGGGCAATGCTAATTTCACCTTGCCCCTCCCCAAGCCCTGAGGAGCCCCCCAGAAAAGAGGCCTCCCCATCTCTCATCTGCTCCATCTACAGCGCACGCCTCCAGCCCTTTCTCGGGTTGGGTGGCCCCTCGCTTGACCCAGCAGCCACTGGGCATCCCTGTGCTCCCGCCCTTCCCCTCACCTCTGGGTGGTCCCTTCTGTGCCCTCAGAAGGACTAGGGTGGGTGTGGCCCCATCCTGTTCTCCTCCAGCACCTTCTCCTCACACCCGGGCCGCTCCTTACCCAGCTGGGGACAGCTCTTCCAACAAGCTTCCTGCTCAGGAATCTCCAGACTAGTAGCGGCCGTGTCCCCAGGCCTCACACACGGACAGAGGCGTGTGTCAGACTCACCTAAAACGTTCCCGCCCTGCTCTGTACCATGCCCAGGTCAGCACAGAATGAGCCTGCAACTTCTGGAGTTCAGCACCCCTCCATCAGGGAGAAGATACGATGCCCTCAAACCCTATGACTGATGCCCCTTGAAAGCCCTTCCCTTGGCTTCTTGGAGAAGAAAGAAACTCCCATGGGGAAGGAGGCTGGAAACCTCTTACCTGGGCCCTAGTGACACCATGCAGACAGGGGTGGGACAGGGGATTGTGGTCATGAGGCAGATTTAACCACCTCTTAGTAAACAAACCCAAAGGGCCCCGGAGGTGGTGACCCTTTGATAACTATCTTCAGGGTATGGGGTACTTAGCTGTTTTGTCCTCAGTTTTATACTTTTGCTGTAATTTCAGCACAAAAAGACAAAACCATTCTCTGGCATGGTGCCAGTCCTCTCTACACCATCAAACAGCCACATCCCCAACCCTCCACCTGTAAGGACCTTCCCCCTTAGGGATTAACCTCATCCGTAGTCACTTGGCACAAATACAGTGAGACCTCCAGCCGTTTAGGAATGTAACAACACTTTTATACAATAACCTAACATCTAGAGACAATGAGAATAACATATAAACAAACCACAACATGACTTAGGATACCACCCCTTATTCTTACGACTTTATTTCACAGATTGCAAAATTGAGACCCATAAACTCCCCAATTGCATAGAACGGTCAAAATCATCACTTGAGACCTCTAATAACTTCAAACTACTCCACAGCTCAGTGAAGAACAATGATTTTGTATTCCCAAACGAAAGTCCTAACATACCTTCCCAATGACATTTCTTGCTAATTTTACCTAAAGGTTATTGGAGGAATTCTGATCTTCAAACCAGAATAAAATTTCATGTAATTTTATGTGAAGCCTGATACATTTTGGACATGAGTCTAACTGTCCATTTGTAAAGTTGAAGTTCATCACACAGGGTATAGCATTGTCCCCTGGAAGGTTCTTTCATTTTAAATATATCATTTTAGGGAATATTATAGTCCGGCATAATCTGACACATAGAAAAGTGTGTGAGTGCTTAAAATATTCCAGGCACCGAGTCGGCGTCAAACACAAAATAGGCTTCTTGTTTATCTAAAAATAAACATGAAAGATCAGAAGACTTTGTCGGCCTGTAGCAAATCATTTTCTTAGCTTTTCTGACGCAGTAGCTATTCTGTTGACCATCTGCACTTAGAACATGATTCATTTGCCCATGGCGGTAATGTGAGAGCCCGTCTGTGTTTTTCTTAGCGACCTCCTATGGAGATGGAAAAATGTAGCATCCACATTAGAGTATAAGCCCACCCCCTCGAAGAATGCTTTTAGAGGCCTAGATTTTTTTTTCTTCAAGTTGTGTGTTAATGAAGGCAGTTATCAGTAAGATTCCCGGGCCCATACCAGAGTGACCCAATACCAGGTCTCTCCCTAAATCGCAGTGCACAGTGGCCAACAAATATATCATCATCTTGTTTTGCTGCTGCTGGTATTATTGTTGTGGTTTGTCCTACGGCACCGGCAAAGTTGGCTCACAGCAGCCTTTCCAGGAAGCCACGTTCTCAGTCTAGGTAGCACATTAGGGTCACCTGAGACCTGTTAAAATCCTGATGCCCAGACCATGTAATTCAGAGTCTCTGGGAGGTGTATCCGAGCGTGGGTAGCCTTTAAAGGCCCCAGATGATTTCATTGTGCACCATAGTTAGGGATCCACGGCTGTAAGATAACGATGCTGAAAATGTGCTGAGAAATGTGAGACAGAAGCAAAGAATGTTGACTAATAATGGGAACAGTTCAAAGCGGTGGTCAACTAAAATTGGCAAAGAAGTCTCCTTTCCACTTCCTATGCTTCAAAGTATCAATGGTAGCGCTGAGTTGACCTGAAGGTGAGGTTCAAGAAAGTGAATATACAGAAGTAAGTTTGGAAGGTAGGTCGGCGCCCTAGAATGAAGGACGGTGAATGCAGGCCTAGAACAACGGGCTTCAGGCCAGTCACTAGGGAATCCCTGGAAGTTTGGGTGCAGAGATGTGACATGATTAAGGGGTATTTTAGGAACACCAGTCTGCCAACAATAGTAGGATGGATCAGAGAGGGAGAGAATAGAGTCAGGGAGACCAATTAAGAGGCGATTAGGGTAGTCCAGAATTGAGGTGGCCAGAGCATGTGTACCGAGAGCGGCAGCCCCGGAAATGGAAAATAACTGTAACCATTGAAGGAATGTTGGTGGAGGACTGAAAATTGAGGCTTCAAGTCAGGTCAGAGACAAACGGGATGCCAGAAAGAGAAAGAGTTTGAAAATAAGAGAAAACAATTTTCACCTTTTATTTGTGGTTACCGTGAAACACCTAGAGAAAAGGTTTACTGGGCAGCCAGAAATATGAGCGTGGGCCTCCGCAGACAAGTCAAGATGAATCGAAACCAGATCTTTCCTGTTCTCAAAACAGGAAAGGTCATTAGAGAGGTCATTAGTCACCAGACTCAAGTCTTGAAGGCAAGAGTTATATCTTAATTATCTTCTTTACTGCCAGGATCTGGAAAAGTTCCTGGCACATAATAGATGTTCAATAAATGTTTGTTAAGCTGAAATGAACAGTCTGAAGTGATTAACAGGGAACAGTCGGAGACTCTGAAAATAATTTTTGCCAAAGTCATAGTTTGGGCTAACATCTGCCCTCTGTTGCCTCTGATGGTGTGAAGACCAGCAGAAGCGTGAGAACAGACAGGAACATCCTACCTCAGAGACCCAGTGGGAGCCACAGGTCCACAGGTGAGAGCTGAGGCCCATGGTGGCAGGGAGGAGTGAGGAAGGAGCAGGTGGGATCCAATAACTGACATTTCTCAGGGCTTGATTCCTAAAGTCACTGAAGGGGAATCTCTATGCAGAGAATGAATTAGAATAAACTGAGTAGAAGATTTATATTTTGAATAGAACTCCAAACGTGTCCAACTTAGAAAAAACATTGATACATAGAGAAAAAGCTAAATGGTTGACAACTCTAGGACAAATGGCTCCTAATTTAACATCATTCATTGTTCAGAAATGGAAGAAGTATTACTTTACACCACAGTGCCACTGTTATTCAAATATGCAGGGATACTGGTATAATTAATAAGAAGTGAAACTTTATGTTAAAAATCATCCTCATACTAAAATATTTAGGAACTAATGTTTATGGCTTTTGACAACATCCAGCCATTATTTTTTCTAAAATTTTTAATTTAATTGTGAATAATTTCAAAAGTTCTTTTAAATTGTCAAGATTAAATTAATATTAAATTTAAATGTATTAATTTGTTAAATAGTAATCACATTATATTATTACTGTATAAATGTAAATTAAATAATTAAATGTAAATATTTTATCTTTGTTTTAAAATATCTTTCTGTCTTCATTAAAGGGTATGATTTTTTTTACCTACTCTTTTCTCCCCTCTCCTTTCCTGGAGATTGATATGCAATATTTTTATGTTTATAATTAATATTTTTATATGTGTGTATTCAAAACCACCACAGTTTTGAATACACAGTTTTGAATACACAGAAAACCACAGTTTTCTGTGGGGTTTCTAATAAATGGTCTTATACTGTATAGATCCAACTTGCTTTTTGAACTCATTTTTATTCATATTTATCCATTCATTTTAACTGCTATATAGTCTTCCATTGTTTGAATAACTAGAGTTTACCAGCCCTTTCCTTTATTTAGGGTTATTTAGATTGTTTTCTTCTCATTTTTCTTTCTATTGTAAACAGTGTTGTAGTGAAGCTCCTTGCACGTCATCTTATATATATGTGAAAATTTCTCTAAGCTGACTTGCTAGATTTGAGATTATGCACATTTTATAGAATATTAAAATCAGAAGCTTCGCCTGAGATCCTAAAATGATAGATATCAGTTATCAAAGTGAGATGTCAGACCAAGACAAAACATACCATGGCTTCACTACTCTTACACCCTCCATCTGTACTGAATGTAAAAAAGGGCCAGCTTGTTGCAGATGAAGGAGAGAGAATTTGTGATGAGAACGTCTTGGAGAGAATGGCGCTATATGTCCTAGCCTGTTCTGTGAACACCCACCAAGGAGAGAGTCGGGTGTGGAACTACCTGCTTTTCACCTCAATCCAATGAGTAGAACCTGAAAGGCACAATCTGTGACTCATGCAGTATACAGGCCAGCTCCTATCCAGATCATATGAAGGGCTAAAAAGAGCTTGTGGATAAGGGGCAAGTGAAAGAACAGGAGGCTGCATTAGCTCAGCCTACAGCAGCCTCTTCTAACCTCAGCCTCTGCTGAATGTCCAGCACTCAGCAAGAGAGACTGAAGTGGCCTAGTATAAAGCATCATTCCTTGAGGAGGTCAGGCAGCCACCTGGTGGTGGGTCGGTGTTACAACATCTCTTCTGACTCCCGGGGCAGCAATTCCTTTACTTCGCATTACGTGTTTGCCCTTCTTGACCACAGTGCCTCTGCCAGCACCATGCTCTCTACCAATATGGAACCCCACAGAACCTCACCTCAGAATAAGGAACTCATTTTATAGCAATAGTGATGCATTTATAGGCTTGTGGCCACAGGATTCTTTGGTCTTAACGAGGTACCCATCAACCAGAAGCTGCCGATCTGGTGGAATGGTGGGACAGCTTGTCGAAGGCTGGCTAAGCTGCCAGCTGGGGTTCAACACATGTGAAGTTAGGAGGCACGAATGTAGCATGTGCATTGAATTCACAAATCATATTCTCTAGTTTCCAATGGCTGGAACTGAACCAACAGCCGATGTATTTTAGTCTCTGATCACAAGAAAACCAGTCCACTCCGGTAACCAAGGAGTGAAATTAAAAGCAGCCCCTCTCATAATCATACCCAATGGCCCACTTGTGGAATTCATACCCCAAATTTGGACTCTGAAGGGTTAGAGGTACTGGCTCTCTTGGAGGAGGGGACATCAGTAAGACTTACACTAAACTGAAGGGTGCAGTATCGCTTAGCCAGCAGGCAAAGAAATAACTGTAAGCTTGGTGGCTTACTGGTACCCTTGAAGAAGTAGGATTGCTACTTCACAATGGGAGCAGGAATGAGCATGTCTGAACACTGGGGTTTGGGGTTCACTGGGTATCTCATAGTACTACCAAGCCTAGTATTAACTGTCAATGAGCAATTACAGCTAATGTGTCTCAATGTGAGATTCCCAGAAACAAACCCTGAAAAGGATTTGAGTATGAGTAGTTTATTTGGGACTAAGCCCAGAAAACACCAGTAGGGAAATGGGAAGCAGGACAGGAAGAGAAAAACCAGTATTATCAACCAATTTACAACTGCAGGCAACAGGCATGCAGCCCTCCTGGGCAACTCTAACTCAGTGTGGAACACACAAAGCTACACAGTGGGGAGCGGGCTGTTATCCATCTCCAGGTCCATCTGTGGTTGAGGACTGGTTCCAGGGGATTCTCTTTATGATGCTGCCAGTCTTCTCCTAGAGTATGGGCTTCTTCAGTCGTAGGGTTTGCAGGTGTTCTCGGCAAGTAGCCTTCTGTTTGTAAAGGTGAATGCTGAGGGTACATAAGCAGGACACAAAACCGTCTGCTATACACCACCACCCAGCAAGGGCAGAACAGCAAAAAGTTTGGGTGAAGGTCTGGGCCACTACACCAGGCAAGCCATCCAACCCAGCTTAATTGCTGACCAAGCAGCGAGGAATCCAAGATGGTGGTGGTGAAAGGAGACAGAATATAAAGTACAGCGTCAAGACCAACTACAGGAGCAGGACCGTCAGACATGAAACACTCACCTGTTGCCATATATCCTCCAAGACATCACAACTGGCTACCACTTTGAAGAGGACTTCTTCTCTTTTCTGAGAAGAAATCAGAATAGCCCAAGAATAAAAATGGAGACTTTGTATTACAAAAAGGAGCCTAAAATAAGGGGAGAGCGTGATTAGATCTGAGAGGCCACAAGAAAGACACTGCATCTGACCCTGATCATTCGCAGCATCTCAGATTCCCTTGCCTCCTGGACCATGCTGCCACACCCAGGGGTTGACACGCACTTGTCCTGTGTGTGCCTGGACCTCCCCTTCATCACTGTCGTGCGACCCAGAACAGCAGTCACACGGGTAGTTTCTGCTTCTCCCACCACTTCTGGCCCCAAATGAAACATCCCACGTAGAGCATGGATCTGGCCTCCTGAACCGTGCTGAGCGGGCAGATGACTCAACCCAGAAGTGTGCTGGAGTGGCCTTCCCAGAGGAGAACTTTGACAGTTAGGAGGCAGGAGATAGAAGGCACCAGGTGGGTAAATCTTTGTTCCTCCTTCCTCCCCTCAACCCATCTTCCCTGCTCTGAGGCATTTTCTCTGCACAACCTCATTTCTGAGCACCTGCTCCACAGACTTCCTCACTGAGGATGGCCAGGGCAGGAGGACCTCATGACATCACCTCCCATCTCCTCTGCCTGGGTTCCCTCTCCTTCATTCTAGCTGCCCTGGATTTGCACTTCCCAAATAAAGCCTCAGCACTTTAAATCCTTGCTCCAGGATCAATATTTTAGAAAACCTGGCTAACTGCATAACACTTAACCAGGGCCGCTCTAAACTCAGCACACCTGTGGGCGGGGAGGGGGTAGTGGTGTTTCAGATCACACAGGTAATGTGAATTCCAGCACCAACCCCGTGGAATGCACACTTATGATTGAGAATTCTCAGAAGATTTTTAATTTAATTTAATTTTATTTATTTATTTATTTTGCGGTACGCGGGCCTCTCACTGTTGTAGCCTCTCCCGCCGCGGAGCACAGGCTCCGGATGCGCAGGCTCAGCGTCCATGGCTCACGGGCCCAGCCGCTCCGCGGCATGTGGGATCCTCCTGGACCGCGGCACGAACCCGCGTCCCCTGCATCGGCAGGCGGACTCTCAACCACTGCGCCACCAGGGAAGCCCAGAAGATGTTTTAAATTACCATGCCACGCTATGCTTTGCCAAGACTGATGAGACAGGTAAGTCTCGTTCTGCAGGGAACATTTCTTTCACCCTCAGCAGGTTCAAGTTGTTCATCAGAGGTCTCTCCTTTCTCGGGCACTGAGCTATCTTTGTTTTCTTTCCTGCTTTGTTCTTTCCTCTCTTTTCTTTCTTTCCTATCTTTGTTTTCTTTCCTGTTTCTTTCCAAATAAAGCTCAGGCTCCAGGTACAGTGCGATCTGGGGTCCGGAGCTCACTCACTCCTGGGGAATCACGCCTTTCTGCATCTCTGGTCTCTGAGTGTTTTTCTCTTTTACTTCACCCTTTTAAGAAGTTGTTTCTTTTTGTTTCGAATTCGGCATTTTAAGTACCCAGTCCTGGAAGGGTTTTCTTGAGACATCTAGTCCACAATGTTGCCAGAAAAAAAATTGTTTTGGAGAACATTCTGTTTTTGAAACTATCTTGAATGTACAGAAAAGTTGCAAGTACAGTATGATTTTTCCAGAAACATTTAAGGTAAGTTGCCAGCATGAGCCTGTCATCCACCAGTCCCCAAATACTTTAGTACGTGTTTCCTGCAAAACATATATATATATATTTATATATATATAACAATTATAGTAATTCTCCTGAAACGTCATTTAACCATCAAAATGAAGAAATTAACACCAATATCCTAATCCCCAGACCCTGCTCAAATTTTGCCATTTGTCCTAATAATGTCCTGCTCAGCAAAAGGATCCAATTCAGAATCAAGTTCTCCACATACTTGTCGTGTCTCTTTACTCTCTTTTTATGTGGAACAGTTCTTCCTTCTTGCCCTGACTTACACAACGTTGACAACTCGATGAAAAAGGCTGGTAATTCTGCCAAAGTCCCCTGAATCGTGGTTTGTCTGATGATTATGCATCTTTGGCAGAAACATCTTGGAAGTGAGGCTGTTTCATTATTATTGCATTTTTTTCAGTTGGCACATGATTTTGATTTGTCTCAGTACTGATGACATGCACTTGATTGAGCTTGTGTCTACCAGCCCAGTCTATTGGAAAGTACCTCTTTTTTGTTCTATAAGTAATCAGTATTTTGTGGGGATTTTGAAATTATGTAAATTTTCCATTGCTCGTCAAAATTTCACTGTACTCATTTGGTAACCTCTATTGGTTTACACATGTTGTGTTGTAAACTGTTACCATAGCTATTTGACGTGACAGTGACATTCAGTGTAATGCTCCAGGTGTCCCCTATTTCGATCCCAGGCCATCCCAGTGGAGTGAGCTTAGAAATATATGTATGCATGTAATACATACGTACATGTATATCTGTGTTTGTTCCTACATCTACCTATACTGAGAACCTTGACTCCACGCAGATGTCTCCAATTCCAATCCAACAACTACATGATTGTGGTTTTGTCCCTTTCTACTTAGTAATTCTCTCCCTCTCTCTGATAGTGGGGTATCTGGCTCCCAATTATTTTAATATATTTATTTATTTGAACAACACCCCCTATGTAACTAATCTCCACTCCCATGTGGACACCCTCGTCACCCTACTCAACTTCACCACCTCCCACATAGGGAGACTTCCTCCTTCCCTATCCTGGGCTCTGACACCCTGGGCCAGGTAGCCCCTGTGCAGACGCCGTTCTCAGGCTGCTGCAGGGACACCCCCCTCACCCCACTCAAGCTTCCACACCACGCACCAGGCCGCCCATGGTGTAGGTGCTCACCTTACTCTGCTTGGCCTCTGTCACCCCACCCTGGGCCACTGGGACTAATACCTGCCTGCCCCAGCGTGGATGCCTGTCTTGCCCTGATAGCTTTGAAACTGGATTGTTCGGGAAGAAAAGGGCAAGGAAAAGAGGTACCAGAGATTTTTAATGTACATGCTTAACAAAGAGTAAAGTTAGCCAATAATCCTATCTTGTCCCTAATTCAAGGACTCTAGAAAGTTTAACTTCTATCCTCACTATACTCCCCACCTCAGCTTCTTACATGTTATTGTTGTCAGAGTTTTTTTCTCCTTTTTTATATCTCCAAAATTTATAGTCACCTTAATTATTATTTTGTTTAGTCAATGCTTATTTATGTTAAGCGATATTTTACTTATTTGTCCCCCATTGCTTCATATAGTCCACTCCCTCTATCTGGATTCAGTTTTCTTTTTTGCAAAACTCTATCCTTCATTGGCTATCCTTCAATGATCCTGTCAGACCATTGGTCTGCAATAGGAGAACTTTGTCAGATGTTGTTTTCTCACTCTTACTCTCTAACAACAGTTTAATTGCATAGAGCAATCGCATAGAGTGTAGGGTGACCAAGTGTCCTGGCTTGCCTTAGGCTGGGGGATTTCCCAAAACAGGAATTCAGTGCTAAAACCAGGACAGTCCTGGATGAACTGGAATGATTGGTCACTCTACTTCTATATTCTATTTTTTTTCCCTTGACAGTAATAAAACTATTATTCTATTGTCTTCTGATGTCTATCAGTACTTCTGAGAAAACTTCTGTGTGATAAACTTTTTTTCTTTGGGAATAACTTATTTCTCTCTGGCTGCTTCTGTGATTTCCTCTTTCCTTTGATAGTCTACCAGAGTATTGTTAAATAGCTTTATTTCTTATTCATCCTATTCAGGATTAGTTACACTTACTGAATATGACGATTCATCTCTTTCATTAATTCTAAAATATATTTAGCCTTTATCTCTTCAAAGATTTCTATTTCTTCTTTTCTGTTTATTCTTTCCTCTGGAACTCCTGTTAGATACATTCTGTGTTCTCATTACATACATTGTGCTTCTTAACCTCTCTTTCAGATTTTTCCATCTCTGCAATTCTCAGTGATATATTCTGAATAATTCAGCTCTGCCTTCTGGGTAAGTACTTATCATTTCAGGAGTGTCTAATCTGATGTTTAACACATTCACTGAGTTTTCAATTTCACTGGCTAAAATTTCATTTCTAGAAATTCTACTTGGTTCTTTTTCAAATGTTTTTATAATTTTTCCAGAGTGTTATGCTACTTACTTATATAGACTTTTTTTCTTTTATCTCTTTAAATCCTTCATTTAAATCCTTTAAATCCTTTAATTTAAATCCTTTATACAAAAAACATTTATTTTGTATTTTCATTCAGATTATTTCATTTAGTTCAAGGACTTTACCTCCCTGTGTATTTTGTTGACTTACTCTCTCCCTTTCTCTGTCTCCCTCACTCTCATGATGGATTATTTTCTCACATGAATTAATATTTTGATTATGAGATAATAATTAGAGTGATTTGACTTTTCTACGAAAAACCTGCAGGCCCAGTTATGGGAGTATATTTTCAAAGTGTCTTTATCCTTGCTACAGCCAGGTGCCCCAGGATATCAATACATAGTGATTAACTCTAATTATTTTTCAGTTTAGGGATTTGGGGGACACCTAAGTGGTTTTTAGGAACCACACTTGTGAGATACAGGCCTGAGTTATAAGTTCTTCTTGGGAGAATTTTTTTTATCCAGAGCTCAGACCAAGAGAGGGAATATCCTCTTTATCTACCTACAATGGTGGACTGTTTTCTAGACACTGTTTACATCGAGGGTACAGTTTTTGAGGATTTTTGCTTTATGCAAGGGTTGCATTTACAAAACATCTTTTCACTTTGGCTTAAGGTCACCAAGACAGAAACTCTCACCCCAACCTATACCCATATCAGGACAGATACATCAACATCCATAACACTCCGGTTTCATTTTTTCTTCATTTCTGACATGTGGTATTTTCTTTCTTGTGACCAGAACTATGTATTCAACATTGTTTTATCTAGTATTTCTATGTATTTGTAGTGGGAGATTTTGGACACTGCCTTAGTCCACCTCTTGCCAAAACTGCAATTCCCCGACGTAGCCCACACCTCTTATGTACCACTTAACATCATCTCCACGGCACCTGCCTCTTCTGGCCTCTGCTGTACTTATAACTCTGCTTGGATTCTGACCAACTTCATTAGGCACAACTTGGCAGATTTTCTAAAAGTTCCCATTTTCTTCTAAACAAGGAAAAGAGACTGAGAAGTTGTTCTTCGATAATGACAATAGTATAAATAACAATCTCTAGAGTTTTTCACTCATTTCCATGTTCTTCCACATGTGCATCTCATTCAGTGTCCATAACAACACTGGTGCCAGCTCAGATCAGAGCTCTCAACACCAATGCTGATTACACATTCTTGCCACAGAGCTTGAACACCACCCCACTTTCCTGTTTGGATACCAGACTTTCTCGTTGTTTCCAGCTTTAGTCTGCACCCCAGCGTCTAACTTGATCTTCTTCTGAGTAATTATACCATTCTCATTCATTCTACCTGTGGATCTGAAAGGAAAGATGTTTCCTGCCTTTGAAGAAAACTTGACAAAAGCCAGGACCATTTACACTAGTTGCAGAATCAATGGGAATTTTTAAAGAATTGATTCTTAACTAAAACAAATTTAGATCTCTGAAAGAGAACCCCCAGGACAACATCAAATAAATTAGGAAAAAATTTTACTCACTCTTAAGGTCTGTCCCAATGCCAGCATGCAGTAGCTACAATGACCAGAACTCATGCAGTCAACTACCCCCACCCGTACACACACACACACACAGTGCCAATATTGTCTGACCTGGCTTCATGACTTTCATATTTCTCCACCTCTAAACAGTCACTTTTCTTTTACTCATACTGAGAAACTGCAGATCTCAGTTCCCAGCACAGGTGGAGGGTCTGGCTGCAGCATATTTTATTCTGGATGTGTATATATCTTCAGAAATGCTCTGTAAACAAAAGAAAAGTTAGAATTTATGGGAGCATTTTATGAAAAGTGTGTAATCTCTCACATACAGTCATCTCTTGGTATCCAGAGGGCATTGATTGATTCCAGGACCTGCTATGGCTACCAAAATCAGCAGATGCTCAAGTCCCTTATATTAAATGGTGTAGTATTTGCATATAACCTACTCACAACCTCCCAAATATTTTAAATCATCTCTAGATAACTTATAATGCAAATGCTATGTGAATAGTGTAGATACAATGTAAATGCTATATAAACAGTTGTCCACACACAGCGAATTCAAGTTTTATTTTTTGAAAGTTCCTGGAAATTTTTTTAATATTTTTGACCTGAGGGTGATTGAATCTGTGGATGCAGAACTTGTGGATAATGAGGGATAACTATATAAATAATTCCATACATACAAAAGAATTAAATACTATCTCTTATGTTTTACAAAATTTAAATTAAAAAAAAAAGAGCTGGAAGAATAGAAGATCCCAGTCAATTCCTATCAAAAATTAGAACTGGTACTGGGGATTCTGAACATGTAAAACACTCCAGGTCTAGATCAGAGAAGAAGAGTCATTTTTACTCAAAAAGATGCTGGGGACTCTGCATGAACCCTGACTTTTGACAAAACTAAACCTGGATAAATCCTGACAATGTTGGAGATAAGTTAACAGAAAAACAAGCAAATAAACAACACATATGGTATAATAAAATATTTTCTTGCAAGGAAAAGAAAATATTACTCTGAATACACATAGGGAGAATACACACTGAAAATTATTTTCTGTAGGAAACATAATATAATTTTATTGTGGTATAATATACATAACATAAAATGTATCATTTTAATCATTTTTAAGTGTACAGTTCAGTGGCATTAAGTACATTCACATTGTTATACAGACATATTTTTTTATATTCCTTTACAATATCTGCTTCCAAAAAAAATACAAAGAGAGCTTCTGAGTTTAAAAAAAAAAAAAGTACAGGAAGCCAATAGAAGAGAACAGATTGAAATAAAGACAGAAATAAAAAGGAGGTGACTAAAAACTAGGGTACAAGTTTTGATGAAACTGCATTAAAATTCACGTTGAAGCCTGTAAAAAGCAAAACTGATTAAAGAAGAAAACCCATTCAGAGGAGTGGAGGACAAACCTCAGAAAGTCTCCCAGAACAAAAAAGAAAGATGTAAGAAATTTAAACATTGAGAGAGGTGATAACAGAAATGAAAGGAAGAGGTTGACTGGTCAAGGCAGCCCTAGCCCCACCCACCATCATAGTGATTGGTTCAGAGCAGACATGTGACCTATGATTATCCAATCAGAGTCAAACACAGAACTTTTATTCAGCAAATGTGAGAACAGATGTCCTCTCTCCTCCTAGACGTCAATAAGGAAGCTGGTAGCTCTAGAAACTGCTGGCAACATGTCACTTAAATGTGAGAATGTTTGCTGAGAATGCAGCTTACAAAGGATTAGGGAAGGGCAGAGCCAAGAGAACTGACAACCTAAAAACAACATGAATCCAGGATATATGTTGCTTGTACACTTTTCTATCTCTGGATTGTTTAGTTTTTGATCTAATAAACACTTTATTATTTAAGCTAGTTTGAGATGGAGTTTTCTTTATTTAGATTAAAAAATATTTCAATGAATACTATTAGTAAAATTTCTCAATTAGTAAAATTCCTTTAAATCAGAATGCCCAATCTGGAAACTGAAAAAACTAAGAATATTTCTAAGAAAATTAATTTTTAAAAGACCTACACTTAGGTCTAACCTGGTGAAAGTCTTAAACGTCAGTGGAAAAAAAAAATACTAGACGTTTTCAGACGGAAGATACAATTAAATATCAAGCTGACCTTAGACTTCTTGGAAATACTAAATACTGGTGTACCGTTAAACAATGACTATAAAATGTTATGGGAATTCTTGTCTTGACTGAAGAATTCAAAAATAGGAAAAGCCTTATTTAGATGTGAAAAAAACAAAGACCTCACAAGCTATACAAAGATTGTGGAAGTATACCAGTAGCCTTCCTAAAAACTGCTCAAAAACACAATATAAGTAAACAATTGACGACTCAAGATTATAAATGCAAGAAAGGAAAAACTATAATATAAATAGACTGACAGTGAGCACAAAAAATAATCAGCTGTTCTTAAAATGCTTGAAAAATTCAATTCAAAGTCCAAGTTACCAGTATGTCTCAAAAGATAATTTCCATGGTTAAAACAATAATTGAACTCTTTTGTCTTTAGCTGATGATGGCGTTTAAGGTGAGGGCTTCAGCCATTTTGGTAAGTTATTTGATTTTTCTGGGTCTCTCCCACGTATACATCTTATTAAATTTTTATTTGATTTCTCTTGTTAAAAAAACAATAGGGCTTCCCTGGTGGCGTGGTGGTTAAGAATCTGCCTGCCATTGCAGGAGACATGGGCTCAAGCCCTGGTCCAGAAGATCCCACATGCCGCGGAGCAACTGAGCCCAAGCACCACAACTACTGAGCCTGTGCTCTAGAGCCTGCAGGCCACAACTACTGAGCCTGTGTGCCACAGCTACTGAAGCCTGCACACCTAGAGCCCATGCTCCACAACAAGAGAGGCCACAACAATGAGAAGCCCATGCACCACAACAAAGAGTAGCCCCTGCTCGCCACAACTGAAAGCCTGTGCGCAGCAACAAAGACCCAACACAGTCAAAAATAAATAAAAATTAAAAAAAAACAATAATTGATATTTAATAAAAATATGGCTCCTTTATAACAATTTAAATTAACAAGCATTGATAGTGGGGAACAGAGGACTTCCCTGATGGTCCAGAGGCTAGGACTTTTATGTTCCCAATGCAGGGGGCCCAGGCTCAATCCCTGGTCAGGAAACTGGATCCCACATGCCGCAACTAAAGATTCCACATGCTGCAACTAAAAGATCCCACATGCTGCAACTAAAGATCCCGCATGTCACAACTAAAAGATCCCACATGCCACAACTAAGACACGGTGCAGCCAAATAAATAAATAAATAAATAAATTTTTTTTAAAAAAAGAAAGTGGAGAACAGAAAATGTGGGACTTGCAGGTATAGACATATGAAATCCCTCACTGGGCATAAGGAGTCAAAGTTATCATTCTGTTCTTGACTTCTATAAAGAGAGAAATATAAATTAATTAGATATTTGGTAATATTGAAGTCAATCACTACTACAAGTAAAAGGAAAACGTTTAATTTCAAAAGCACAACAGAAGACAAACTACGTAGTACATATAGTCAAAGACAAAAAACAATGGAAAGCATAAAGAGACACAAAAATAGAAAAAATAAAATAAGCATCAAGGAAAACCAAACATAGGTAGATGAAAAAAGTATAAAGGTAATTGGTTGGGCTTCCCTGGTGGCGCAGTGGTTGAGGGTCCGCCTACCGATGCAGGGGACGCGGGTTCGTGCACCGGTCCGGGAGGATCCCACGTGCCGCGGAGCGGCTGGGCCCGTGGGCCATGGCCGCTGGACCTGCGCGTCCGGAGCCTGTGCTCCACAACGGGAGAGGCCACAACAGTGAGAGGCCCGCATACCGCAAAAAAAAAAAAAAAAAAAAAAAAGGTAATTGGTTATTTTATTAAAAGAAATTTTTGTCATTAGAATTTTCTTTTTTTCTTGGCTGCCTCGGGTCTTAGCTGCAGCATGTGGGATCTTTCATTGTGACGCACGGACTTCTCTCTAGTTGCAGCATGCGGGTTTTCTCTCTCTAGTTGAGGCACATGGGCTCGGTAGTTGTGGCATGCGGGCTTAGTTGCCCTGCGGCATGTGGGATCTTAGCTCCCCAATCAGGGATTGAACCCGTGTCCCCTGCACTGGAAGGTGGATTCTTTACCACTTGGCCACTGGCGAAGTCCCATCATTAGAATATTTTAAAACACAAATCTATGTTATTAAAAATTATGGTGAAACAAAAACAACAAAGAAAGATTAAAAATACAAAAAATAGCAATGATAAATTTTTGAGGTTGAAGGGGACATTTTCTGTTGTTTCAGAATTTATTTAGAGCCCCAAGGCTGAGTATATTAGAAGCCAAGTATCACCAAATTCTAAAGAAAGCACAAAGTAGCTCTCATACGCCTCCAAAGCTTATAAGACGCCCACACCCCACCATGCTGACATAAAGAAAAATGAACAATTCAAAGGAAGCTTGGTTGAATGGGGAGAGGTTTTAGAGTAGACTTCATTAGGAAAATGTGCTGAGGCTTTTCTCTCCCCTTGTGGAGGAGGGTAGCGAGTACGATCACCCAGATCCATGAAAACAATCTGGAAAGATTGGGGGTGCCTTTAAGAAGAGGAGACCTGCATCTCAGTTTCCTGTCAAGTACACAACATGCTAAACTATGGAAACTTGTAAACCCTTCCTGTTGTTGCCATCAGAGCAGAGGAGCAACAGGTAAGAAAATTCTTTGAAGTTTGACATGCATCCCAGGGAGACTGGGGCCTTAAAGAACAGAGAGACAGGTGTCTGGTACTCCTCTGAACAATTCTGAAAGCTGGAGCCTGGCCGGAGGAGCATGGAAGGGAAAAGAAGAAAAGAGGCAACAGTGTAGTGGAACAAGGGTGAGAGAGTTTTCTCTGGGCCAGGAGGACCCCGGGAAGGCAGGCAGGCTTGAGCATGGTTGAAGATAGTCCTCCAGGGAGAGTGGCTTTCTAGGGTTAGGAAACCCAACAGGAAGAAGAGTGCTGCTGGGGTAAGAGTCGTGGGCAGGGTTCATGAGATGAATTATGCAGTGGGTCTGTGACCATTAATGTTATGCATCAACTTGGAGAGGCCACAGTACCCAGATATTTGGCCAAACATTATTCTGGATGTTTCTGCGAAGTCTTTTTTAACAAAATTAACATTTAATTAAGTAAACTTTGAGTAAAGCAGATGAGCCTTCAAATGTAGGCGGGCATCATCCAATCAGTTGAAGGCCTTAAGAGAAAAAAGACTGGCCTCCCCCCAGGAAGAAGGAATTCTGTCATCAGACTGCAATGGCACTCGAACTGCAGCACCAGCTCTCCCCTGGGTCTCTGGACTGTTGGTCTACCCTGCAGATTCTGGACTTGCCCTCTCCCACAATCATGTGAGCCAGTTCTTTAAAATCAATCAGTCAATCCCTCATATTTTCTCCCTCTCTCTTTCCCTCCCGACACACGCGTGCCTGCGCATGTGCACACACACACATCTCATTGATCTGTTTCTCTGGAGAACCCTGACTAATACAGGGTGCTACCACACAGGAAGTGTCTAAGGCCAGATGGTGCTACCCAAGAGATTACCATGATGCAAGGTCAGTTTTTTTTTTTTTTAATTTTTAAGATTTTTGCTTTCTTCTCTTATTGCTTCTCCTATATACACACCCACGGCCCCGACTCCAGAAGAGCTTCAAAAGGAAGGGAAAAGAGGAGAAAATAGTGGGGGAAAAAATAGACCCTGCCTGTCCCATCAGTGTCCTGAGCTTAGGGTTCTTGGGGAGGGGGAGCTGGGGAAAGCTGCAAATGGTTGAAAAATTAGACTTTTGCATTAGACTGAAATTAACATTGTGGTCATATCATCAGAGAGGAAGGAAGAGAAGTAGGCAGGGCACATTTAAAGACAGAGACCTGAGAGAAATAATGCGCTTCATAATTGTGTCCCAAACGTTTCACAGATTTCAATAAGCCAGTTATTGCTAGACCAGAAAAATAACAAAATGTAGGGGAAGGAAAGAGGAAGAAACCAAGGAAGAAAAGGAGGGAGAGAGAGGGAAGGAACAAAGACATAAGTAAGCAGCTGAAGCAATATAATTACCAAAGTAGGAAGAAGTCAAGGGAAAAAGTCATTAAACTGGACTATGGACCACTATACATTAATTAAAGTATAACTCACAGTAACATTAGAACAGACAGGAACCTACTAAATTAAATAGTACAACATAGATATGAGGAAGAAAATGGAGGTAGGGGAAGTCTAATCTTCTAGAACTGATTCGAAAAATATTAGCCTGAAGGGGTCAATAACCACAGGAGGAATTGAAAAAGTTATCAAATCATCATTTTCCATAACAGGTCTAAGTTAAAATATTTTACAGCTACATATCCAAATACTTGAAAGAACAGATAATTCCCAGGCTACGTAATTTTTTCAGGACAAAGAAAAAGATGAAGAGTGACCCAATTCATTTTGTGAACCTAGCATAACCAACTCTGACCCTAAAACCTGACAAAAATGTTTTAAACAAGAAAGCTGTATGTGAGTATCATTTTTTAGCATGCTAATTCTAAATAAAAAACTAGCAGATTCAACCCAGTTGAACTTTAAAAGCATAACCCACTATGATCAAGTAAAATGTTTCCCAAAAATGCAAAAGTGGTTCAATATTAAGAAATTAAAAATAACAAATCAATAAGCCAGTAATAGATAAACCATGATAGCATGATAGCATATGCAGAATAGGCATTTAATAAAATTCCAAGCTTGTCCCTAACAATCTATCTTAAGCCTAGAACTAATCTATTTAACAATGAAATATTAGAGATATCCCCATTAAAATAAGAAGCAAAGTACATGATACTCCATATCATCACCATTATTTAATATTCTGGAGGCTTTAGCCAGTATAAGACTCAGAACAGGAAATAAGAAATAAGAAATAAGAAATAAGAAATAAGAAATAAAAAAGGAATCTTTCTTTGCAAATGAGAAATAATAATATATCTAAAATTTCCAAGAGGATCAATTGAAAATTTATTGGAACATAAACATATAAAAATCTATCACCTTTATGTATGGCAGTAATAACTAGTTAGAAAATATAATTAAAAATTCCCTTTGTATTACAGTACCAAAAACAAACATTGTAATACCTCAGAATAAACTTTTAAAAAGTAGGACTTCCCTGAAAAAGAACTAAACTTTACTAAAAGGCTTTGCTGTATAAAAATCATGTAAAAAAATAAGAAAGAAAATAACACCCTTCAACCAAACACATGATCATTAAAGAGAAAGGTAAACTCCTGAACACATATTTTTAAAAGTAAACCTCATTAATAATCAAAGAAATGCAGATTAAAGCAAAAACGACACCATTTTTCACCTAGCAAATTAAAGGAGGTCTTTATTTGATTAAGTCTCTATTTTTAATGATACCACCCAATACTGGCAAGAGTGACGTAAGGTAGATACTCTGGTGTTTTCACATACTGCTGGTGCCATGTAATTGCAACAATCTCTCTGAAAAAAAATTTGTCCATGTATATCATTAATATTAGTTATAATATACATTTGCACCTAGTAATTCTCCTTCTAGGAATCCTTAGGGAAAATTTTGGGTATATCAACAAACATTTGTTCTAAGATGTTCACAGCAACATTAGAGCAAATAAAAGGGAGGTGGGGGACTTCCCTGGAGGCCCATAAGGCTCCAGGCACTTCCACTGCAGGGGGCTCAGTTTTGATCCCTGGTTGGAGAACTAAGATCCCAAATGCCAAATGGTGCAGCCAAAAGAAAAAAAAAAGGGAGGCGGGGAAGTAAATTTAAAACATTAGAAAAACGCTTAAGCACATTATATTTTTACACATAATATTAATGGTTATATAATATTTCAGTTTATATACTATTTATAAATATATGTATATATTTACCATTAAAAATGATGTCTACAAAGAGTTTTTCATTTCATTGGGAACTGCTTATTATACTGTTAAGCCACAAAATCAATATATAAAATCATATTAATAACATAAGCACAACACATTTTAAAAAATGAAAATACAAGGATCGAAAATAACTATGTCCAGATACTGTGAACAATAGTTGTTTTGGTGCTGAAGTTAAAGGTAATTCTGCTTTTTGATATTAAAATTTTAAGAACATATAGTATTACTTAAAAAGAAAAATATTATAAGCATTCAGACCCTGGGGTTGGTGGATAGATGGACTTCAGCATGTCCATGACTCAGGTAAGACTGCATATAATTATTTGTATTACTGAATTTGCCTGGAGAGAGAGTGATAGTTTTCAAAGGGCTTCATCATGCCAGAATTATTAGAACCCACTGATTTAAAACTTTTAGAAAGTGGTTTAGAAGGGTCATTATTACATATTGACCATGTTCCAGATTTGCTCCCACTCATTTATATTAAAGGTTTATGATATTTTAAATCTCATTATTTTAAAAATTAAGCCAGAAAAATTGTACTTGTCTTTTATTCAAATGGAAAAACTCTCAAGATATTCATGAATATCTTTCTCATTTAAATTGTAACTGCTACTAAAATTGTAATTCCATAAATATTTATTGAGCACCTATATAAGCAAGGTCCCATGAAGCTTGAAAAGCTTTTTCAAATAAGAACTCCAGGTACAGTGAAATAAGGAAGATGAATGACACCTTCACATGATGATTTGATTACTTACGTGTGCTTACGTGTGTGTGCACATAAGTATTGGGGTATTACTTTTATTCATGCCTTTGTTCAAAAAAATATTTAAGGAAGCTTACCAAAATAAATATAACATAGAATGAAATGTAAAATAAGTAGGCGAGTCAACTGGGACAAAGGCTAAAACGAGGTAGAAAAGGTAAGACGAAGCCAAGAGCAAGGTCAGTACTCCCAGTTCATGCCAAAGTTTCAAGTTTCCTTGTAGTCTAAACAAAAGGTAAACATGATCTGTTACATGATTCTTGGTGCCCAGAAGATAAAAAGAAACCAGTTACTCAGGAGAAGTCCAACTATTCCAAGTTCTACCACCAAAGGGAAAATTCTCCCAAGGGGCCTCATAAAGAGGACACTGTGTAATATAATGAACAACATCTTCACAGGGTTAAGTAATGAACAACGTCCTGATGTAAAATACTCAGCAAAATATGTGGATCATATCGGGCATCAGTGAAGAGTCCTTCAGTGACAACCTATTTAAAATCACAACTCCCCATCCCCCTTTCTAGCTTTTTTTTTTTTTTTTGCAGTACTCGGGCCTCTCACTGCTGTGGCCTCTCCCGTTGCGGAGCACAGGCTCCGGGCGCGCAGGCTCAGCGGCCATGGCTCACGGGCCCAGCAGCTCCGCGGCACGTGGGATCCTCCCGGACCGGGGCACGAACCGGCGTCCCCTGCATCGGCAGGTGGACTCTCAACCACTGCGCCACCAGGGAAGGGAAGGGAAGCCCTCTAGCCTTTTTTGTTCCCATAGCACTTATCATCAACTCAGACTTTATCTTTTTTTAATCTGTCTCTCCCTCCACTAACTTAAATATAAATTCAATGAGGGCAGACATTTTTGTCTATCTCATTCATCTGCATTCCCAGGGTTCAAAAGAATTTCTGACACATAGAAGTTGCTCAGTATATATTTATTGAATGAGTGAATTCTTAAATTATCATATAATTAATAATGAGTATTATTATCAATATATCAGTGTTATTAGCAGGATTCATAGAACTCTTTTATATTATATTCAAGGTAAACAGAGGATAAAATTAAAACACAAATTTGCGAAAGCAATTCTATGGAAGTCAAAACGATATGGCATAAGAATGTAGCTTTCAGCAGTCAAGATACGAATTTCCAAACGTCTAAAGGAAGCAATAAACTGCATATTTTTGGACAATCCTTCTTAAATAAAGATTTGATAATTATGATGAAGCTACAAGTTAGGGTTATATTTCCTGAAAGCAGTTGGAAAACAGCTCTTCCATGTTCCCGTGAAGAGCACAGCTATATGGCTTGGTTCAGCTAAGCTGGGTTAGGAATAGAAAAAGTGGTCTAAAAATGAGGTATTCCTGAAAATAAGTTTTAATACCTGCAGAGACAGGCCAAGAAATCAACCCTAGCCAGAACCCAGTTTTTTCTCAGGAAGAGATTAGGTGTCCATGTTAACATAAAGACGGTTAGATGATATGGGCCCCAAATGTTTATGCTATAGATTAATAGCCCTAAAGATTTTAGCCTAGAAAAAATTTAAAGCAGGATTCCCAAATGTTCATCTGAGCCACACGACATCTTAGTAAGACTCCCATACAGTGACATCCTTTCAGTATATCTTGATTGCAAAACATAAACTGAAATAAGCAAATAAGTTAACTTGCTAAACAGGGACGTTTTCCACAAGGGATTTAACTATGGAGAGCCATTTACATATCTGAGAACATCAGTTTGATAACCAATGCTCTGTAGCTATTCTTCCTGAAACTATTATATAACAGAATCAGATGTCCATTCAAGTCAGTCCTGGTTGCTGATACTAAAACCACATATTGGGCATCGAGGAGAATATCTTTTTTTTCTCTTGGGGATTGGAGATGGGGAGGTCATTCATCTAGCTCAACTTGAACAGGTTCCTTTCTTGTTTTAAGTGAGTGAGAGGAATCATAAAGCCTCCCTGTTTTATTCCTATCGAATATCATTATTTGATTCATAAAAGCCCATGCACACCAACCTCTCAGTGACAGCTGAGTCTCAGTGACGCATGATGGGAAGTGATGCGTGTCTACAGTGGATGCTGAGGTGCACCCCCAGGTCCCCCTTTAGGATGTATGCCCCCGACTGCCAGGAGTGCTGCCCACATTCCTGCCTCACCTGTCAGCCTCTTTGGGGATCTGCTGAGGCAATCTGTGCCTGGCCCACATGCATAGTGACCCCCATGTACCCCTGGTGCGCTCTCCTGGGCTGTCCATCTCTGTGTGTCCAAATCCAGCTTGCCCATCGGGGTCCTGCTCAAATACCACCCTCTTCCAGAGGCCTTGCCAGATTCTTTCCTTTTCTGAATGTTCTTTCCTTTTCTGAATGACCATGCTCCCTTCCCAGGTAGCGTTGCCAGATAAAATACAGGACACCAGTTAAATTTGAATGTCAGATCCATAGCAAATAATTTTTAGTGTAGTTATGTCTCAGATATTGTATGGGATACACTTGTACTAAAAAACTGATCAGTGTTGATCTGACGTTCAAATTTAACTGAGCATCGTGTATTTTTATTTGCTAAATCTAGCACCCTTATTCCCAGGCAGCCAGAACCCCGTAACTATTCTACACAGAAGGATAAAGGCCCAGCCCCTCACCCCAACTTGGTATAATTCTGAGGAGTCATCCCAGTTTAAGAGCTCCCCCTGGGGTCAACTGAGGTCTTTCACTGAGGCTGTATCTCAGCCCAGCTTCTCCCTCTGCCCGATCCTACTTCTTTGTCTACATCAGTCATTAATCCCAAAGAGCACTCCATAATAAACGTCATGCACACGAATCTTCCTCCTAGAGTCTGCTGCCCTGAAAACTCAACTTGGGACAGGGCGTAAGAATGGATGAAAAGCCTTTTGACCGAATCACAAGGTGAATGATATGAGAGGTGGGAGGTGGTCTGGAGAGAAAGATTCAGGTCAAGTTATGAAGCGTACACACACTGTAGTTAAATGTTGCAAGATGGACTAGTTCATAAAACACACTGAGTGTTATAATTTAGAAGTTAGTATCTGGAAAATCCCAGTCACTGCCCGTGGAGAGGCTGAAGAAGAGGAGGTAGAATGGTGAAGAGTTAGTTATTTACTTGTCTCTGATCAGTGCTTCCTATACCTTTCCACCAGCACAGGGTAAACCTCCATGGTCTGTGGTGGCATGAAATTCCTTTGAGGTCTTTACTTCAAATATTGGTATAAATCATGACTCTGGTTTCATAATTTATTACTTTGCATTTTTAAAAATGTTTTTCCCAAAATTATTCCATTAATTGACTTCCAGGAAGATGTTCCCCTATGTCCTGTAGCTTCACACACTTCACAGAATCAGCCACTCACCCCTAAGGGTATTTATATCCCAGATCGTGTAGCACAGCTTTGAAGGATTTGTTTCTCTTCTTTCCCTCAGGGTTTAATCTAAGGAAAGTCATGTCAGCTTCTTTTTTTTTTTTTTTAAACAACAGACATTTATTTTCTCAGAGTTCTGGAGGCTAGTAGTCGAAGATCGAGGTTTTAGGAGGGTTGGTTTGTGGTGACAGCTCACTTCCCAGCTTGCAGAGGGCCACCTTTTCTCTGTATCCTCACATGGTCTTTCCTCAGTGCACATGTATGTCTGTGTCCGAATCCCCTCTTCTTATAAGGACACCAATCGTATTGGTTTAGGACCCACATGTCAGCCTCTCTTGACTCCAGGATCTCTTTCTCCCTCTAGCTTTCTCCTGACTAAAAGTTTCTGCTCATGTGAAGAAAACACTGTACCATGACAGGGCATCCTAACTCACCATTGCTTTTCTACACCAACTCCAGACTAGTTTAATGGGCACACAATGCCTGAGGTTAATGTACGTCTTTTGTCTAGGTTGCCCTAGCAACTAGATTCAAAAATTATGTTTAAAGATATCGGATCAGAAGCTGAAACAGCCCATAAAACATATAATTGGGTGGTATTATTACCCCATAACTTGGGTCAATTCCCCTCAATGTACTGTCTGCTACTTGCCCACACAGAAGTTAGTGAAGTTTGACATTTCACTACGAAGAAAAGAGCACGATTATGTGGAAACCTGGAGTTTCACTGTACAATCCTAATTCCAAATTATCTATAAAAATCCTCATTTAAAATTCCAGATTTATTACTAACACTCTCAGGACCCAAATGTTACCACTTCTCCATCAAAAGAAAAGCCCATTCATCCCTGTCCCACATTTTCTCTTGTGAAATCAAATCTCTATTGCATCATTTTTCTTTTGCTGCTGTAACAAATTACCACAAAGGTAGTGACTTTAAGACAACACACGTGGATGGCTTTGCAGTTCTGGAGGTCAGGACTGCCCCATGGGTCTCACTGGGCTAGAATCAAGGTGTCAGCAGGACCGTGACGTTCCTTTCCGGGGGCTCTAAGGGATAACCCATTTCCTTGCCTCTTCCAGATCTAGAGGATGCCCGCGTCTCTTGGTTAGTGGCCCATTTCCTCCATAGCATCTCTCTGACTTGTTCCATCATCACATCTCTTTCTGATCATAGCCCAGGAAGGTTCTTTTAAGGACCTGTGTGATTAGATTGCATCCCCCACCCCAGATAACCCAGAATAATGTCTACATCTCAAGGTTGTTAACTTAATGACATCCACAAAATCCTGTTTGCCAAGTATGGTCATATATTCACAGGCTCTGGGAATTGGGGGCAGGGGGTGGAGGAGGAATTTTTCTATATATCACATCTGCCCATAACAAAACATACTTGCTCATTCTCACCCTCATCCTATGGTAAGTCATTAAAACAGACTCAAAAATATTTGGAGATTTTAAAAAATAAATTAAATGCAAGTATATCAGATAGGAAAAAATAAACGAAGTTACAGTGAGCCACACCAGGCTTTCCCTTCTCTACAGGATACCCCGTGAAAAGATGTTGGTTAGATGACCAAGATAGAATCTCTCCTTGCAGAAACCCATCCCCCAAATTCTGTGTCGGTTAATGCAACTTCTAACAATGCAACAACTAATTCTGCATCCTAACAGCTCTTCTATGAAGGCTAAGTCTATGTAGAATTAACAAATTATTTTAATACTTGTAGAATTTTCCTGAAGGTGAAAAATAAAGAGTGTTCATGGACTGTGAAATGAGTCCTGTGTTGATCTGAATGGTAGGTAATTGTCTCATATATAGGAAAATTCTTGAGATAATTATGATTTCAAACTCGGAGCTATGGAAGTGACTTATTTCTATATGAAATACATTTCTGTCATAGTCCTATCAATGCAATATTTATATTCCTCATTAAGTGGAAGTATTAGAGGTACATCCTTCTTCTGCAGCAAATAGAAACAAAGAATGCTTACCTCTGATTATTTGCATATTGTTAAGATAATCTTCCACTTGGGATATCATGAGAGTCCTAGAAAAATAAATAGCATCATATTTACTTTATGGGGGAAAATAATCATCTATCTACTTTTCACGATATAAAAGATATTGTTCTAAGCTCACTTCCAAACTCTTTGCCTTTTTCAAATTTCTTGAGAAATCTATATGCAAATTCTTATGCAGGAGGCAGCTTTTGAAACTAAATGCAGCCAAGATTTATTGGTTTTCCTTCCTCTGTGAAAATCTATTATGCCCATCTGATTTTCTAAAAGACCTCAGAAAACAAACCTTTGTGGGCCTTTTAGACATTTTTAATATAAAGTTATGAATAATCACTTCCAATAGACATCAGATACCCTCTCCTCTGAAACTGTCAGTGGCACTGCTACCACCACCAGGCCTTCAAGAACTAACTGGAAGCTAATGTAAACAGTGAAAATGAGTCTCAGAGAGGTGCTGATAAAAGAGAAGAAAGGAAAGTCACAGGGAAAAATGAGGAACATGAACAGGTTGCTCTAAAGACAGCAGTGCCTAGGCAGGGCCTGGCAGGCAGTCCACACTCAGTAGATATTTGTTGAATGGGGGGGCTCTTTGTCATCTACTGAACAGTTTTTCACTAGAGCCATGAGCAACCTGCCATTAAAAGACAGCATCTGGGGATGAGAATATCAGTGGGAAAGGGGTTGGCAAATGGGTGGCTGGAGACCTCTGTTCTGGTCACAGCTCTGCAACAACTAGCTGTCTGATTTGGGGAAAGTCACTTAAATGTCTGGATCTCAGGTTCCTCAGCTGAAAAGTGAGGGCATTAGACTCTGATCTGTAAGATTCCTTCAAACCCAAATTCTACGATTCCTACAACACAAGAAGGGATGCAGTTGTCATGACACTGTGCCCTGGCCTTGGCCTTGGCCTGGAGCCGGGTTTTGCCTGTCTTCCTTCACACTCTCTGTGGCTGTGACCTCTGACCCTATCCTACTGCTAGCTCCAGCCCTACCTTCCTCTGATCATAAGGTCAGCCAGTGGTGGAACCACCAACAGCAATAAGATTAGTGACCAGCCTGCACAGGGGCCTATAGAAAACCACTCTCCCCTCAGTTTATATTCTCAAAGGTTTTTGTTTTGTTTTGTATTTTGATATTCTCAAAGGTTGTATATTATGGACCCATGCTTTTTTTTTTTTTTTTTTTTGGTCTTTCTTTTGTTTTTGTTTAGTTTTGCTTTCGGTGTGGAAATTATCCTGCCAATAGATACATAGCTGGGTTTGGGGCATGTTAATAATGAAGTTAAGAGTACCAGGCAGATGTACCTTCTCTCTGTTCCATGAACAGGCACTGAACTCTAGTTATAGCTACCTATCTCATTGACTGTGAGAAAGAATTTAGGCATAAACCAAAGTCAATCCTGGAAAAACCTTCCCAAGAGCATTCTCCATTGCTGATCCTGAGTTCTATCAGCTGTACACAAAAGGAAAAGCTGTACATATTTCTCTCATCTCTTCTCTTTCACTCAACCCTGGCATCAAAATAGCAGGTTCCTTATAAACAGACTGAAAAAAAAATCATATTCCATTTAGAGCAGATGTCCCCAACTCCCAGGAGGTGAGCAGCGGGCAAGTGAGCACAGCTTCATCTGCCACTCCCCATCGCTCCCCATCGCTCGCATTACGGCCTGAACCATCCCCCTCCTGCTTCCGTGGAAAAATTGTCTTCCACAAAACCACTCCCTGGTGCCAAAAAGTTTGGAGATCACTGACTTATAGGGCCAGATTCAAGAAAAGAAAACGTTTATGTAAGCCACTTCCCAAATATTCAGCTTTTAATAGCAGCTAGAAAACCTCTTTAATGTTGTACCCCAAGGCTCCCTGAGGATCCGAAAACACAAATGAATGTAAATGATGTTCAGGAATTCTTACTACATTGATCAACCTCCTTTCTTTCTGACCTGTCCCTGAGATATGATCAAGTGAGCTCATTAGTAAAATCCCTTTTTAAATAAAGAATGCTTTTAATGCAAACCAGACAAGCAGATGGGTGGCAGCACTCAGACCCACCATTCCACCTCATTTTTACTGATCAGCCAGTAAACATTACAAACACTCAATGAATTATATGGTTTCCTTAGGGTGGAAATGCAGGGGAGGAACACAAGCTCTTATTCTATGGACATGGCTCTTTTAAAATAAATTCCAGAAGAAGAGGCTTTGGTTCATTAATTTTTATATCTGCTGAAAAGTTCAACTAGTGGCAAAGCACAAGTTCAAAGTCTAATTTGTCAACACAGAATCTGAGTATGCAAATTTAAGGAGACATAAATCAATAAGGTTGACTCCTCTAAATTAGTAATGAGTGAATTCTTCCAGTGCGAAAAGTGACTAAAGTTAAGATATTTTCAATAAAATATCATGAAAGGGCTTCCCTGGTGGCACAGTGGTTGAGAGTCCACCTGCCGATGCAGGGGACACGGGTTCGTGCCCTGGTCCAGGAAGATCCCACATGCCGCGGAGCGGCTGGGCCCGTGAGCCATGGCCGCTGAGCCTGCGCATCCGGAGCCTGTGCTCCGCAACGGGAGAGGCCACAACAGTGAGAGGCCCACGTACCACAAAAAAAAAAAAAAAAAAAAAAAATCATGAAAGATATCAAATAATAATTATTTTGCCAAACTAAAGTCCCTTGGGTTCTACTTTCTGCCTGAGCAGAAAGCTCATCTACCTCTCTCCTATAGACAACTTTGCACAGGGTCATGAAGCCAAAGCCTTCCCATAAATGAAGGTACTAAGTCCCACTGGATGCAGTGATTCTCCAAGAAGATTGAGGGATTTAAATCAGTGGTCCAGATATCCTTGGACGTTGTTTCCTGGACTATAACAGAAGTAAGATTTTGAAACCAAATAGCTTTGATGTTATAAAATGATCTCTTTCAGATCCTAATTATATTTTAAGGGGAATCATTAACTGAGAGAATGAAATAAATTCCATCTCATTAGATAACGATGGGCATTTTGCAGCAAGCAACAAAATTGAAACTTACATAACAAGTCAAAACAATGAGGATAACTTCAAATCAATTTATAAAATAAAACAATGTGAGAGGGAGAAGTCCTTGAAGTAGTGTCAGACCAAACTGATATTTAGAATCCACAAATTTTATACAGGGCATACATCAGCAGAGACATTGGCTATTTTCCTGTGTCCAGTCTCAATTTACATCTGAGTTTATTACAATGGAATGGATAATGAAGGTTTTAATATCCTGCACAGATTATTAGACCAAATGTAAGGTGACCTCAAATCAATTTCATCAGGTTACTTTATTCCTTCCCAAAACCAACCTGAAATAAGGCACAGTAGAAATGGGATTTGACAGGGATGATTCTAAGTGTTGAAAGGGAGGTCAGTCAAAATGGGGAAGGGGCAGGAAAGGAAGGGCTTGGCAGCCAGACGGCATCATGGGAACAGTGGGTGCAGAGGGTCAGGAAGAAGGTAGGTAGTAAAGATGAGCTTCCCCAAAACCCTTCCTGGGGCTTGTTCCACATGGAATGTTCCCAGATCTTCCTTCTCCTCCATACCCACCTGCCTCCCTTTCCTGAAGTTTAATTTGAGAGTTATTTCCTAGCAGTGCTTATATGAAGAATACGAGAAGAGCCCCACTACCACTTACCAAACTTCATCCTCAAGGTTAAACACTTAGTTGTACTTGGTTTTCTTTCCATTTTTCAAACTGAATTATAATTGATGCAAATTCTCCTCCATGTAGCAGGGAATGAAAGAAACAGCTATCAAATATCTACTTCTAGCCCCTTTTCAACCCTGGCACTTGTTCAACCTATACCTTCCTAAGGTGACAAGGCCTGGAACTTAGTAAAACTAAGCTATCCCTTTCTTTCAATACCATGATTTCTAGAAACTACTGGAAATGGCAAACACAAGTACAGATTTTTTTCTCTCAGCTGGAAAACATACTAATAGATTTTAGATTTCCCAGCCACAGCAAATAGGTGTGCCTACCCACAGTTTACACCAAAAAAGATTCTGAATAGATATGTCCTTTGAGCAGCCCTTGTCAAGGAATGATTCTCAGCATTGAACCCCTAACTTTTTCTTCCAAACACAAAGAATCCCATGTAGATTCTCAGCTCAATTCTCATAATGGCCTGGGACTAGTTTCTGCTCTAAGAATCTGCTTGGTCCTGTTGAGTCATGGTCTATCCCTAGATAAGGGTATGTATACAGGTGCCCTCTTGCTTTGCTTAGAGAAGGAGGAGTTATAAGTTGGGAGTGGTCAGTAAGTGTCTGCCTCAGTCTTTGAGATTTCTCAGTGCCTCTAGCTGTTCTGGCACTGACACTCACCTGATGGCCTCTTAGCTATGCCTAGTGCAGTCCTGGTACCCCAAACACTACAGTGTTGTGAAGTCACAAGCCAGAAAACTCAAAAATGGCTACAGCTGTTTTATCAACAAGAGATTGTCAATGGGTTGATGGAAAGGGATCTCCTTAAAAATAATTCTTTACATATATGGAGCACTTGACAGTCCACAAATTATTTTCCTAGGTTATATGACAGAATCCTCACAATAATCTTATAAGATGGGAAGATAATTTTATCTCCATTTTAAAAGGAGACAGAGACTCAGAAAAGCTAAATGGCCTTTTGACAATTGTAGGGTTAATATGTAACAGAGCCAGAACTTGAACCCAAGACTCCAGATTCCAAGGTTGAGTGTGCTTTTCAAGGTGCCACAGTGCCTGTCATATCAGAAAACAAGAAAACCAAATCTGGAAGCCCAGCACATACCACCAGGCATGCTTGCAGACCAGATATGACGCAGCACTACAGACCAGGAAGAACTCAGCGAAGCCAGAATACCACCATTGGCCCGTTGTCTAGATGTGGCTACTGGAGGATCACCTTTGGTTTATCAGTCCCCTTGGCATCCTAAGTGGTATGTCAGAGTTATCCAATGAGGTCTAAAACAGCAAATCTCTGCCCCGGCAGTTTATGGAATCTTTTGTTGAGTGTTATTAAAATTCAGATTCACAGACCTATTAAAACTCAGATTCCCAGACCTGGTCCTAGACCTACTAAATTAGAACCTCTAGGTATGCAGCCTGGGTAAGTGTACTTTTTATAAAGCTCTAAAGGGACTGCTGACACAAACTTAAGGCTGCAAACCCCTTTTCTTGAGCACAGTGAACTCAACATATCAATTACTCTCATAAAGCAGCCATCAAATGAAGAGGGCTCGAGACTTACTGGATACGGTAGTAATAGGCTAAGTTATACGTTTTTTTTTGGTTTTTTTTGCGGTATGTGGGCCTCTTATTGCTGTGGCCTCTCCCGTTGCAGAGCACAGGCTCTGGGCACGCAGGCTCAGCGGCTCCGCGGCATGTGGGATCCTCCCGGACCGGGGCACAAACCTGTGTCCCCTGCATCGGCAGGCTGACTCTCAACCACTGCACCACCAGGGAAGCCCCTAAGTTATACGTTTTAATAAATGTTTTTCAGTTTTCATAGCCATAATTCTTCACATTTTTAAGAACTATAATTTTTCCTCTCTCTGAAAAGCCAGGTTGGGAGAGAGGACCATCCTCTTCCACCTTCTGTCATGCTTATCGTTGAGGCAAGGCTCATTAAAAAACAAACAAATTCCCTGGCTTAGAAATAATGATAATAGGAATTTCTGCAATTGCAAGGAGGCAGAGTTGCCCTGAATGCCAGCCTGAAGCCCTGCAACTTGGTGTAGACAGCTTGCGGTGGGGGACAGTGAACAGGAGTCCGGGTCCAGAGGCAGCTCGGGAGAATGTGCCTCTCCCAGCAAATGCTCGTAGCCATCTGCATATCTAACCCACCAAAGCCAGAGCGACAGAAGAACCCCTGTAACTAGCACTGACCCTCACGCAACCCCTACAGATAATTAGTTATGAAATGACTTTTAGACGTGCATCCGTCAGACTTTTCATCTACTCCTACTTATCACCTAAGAATGGACACTGCATCATGCCACCCTCTCTGAGTTGGCTGCTAAAAATTTTAAATCTAAATTGAGTGTACGCCTAGCCAAATTTTAAAAGTCCTTTGAACATTCATCAGTTGGTTCTGTTTACTAACCTCACTTCTAGCATCACATTATCATTCCACCTTTTTAAAAATATTTATTTAATTATTTATTTTTGGCTGCATTGGGTCTTCATTGCCGCACACAGGTTTTCTCTAGTTGCGGCGAGCAGGGGCTACTCTTCATTGCAGTACGTGGGCTTCTCACTGCGGTGGCTTCTCTTGTTGCAGAGCGTGGGCTCTAGGCGCACAGTCTCAGTAGTTGTGGCACGCAGGCTCAGTAGTTGTGGTGCACGGGCTTAGCTGCTCCACGGCATGTGGGATCTTCCTGGACCAGGGCTCAAACCCATTACCCCTGAATTGGCAGCCAGATTCTTAACCACTGTACCACCAGGGAAGTCCCCCAACTTTTCTTTTAATCCACTTGCTTGACTCTCTTATATTTAATTGTATTTTATTTTGTTACATGCTATATATTTTTATAAGTTGCCCCACATCCTTTGGGGGAACAAGGAAAGAGAAGGAAAAAAATTAGAAGGGAAGGGGAGAAAGTGGGAGAGAGTACTCTAGAGCAGCTGGAGACCAAATTCTCTCTCTTCACTAAGTGTTTTGTATTATTTACTTATTACAGATGATATTCTTAAGAATATGGATATCATATTACTTCAAGATATTCATAGCTCATTGCTGTGGTTTTCTAAAAATGTGTTTATCTGTTCTAATAAATAAGACAAATAAGACTATTCTTACATTTCTCAATTTAGAACTGTAAAATAAGTGAAGCAAGGGATAAAATTAATTTATTTCTGTAGCAAGTTCCCTACTAAGCACTTACCACACTACATTGTAATTACATATTAGTCTATCTCCCCTAAAAGACATGTCATGCTGGCCACAGCATCCTGGCACGTGATAGTTGTACAATAAATTTTTGTTGAATGAGTGAATATGATCAAAGCAAAGTGTTATATATTTGAGGGTACAATCATGCCTAAAACTGGCCCTCAGCTCTCTGTAGTCTCTAGACTGTGATAAACATATATTAATAAAACATATAAACACATATATGCAAATGATTGTCCTATAAGGTAAGGTGTGATAAGTATTATTTAAGTGGCAGAGAAAATAAGTGTTATAGGAATTCCAAGAGGGGAGAGCTTCCTTTTAGGGTAGCACTCAGGGAAAGACTGATGGAAAAGGTGACGGTCACTAGCTGGAGGCAGCGGAGGACATGCATTTCAAGCAGAGAAAACCCCACAGGAACAAAGGAAAAGAGGGAAAAAGCAAATGTGTTCAGGAGACAAGTTGACTAAAAAAGTGAGTTGAAACTGAAGGATTATGGGAAATAGCGATTGATGTGAAAGAAATAGTTCAATATTTCCCAATATCTATCAACCCCTTCTACCTTAACAACAGAACTCTGATTTTAGCTGGTCCCCTCTTGCTGCCTCACTAAAAGATTCCATTCCCATCCTTTCTAGAAGTTAGGTGTTTCCATACAACTATGTTTTGACCGATGGAGTGTTACCTGAAGTGTCGTGTGGGACTTCCAACATGGCTCTATAAAACCTACAGGGGTACACCCTTCTCTTCTTCATTATGTACCTAACACTCATTTGTGTAGACTGAAGCCTTAGCAGTCATCTGGGACCATGAGGATGAAATACCTAACCTAAGGTTGGTGAGTCCTTGAAGAAGCCTTGGTCCCTGAGGATTTCATAGGGCCACACACCAGGCCTGCACTACCTACTACTTGTTTTGTTTTAAAAAAGAAATAATTTCTATAATGTCCAAGACTTCCATATCAGATTTTAATGTTATGTGAAGCAAAACCTAATCCAAACGGATACATTAAAAGAAATATATGTAAGCACAACATACACACACACAACCACACAAAACAAAAACTATAACCCTACTCCCTTGAATTGTTCAGCCAATTTTTCCACTTGTAACTTTTTGACTTTCCTAAACCCGGATGACACAGCTCTGCTACCTTTAAGTAATGTGACCACCAACATAGCCCCTGAGAAATCATCTTCAATAGCAGCCTCGAAAGCAATTTTCCAGCATCTGATTTTGGTGTAAATCATTAAGATTTTTGCTTTGGCATGCTACAGTTACAGCTAGGCAGGGCTGCAGCATGGAGTTAATCAAGGCATTGTAACCAGGTCAGCTTCAAAGGACTTCTTAGTTTCCGCAGGAGATGACGGCAAGGACAGGGGAAGGAGTGCCACTAAAACTTAACTGACAAGGCAAAGAGCTGCTTGTTCTCCCTAAGCAGGTATGAGAAATACCAAAATCATGTGACTCCTGGATTAAAGGGGACAGTTGTGCAGCAAGATGAAATTCTTATATTTATTTGCAAAGCAAAATCTGGAGTCTTCTGAATAAGTACAGGAAGGAAGGTTCTGTGGTAGGAGTTCCATGGAGTATTAAAAAGGAACACAGGGTGCACAGGGTGCGTAGACAGAATGGAGTTTGGGAAAGGGTGGTGCTGGTGAGAACCAGAAAGAGAGGAGATTGGCTGATCCTGTCTGATTAATCATCCAGCTGCCCCCTTCCCCAGAGACCTGAGTGGCCCCAGAAGTTACGTCAACATTTGCCAGTGACTTGGAAAGTTCCCCTCCTACCGACTGAGCACATTGCCAACTCAGTCCATGCGGAATGTGGAGGTTTCTTATCCGCTACCTCCATCATCGGAAAGCTCAAGACAAAACCCATACTTTTATTACACTTTATTTATTTATTTATTTGGCTGCATTAGGTCTTCATTGCTGCGTGCGGGCTTTCTCTAGCTGCGGCGAGCAGGGGCTACTCTCCCTCGCGGTGCACAGGCTTCTTTTGTTGCAGAGCACGGGCTCTAGGCTTCAGTAGTTGTGGCACGAGGGCTCAGTAGTTGTGGTTCACAGGCTCTGGAGCACAGGCTCAGCAGTTGTGGCGCTCGGGCCTAGTTGCTCCACGGCATGTGGGATCTTCCCGGACCAGGGATCAAACTCGTGTCCCCTGTATTGGCAGGCGGATTCTTAACCCCTGCACCACCAGGGAAGTCCCTACAGTTTAAAAGCATTTCCACATATAACTTTTGATGCTAAGAACAATTCCAGTGAGGAACTGAGTCCCAAAGAGTTTCACTTCATTCACAATCATTATTGAGTGATTCATGTTTTGCAGGTCTGCTCTAGGTAGTGCTGGAGGTGCCGATGGAAAGGAAGAGGGAAGGAAGGGAGGGAGAGAGGAGCCTTCGTGAGCAGTGGCAGAAGCCAAAGAGTACAAGGTACACTTGAGAAGAGGTGTTTGGTTTGGATGTGGATCCATTACCTAGAGAAGGAGGAGGTCAGGATAGAAAGGTATTGAGGTCCAGATTGTGGAGGACTGACTCAAAGGCCAGGCAGAGACCTGTATTTTGACTCCATGGTCAATGTGAAGTCAGCGATGAGTATATATGTGCAGGCTAGTCGCATGCTTTCAGAACTGGCTTTAGGGAAACTAATCTGAACGTGATGTGTGAGTTGTACACAAGTGGAAAAGCCTGAGACCAGGAAGACACTTTGGGGAAAAGTTTATGAGGTAACAAATAAAAGTTTCTCTGTTACACACTATATACCCGTGGTTTCCTTTATGACCAAAGCAGTTCCTAAGCTGAGCTTTCCTTTACTTTTGGATGCTCCTACATGCAGAGGCTAAGCAAAGCCTGAGCGTTTGAGAAGCCCATGCGTACATCTCTTAAGGGACCCTACTCTTTCTCCAGCAGCTGCTGGCCATCACCACAAAACAAATAAGTGTGACTGTTGACAGAAAGCAATAACCCTTCCTCAGCTGTTGAATAGATTGCCTATTAGCAGTCCCACACCATAATTCATGTCAGATTATGCAGATTCAGCCCTTATGAATGAGTGGAAAAATCTTATCATTAAATGAAGTTCTAAACCAAATCCCTAAGCATTTTCTTGTTATTTCCTAAAGCTGCTCCTCCTTCCGGCTCATCCCTGAACTTTCTGAGAGCCGGCAGAATCAAAGATAAGCAAAAAGTCCATACTCTCTGTATACCGTTCCTCTGGGAAAGAGCCTCTTGGGTCCTTGGGATTTATATTTTGGAACCATAATTTAAATGCAGATTTTTAACTCCCATGTTGGGCAGCCAAGAAGGAGGTTTCTGACTTGATTAAAATACCAAAGCATAAATTTTATACTTAATGGTTTCTTTCTACAGTGGGGTGGTATTGAAGAGATGTTTTTAATGAACTTGTGGGACATGATTGAGGTCTCCAAGAAAGTTTGTTTTCATAGATCAGTTTTCTAAGTCTTAAAGGAACAGAGGTCTGCTACTTTTTCAACACTATTTTTTTTTTTTTTTTTTTTTTTTTTGCGGTACACGGGCCTCTCACTGTTGTGGCCTCTCCCACTGTGGAGCACAGGCTCCGGATGCGCAGGCTCAGCGGCCATGGCTCATGGGCCCAGCCGCTCCGCAGCATGTGGGATCTTCCCGGACCGGGGCACGAACCCGTGTCCCCTGCATCGGCAGGCGGACTCTCAACCACTGCGCCACCAGGGAAGCCCTTCAACACTATTTTTTAACCACATTTCTTACCAGTGTAAGCCCGTAAACTGATGGGACACTTGGTCTAGTTGGGGGGACAAAGGCAAAAGCTAAGAGACGGGAGATGAAATGTGGAATGAGCAGTCAGGCTGACTGGCATTCTACGGTTTGGGGTGGGAAGATGTCTTAAGTATTTTGAGCCTCAATTTCATCATTTATAAAGGTGGGAGTGGTTACCATGATGAAATGAGATAGCAGTTGGACAGCACCTGAAACACAGACGTCATGCAGTAGACATTAGTGCCTCACTCCTGCACCGAGGGCATCTGGTTTGCCATTTACTTTATGAACTTGCATAAATCACTTCATCACTCTGGTCCTCAATTTCCTCTCTTATAAAAATAAGAAAGTTTAGATTAGGTGATCTCCTAGGCCGCTTCTAGTTCTAAAAAGAATGACTTTGACGCTACTCTAAGCATCACAACAACTAACCAATAAGGATACAAACACTGTAAGTGGCAGGCAAGCAGTGATAAGTGGTTCAGTATACGAGAAAATATGTATATAACAAATAGTATGAGAAGTGTGAAAGAAGGGGGGAAAGAAAGCAGAAATTATCTATTGCTTATTTTCTTCTCCTAGCTGCACATAGGCCATCACTTCAAGGAAAAGAAAGGAGGATGTCATGGGGGAGATGGTGATAAACAGAAAAAGTCAAGAAGGAATTAAAACAGAAGATATACAATATATAACTTAAATACCATATAAGATATACCATATAAAGCAGAAGATATACAAAAATTCTATATTAGAGACCGAAGACCCTCTTAATAGCCATCCCAAACGGTCAACATCTTTCCTTCTCTTTCACAATTAAAGCTCTTATAGTCATGAAGACCACCTTGGGATCTGAGTACAAACAACTCTCAAATGCAGTTCTAATTCTCTTAGATCTTGTTGACAATGACTAGGCAATCTAGTAGACAAAGAGAATGAATGTCAGTTGTGTTCCCCAGCTGCCAAAAGGAGACCGTTAGTGAAAAATGTTTTAAATCACAAGGACCAACCATCCCCACTCCTTAGGAAGCAGTAGGTCTTATTTCACTATGCACAGCAGTGTTCCTGGGAATTCAGCAAGAGTCAAGCTTCAACCACCGGCAGCAAAAGACATGGGGTTATTCCTCAAGAAAGTTCACCTAGAGGGGTGGGATAGGGAGGGTGGGAGGGAGGGAAACGCAAGAGGGAAGAGATATGGGAACATATGTATATGTATAACTAATTCACTTTGTTATAAAGCAGAAACTAACACACCATTGTAAAGCAATTATACTCTAATAAAAATGTAAAAAAAATTAAAAATAAAAACACAGCTCTCCACAAAAAGAAAAAAAAATTAAAAATAAATAAATAAAAACACAGCTCTCCACAAAAAGAAAAAAAAAAGTTCACCAGCCTTTCCAGGCATTTCATCACTCTGTTACAGACAATTAATAAAGGAACATGTTGGTTATACTGAACTCAAGTATAACAATCATACTAATGTCAATTAACCAGAGGAAGCAGAAGATACTCTTACCTTTAACCCCACTAGGAAAAACCATGTTGATAATGGGCTTTGAGATCTTAAGCCAAAAAACGATATGAACTTGGTTGCTTGAAAAAAATCCCTAAAAATTACATTTCTGGCAATACTACTTGCTAGATACTCTGTAATAATCTTTCTCTGCCTCCTGCCGACATTTTCATACCTCTCTTTACTAAGCGGATTTGTCCATAGTGCTTTGTTTTGTTTTAGTTTTAGGTATGATTCGCATGCCGCCTGCTGCTTCTGGTTTTGCCTTTTGCCATTTGTGAGCTTGAATTCTTTGCAGTGAAACTCGCGTCTGCAATCCCGCCTCTGACCTCACGCTGATCCTGCTATGGTCCTCCCGCTGTAGAACCAGGCTTTCCACAGTTCTCCCTCTGGTAGGACTGGAGCCGAAGGATTTTCAGCAGACTGCACTTCACCACACGGAGAGGCTTGGCATTAACACGTTAGGGCGCTCTTTCCGAGAGTCGGCAAGGTCAAAGCTAGATTCCTAATAACGTTAAGGACTTTTTCACTGTCGGTATTTGCAAAAGCAATAGTGGATGAGACTGCGGCTTAGTATAATACAAACCAAGGCCATGGTGCCAAGTACACATAAAGCCCTTCTGTACATCCAGGAGTGCCATGTTGTCTCAAGGAAAAGCACTTGTGTAAATGTTTGAGTTGTGAGCTGAAATAGCTGCATTTTTCCATGGAACATAATTTTGACTTGGAACAACCGCGAGATAAACTATAGCTACTCAGACATCCAGATATTTTCTTAAAAATGAACAAAAGGAATCTATCACTTCAAGGAAAACGACTGACAGTGTTTGTTGCCAATAATAACATTGGAGCTCTCAGGCAAAAATAGGAATTTCAGAAAACTTGAATCCACTACCTGAGCTGGACATGTCCCAATTCTTAAAGATTATTTTGGTAAGATCAGTGGTGATATTAATGAATATGATTTTTTATATTATATAATTAAATGTCCAGATATTTGGAAGATCAATATAATTCTATGAATCAATTTTTTCCAAATCACGAATGCACAGTGTTATAAAATCATGCGTGTGTAAAAGATCCATTCAAAGTGCAAGACAGACCCATAGACTTTAATGTAATAGCGTAGGAACGTTTATTAACGTGGTTTCAGATTCCACATAGCAAAGAACCTTTAAGGAAGTACAACTTGTCAAGTTTTGGCACCATATCAGAGAAAACTATCCACAATCATCTGAAAAAACTCTGAACGTACTTCTCTCGTTTTCAACAACATATCAGTGTGAGGCCAGATTTTCTTCCTGTATATTGATTAAACCACAATCTCAGCAGATTGAATGTACAGCCTGTGCCCTGTCCAGTGCAGCCTCAACAGCTGGTTAGATCCCTAGCTTATGGATCTCCCAGTCTCCCCCTAGGGACCCCTTCACTCGTGTTTGCTGTGAAGGCTCTCTGTATCCCTTACTTTCCATTGACCGTTTAATCATCCAGCGACACTGGGTGTTAAATACTATCACTATTGCCATTAACCTGAAACAAGGTGATTCCCATTAATCTGGCTGCTAAGTGGCAGCACAGAGGCTGAAACCAAGGTGGGCCGGCTCCCGAATCCAGCCTCCCACCTACCACACTTCACTGCTTCTGTGACAGAACCCTCTCCAGGTGAGGGATATGCTGTATCTTCAATTCAGAGCTTAAACCATCTTCTCCAAACCAGCTGAAAACACCTCTTGCCTCTTTATTGATTTCTTGAAACTAAGACTTTTCCTTCCAATTTTGCCTCTAAACGAAAATATGAGCTGCTATGGGCTGAATTGTGTTCCTCCAAATTCATATGTTGAAGCCCAAACCCCCAATTTGGAGGCTGGATCTTTGGGAGATAATTAGGTTCAAATGAGGGCGTGAGGGTGGGGATTTCACGATGTGATTAGTGCCTCTATAAAAGACAGCAGAGAGCGTGCTTGCTCTCTCTCGCCTCATTCCTCGCTCGCATGCAGTGAAGAAAGATCATCTGCAACCCAAAGGGGAAGCCTCACCAGACGCTGACACTGCTGGCTCCCTGACCTTGGACTTCTAGTCTCCAGAACAGTAAGATATAATTTCTTGTTGTTTAAGCCACCTAGTCTGTGATATTTTGTTATGGCAGCCTGAGCAGCCTAACACATGAGCACATAACTTTTTTAAAAATTAATTCTCCATTTCACTTGACCTGCAATGAAGGTGCCTCCTGGTTCAGTTTTTCTCAGTAACACATGACTAACCAGTGCTGTCCTGAAAATGAATAAGTTGATAGAGAACTATGTCGTGGTAGAGTGGCCATCCTTCCCCGGTAGGTCTCCAGGCTCTGGAAGATCCACATCCTTGTTTCCAATCACAGAAAGTCAGAAGAAGTTTGCCCTTGGAGTTCTTTCCCACATATGACATTCCTGCTACCTCTAACCTTTCTGTTTTTTTAAACTTCACATTCTCCTAAACTTCTTGTGAAACATGTAATGATATTTAATTTTAATTCCACGCGACAATGGATTTTGCTGATTAGAAATGGAGGCTTCTTGATGCCGTACCTTCATCCTCTTTAAAAACAGTGCCTGGGGCTCTCTGCAGCTGTAACTTATCAAAACAAAAGCAGGATTAAAAAATACACATGTGTGGTGAATAATTATTTAAAGTGCAACACATCAGGTTTAAAAAGTATGTAATAGGAATGTATCCTTGGGATAAATGAGGCATTAGAGGTATAACTCTTGATTATTGGTTGCTCTTTTCTGGTTTTATAATGTAGTAATAATAAAAATCACTCCAAAGGGAAAAATTAACTCATATCTTTCTCTTCTTGGGCCCAGAGATAGAGACAGATAACAAACATGAGGAACCCTTCTGCTTCTGTTACAATAGTCACCATCTTCATTATTCCCTTGATTCCTCCATTACCTGCACTCAGAGAACATTGTCTTTTCTTTCAGACACATCTAAATTTATAACCACATGTGTAATTATTTGCCACTAGACTGTAAGCTTTATGAGAGCAGGTCCTATGTTTATTTTTATCACATCATACTCCTAGCTTAAGGTGATGTATAATTCCAGGTTGCTTGGGACTGTCCCAGTTTTAGCACTAAAGGTCCTGCATCCCAGGAAATGCCTAGGGTGCAGGCAAACCAGGATAGTTGATCCCCACCCTCTAGCACCCACTTCAATAAACAGTTTTTGAATGAAGGAACAGCCATAGGAGTGGCAAATGTCATGCCTAAAAGAAATAACACGTATGAAGGATAGAATGGTGTTGTTGTTAAGAACATGACTGTGGAGCTAGATAGCCTGGGTTCAGCTCCAAGCTCTGCCACTTAGCATCTATGTGAACTTGACCTTGGGTTACTTCTTTGTGTTGCAGTCTCCTCATCTGTAAAATGGGAAACTAATAGTACAAACCACAAAGGGCTGTTTGAAAATCAAGTTTGTTAATACATGTAAAGCATTTAGAATGGTGCCCACTGCGTGTTATTAAAAATCATGAAAACCTCTAACATAGTACTTGGTCCAGTAGATGTCAGAGCTTCTTTAAATTAGTATGGGCAGGAAAAACCCTAAGCCAAACTGTGAACTAAGTAAGATTGTTCTTCAATTTCTTTGACTTTTTTCTAGGCTTGTCAAAACACAGATCAGATGCCTCCCTCCTGAGTATTCCATATAAGCCCTAGCTAACTGGGCCCCCACTGTGGTGCACTCTCCCTTTCCTCTCCAACAGCGTACCACATGCTCTGGACTCATGCCTTCTTTGCTCATCAACCTGCGCTCTGTATCTATCACTGCCTTTGTTCTTTTATGGAACTGAGTTGTTGGTGGCTGATGAATTGATTTGTGCTGAAATGCCACCTCCCCATCTTACCTCACGTCCTACCCACAGGGATTTAATTTTCAAAAAACTCCTAGAAACCTCATCTTTAATCTACGGGAACTGATCTCTAATGACTGGGATTTGAGGCTATGTGGGAGGGGAAGGGAGAGTTTGGGTACAGGGTCGTTTCAATGGCATCTTGCAAATCACTGTGAGGACAACTGCCTGCTCCACGGAGAACTAATCTGGCTGGATGCTCTCTCTGAAAATTCTTACTTTGAGACACATATTCATCACTGGCTATCTAATATGTCCTGATGCTCATTATGTTGGAAAGTTGCAAACAGATGAAGACTTATATCTTACACTTGAGTAGAGATGCAAGGAAAAGTCTGAAGAGATAATTTGGACAGAATAGAAGCTGTCACCAACCACCCATTTATTAGGGTGAATTTCTGGAGGCAGGCAATGCCTTGAGATGATTGAGGATGAAGCTCAGGGTGAGTGAAAAACACCTCCACTTTGACCTTCATCTTTACCTGGGAAAGGAGTCTTAGACATACCCAGCCAAACACAATTGTGAAGTGACCAGAGGTTAATTTATAATTTCCTTCCATTGCTAACTCCCTCTCCTGTTATAACCTGGTCTCAGACATTAGATGCCAGCTAAACCCACCCTGATGATCATTGTGAGTCTGTCTTCCTATATAGTATCCCATTCTTCCGACTCCCCTCTCATCAAAACTTACCTGTTCCATGTCTCAGTTCCTCAGAACTTCATTCCAAAGCAAATCTAATAGAGTAAGTTGCACCAAGAGCTGATGGATTTTGGTCACCATGTGACCCCTCCCATTTGTATCCCTGTAGTGCCTTAACCTGAAGGCGTATCTCAAGCATAACAGATTTCAGGTAGAATAACAGGCACATAGAGGAAATCCTTAATTAAGAGTGTGCATGTTGTACCGCAAAACACACCCTAAAGTTTTCCATTGATGATTAGTTAAGGTAGAATTGAGGGCAATAGTCTCTTTCTATGGCAAGATTTTCAAAAAATTCTGATCTTATTTTGTATTTAATGACTGCTTAAAGATAAGGCATCTTTAGCTTGGAATTTTAATTTTACGAAAAAGAAACATGTTTAACAGCTCAAGTTGACACTTGGTGACTGCCTACTGCCCTTCTAATGCTCCTTGTTTAAGAAAATCGATGCAAACATTAGCAGCCCTGAGTACTCCAGGGACAAGACTCCTACCTCCTTCCTCAATAAGCCTGGACAGGCCCTGACCAAGACTACTAAAACCAAAGGTTAATGAATAAGGAATTGTCTAGAAGCTCTGAAGTTCAAGGTTAACCATGGGAACTTCAACAATAACATTGTTGGTTAACACACAGCACTCAGTAATCAACAAACTTTAATCAGAAAATGCCTCTGGAATACAGCTGGTTACTTGGGTTGTAATATAAGCTCCTTTTCCTTGATTCAGTTTTCCAGAGTATGGAAAACCAAGGTGTGGTGTCTGGTCCAGACGAGTGGCATGAATTCTTTCATATATGCTGTCATCTGGGGGGCTTTGACTTATTCTCCCGACAAAATATTTTCCTTTCCCAAATTTCCTTTCCCCACTTTTCCCCCCAAGGCTGAATCTCTCTAAAATTCTCTGAGTACCACAGAAGTGGTAACACGTTAACACAATATCTATCATTAGCACTTTTTTATTGCTATGGAGGATGGAATGAAAAGAGGAACATAGTATTCTGATATGGAAGATCTACTGAATAAATGAGTAAATGAAGTAAGTACTTAAACTGATGTGTTGGAGACTTCCCAATAAAAGTGGATTTATGTACAAGTAGGATGGGCTGAATTGTGTCCCCCACCATATGCATATATTGGGGTCCCAACCCCTATTAACTTAGAATGTAACTGTATTTGGAAATAGGATCTTTAAACAGGTCATTAAGTGAGGTCATATGGGTGGTTTCTAATCCATGTGACTGTATTTGGAGAGAGGGCCTTTCAAAGAAGTGGTAAAGGTACAGTGAGGCCAATCGGGTTGGGCCCTTTCAAGAAGAGGAAGAAACACCAGGGATGCATGCAAATAAGAGAAAAGGCCGTGTAAGGACACAGCGAGAAGGCTGCTGTCAGCAAGGCAAGGAGAGAGGCCTCGGGAGGAACCGAACCTGCCAACACATTGATCGTGGCCTGCCAGCCTCCAGAAATATGAGAAAATAAACCTCTGTCATTTAAGCTACCCAGTGTGGTATCTTGTTATGGCAGCCCGAGCAGACTAATCCAACAAGGATCCCACTTATATGTGAAATGATGCTGCATTTGTCTTCTTCCGAAATTACAGACAACCATGCATGTTGGGTTCAGGGGAGTAACTCAGTACCTGGTAGTGCTAGCTCATAGTGAGCATCTAGTTGCCTAAATGATATGATAGAGGAACAAATAAGTAAACAAGCTACTGGTATCAAACGTATTTAAAGTGTTGCCCGCCTGAAAGTTAAATAGTGAAGGAGAGCAGGAAATACAAGTTTTTCTTTTTCTGGTTGTCTGCTATTCCTCATTATTAATGTTATAAATGTAGGGGAGGAAACATGATTTTCCCTCTGCCTTCTAGGTTCTTGGCTGAGATCCCCCTGTAATACAGAGTGAGAGGAGGAAAAAGTTTAATATGTATTCCTCCTGTTCACATAGGAGAGACCCAGCAAAACTGAGTAACTCCCTGAAATGGCCCAAGCTACCATCTTAAATACCATGTCCAGCTGAAGACAAAGATGCTGCAGGGAGAGGCGCAGTTAGGGGAGGTGACCAGGAAAAGCACAGGAAATAAGGATAAGGTTGTCATGCAGATTTGTCTTCAGTAGGTACCTTCTCCATTGAAAAGTTTCATGTTGTTTCAGTCATCTTTCTCTTTTTGTACAGAGAGGACACCCTTACAAATGGAGGTTTTCCTTATAATGTAAATGTCTTTTACAAAAGGGTAACTTACTCGGGTTTTCAGAATTTCTCCTGTGTCTGAAGTTTCTTGAAATAATCAGCTCAAGATAATCCTTATGCCAAGGAGGCATATTGTGGGGGCTTATACTCTGCTCCCCTTCACATGGTTGACTAGCTTTCATCCACCTTGCTCAGAGCACAAAGATTCCAACTTTTGCCACAAAGCAATTTGTTGACCTTAAACCACTAGATATTTTAGGTAGCAATTATCTTTCTCTGTGTCTCTCTCTGTACCCCTTTTCTTTATCTGTCTCTACTCTTATAGCAGAATAATTTTATGGCAGATGAAGAAATGGTAACAAGTGAAACAAAAAGAGGCTAATCTTGGGAGGCTGTAGCAGATCCTTTCAGTGACCAGTCCACATACCTGTGGGCCCAGCACTTCAGCACACATCAAGAATTCCAGCTAGCAGCATGTGTACCTCACTGCTCAGGTGATTCTTATGACTGCCACAACCAGGTCCCCATGTCTATGCAGTGCTGGATAACTAATGCCCCACACAGGCAGACCACCCCCTGGCTACCTTCAACCAATGACTACAGGAGTTGGTGCATAAGTACTCCAGCTCCCTTGCCCCTTCGGTGGGAATAGCTGAGACATGTACTACACAGAATGAAGAAAGGCCAGTTGCTCACACTAGTAACTTACTAATTAAGTTCCCTGCATTGTCTGTCTTCCTCTCATTTTCTCACTTGCTCTTCACATCCCACATAAACTAATTGTACTTGAATCCTTAATTCAAGGTCTTTTTCTAGGCAAAGCCAAATTACACAGGACAAACAGACCTGGTTTGGAATCCTTGTTCTACCACATACAAGGTTAGGCAAGTTAATCATCTCCCACAGTCACAGTTTATCTATTTTTAAATGGAAATTGTTAATGCCTACTTTGTAGGTTTATTTTTTATTTTTTTTAACATCTTTATTGGAGTATAATTGCTTTACAATGGTGTGTTAGTTTCTGCTTTACAACAAAATCAATCAATTATATATATACATATGTTCCCATATCTCTTCCCTCTTGCCTCTCCCTCCTCCCACCCTCCCTATCTCACCCCTCCAGGCGATCACAAAGCACCGAGCTGATATCCCTGGGCTATGCAGCTGCTTCCCACTAGCTATCTACCTTACGTTTGGTAGTGTATATATGTCCATGCCTCTCTCTCGCTTTGTCACAGCTTACCCTTCCCCCTCCCCACATCCTCAAGTCCATTCTCTAGTAGGTCTGTGTCTTTATTCCTGTCTTACCCCTAGGTTCTTCATGACATTTTTTTTCTTAAATTCCATATATATGTGTTAGCATACAGTATTTGTCTATCTCTTTCTGACTTACTTCACTCTGTATGACAGACTCTAGGTCTATCCACCTCATTACAAATAGCTCAATTTTGTTTCTTTTTATGGCTAATATTTCATTGTATATATGTGCCACATCTTCTTTATCCATTCATCCGATGATGGACACTTAGGTTGTTTCCATCTCCGGGCTATTGTAAATAGAGCTGCAATGAACATTTTGCTACATGAGTCTTTTTGAATTATGGTTTTCTCAGGGTATATGCCCAGTAGTGGGATTGCTGGGTCATATGGTAGTTCTATTTGTAGTTTTTTAAGGAACCTCCAACCTGTTCTCCACAGTGGCTGTATCAATTTACATTCTCACCAACAGTGCAAGAGTGTTCCCTTTTCTCCACACCCTCTCCAGCATTTATTGTTTCTAGATTTTTTGATGACGGCCATTCTGACTGGTGTGAGATGATATCTCATTGTAGTTTTGATTTGCATTTCTCTAATGATTAGTGATGTTGAGCATTCTTTCATCTGTTTGTTGGCAGTCTGTATATCTTCTTTGGAGAAATGTCTATGTAGGTCTTCTGCCCATTTTTGGATTGGGTTGTTTGTTTTTTTGTTATAAGCTGCATGAGCTGCCTATAAATTTTGGAGATTAATCCTTTGTCAGTTGCTTCATTTGCAAATATTTTCTCCCATTCTGAGGGTTGTCTTTTACTCTTGTTTATGGTTTCCTTTGCTGTGCAAAAGCTTTGAAGTTTCATTAGGTCCCATTTGTTTATCTTTGTTTTTATTTCCATTTCTCTAGGAGGTGGGTCAAAAAGGATCTTGCTGTGATTTATGTCATAGAGTGTCCTGCCTATGTTTTCCTCTAAGAGTTTGATAGTTTCTGGCCTTACATTTAGGTCTTTAATCCATTTTGAGCTTATTTTTGTGTATGGTGTTAGGGAGTGTTCTAATCTCATACTTTTACATGTACCTGTCCAGTTTTCCCAGCACCACTTATTGCAGAGGCTGTCCTTTCTCCACTGTACATTCCTGCCTCCTTTATCAAAGATAAAGTGACCATATGTGCGTGGGTTTATCTCTGGGCTTTCTATCCTGTTCCATTGATCTATCCTTCTGTTTTTGTGCCAGTACCATACTGTCTTGATTACTGTAGCTTTGAAGTATAGTCTGAAGTCAGGAAGCCTGATTCCTCCAGCTCCGTTTTTCGTTCTCAAGATTGCTTTTGCTATTCGGGATCTTTTGTGTTTCCATACAAATTGTGAAATTTTTTGTTCTAGTTCTGTGAAAAATGCCATTGGTAGTTTGATAGGGATTGCATTGAATCTGTAGATTGCTTTGGGTAGTAGAGTCATTTTCACAATGTTGATTCTTCCAATCCAAGAACATGGTATATCTCTCCATCTATTTGTATCATCTTTAATTTCTTTCATCAGTGTCTTATAGTTTTCTGCATACAGGTCTTTTGTCTCCTTAGGTAGGTTTATTCCTAGATATTTTATTCTTTTTGTTGCAATGGTAAATGGGAGTGTTTTCTTGATTTCACTCTCAGATTTTTCATCATTAGTGTATAGGAATGCCAGAGATTTCTGTGCATTAATTTTGTATCCTTCTACTTTACCAAATTCATTGATTAGCTCTAGTAGTTTTCTGGTAGCATCTTTAGGATTCTCTATGTATTGTATCATGTCATCTGCAAACAGTGACAGCTTTACTTCTTCCTTTCCAATTTGGATTCCTTTTATTTCCTTTTCTTCTCTGATTGCTGTGGCTAAAACTTCCAAAACTATGTTGAATAAGAGTGGTGAGAGTGGACAACCTTGTCTTGTTCCTGATCTTAGTGGAAATGCTTTCAGTTTTTCACCATTGAGGACAATGTTGGCTGTGGGTTTGTCATATATGGCCTTTATTATGTTGAGGAAAGTTCCATCTATGCCTACTTTCTGCAGGGTTTTTATCATAGATGGGTGTTGAATTTTGTCGAAAGCTTTCTCTGCATCTATTGAGATGATCATATGGTTTGTCTCCTTCAATTTGTTAATATGGTGTATCACGTTGATTGATTTGCGTATATTGAAGAATCCTTGCATTCCTGGGATAAACCCCACTTGGTCATGGTGTATGATCCTTTTAATGTGCTGCTGGATTCTATTTGCTAGTATTTTGTTGAGGATTTTTGCAACTATGTTCATCACTGATATTGTAGTTTTCTTTCTTTGTGACATCCTTGTCTGGTTTTGGTATCAGGGTGATGGTGGCCTCGTAGAATGGTTTTGGGAGTGTTCCTCCCTCTGCTATATTTTGGAAGAGTTTGAGAAGGATAGGTGTTAGCTCTTCTCTAAATGTTTGACAGAATTCACCTGTGAAGCCATCTGGTCCTGGGCTTTTGTTTGTTGGAAGATTTTTAATCACAGTTTCAATTTCAGTGCTTGTGATTGGTCTGTTCATATGTTCTATTTATTCCTGATTCAGTCTTGGCAGGGTGTCCATTTCTAAGAATTTGTCCATTTCTTCCAGGTTGTCCATTTTATTGGCATAGAGTTGCTTGTAGTAATCTCTCATGATCTTTTGTATTTCTGCAGTGTCAGTTGTTACTTCTCCTTTTTCATTTCTAATTCTATTGATTTGAGTCTTCTCCCTTTTTTTCTTGATGGGTCTGGCTAATGGTTTATCAATTTTGTTTATCTTCTCAAAGAACCAGCTTTTAGTTTTATTGATCTTTGCTATCGTTTCCTTCATTTCTTTTTCATTTATTTCTGCTCTGATTTTTATGATTTCTTTCCTTCTGCTAACTTTGGGGTTTTTTTGTTCTTCTTTCTCTAATTCTTTAGGTGCAAGGTTAGGTAGTTTTTTAGAGATGTTTCCTGTTTTTTAAGGTAGGATTCTATTGCTATAAACTTCCCTTTTAGAACTGCTTTTGCTCCATCCCATAGATTTTGGGGCATTGTGTCTCCATTGTCATTTGTTTCTAGGTATTTTTTGATTTCCTCTTTGATTTCTTCAGTGATCACTTCGTTATTAAGTAGTGTATTGTTTAGCCTGCATGTGTTTGTATTTTTTACAGATCTTTTCCTGTAATTGATATCTAGTCTCATAGCATTGTGGTCGGAAAAGATACTTGATACAATTTCAATTTTCTTAAATTTACCAAGGCTTGATTTGTGACCCAAGATATGATCTATCCTGGAGAATGTTCCATGAGCACTAGAGAAAAATGTGTATTCTGTTGTTTTTGGATGGAATGTCCTATAAAAATCAATTAAGTCCATCTTGTTTAATGTATCATTTAAAGCTTGTGTTTCCTTATTTATTTTCATTTTGGATGTCCATCCATTGGTGAAAGTGGGGTGTTAAAGTCCCCTACTATGAATGTGTTACTGTCAATTTCCCCTTTTATGGCTGTTAGTAGTTGCCTTATGTATTGAGGTGCTCCTATGTTGGGTGCATAAATATTTACAATTGTTATATCTTCTTCTTGGATCCATCCCTTGATCATTATGTAGTGTCCTTCTTTGTCTCTTCTAATAGTCTTTATTTTAAAGTCTATTTTGTCTGATATGAGAATTGTTACTCCAGCTTTCTTTTGGTTTCCATTTGCATGGAATATCTTTTTCCACCCCCTTACTTTCAGTCTGTATGTGTCTCTAGGTCTGAAGTGGGTCACTTGTAGACAGCATATATATATGGGTCTTGTTTTTGTATCCATTCAGCCAATCTGTGTCTTTTGGTGGGAGCATTTAGTCCATTTACATTTAAGGTAATTATCGATATGTATGTTCCTATTCCCATTTTCTTAATTGTTTTGGGTTTGTTATTGTAGATCTTTTCCTTCTCTTGTGTTTCTTGCCTAAAGAAGTTCCGTTAGCAGTTGTTGTAGAGCTGGTTTGGTGGTGCTGAACTCTCTCAGCTTTTGATTGTCTGTAAAGGTTTTAATTTCTCCATCAAATCTGAATGAGATCCTTGCTGGGTAGAGTAATCTTGGTTGCAGATTTTTCTCCTTCATCACTTTAAATATGTCCTGCCAGTCCCTTCTGGCTTGCAGAGTTTCTGCTGAAAGATCAGCTGTTAACCTTATGGGGATTCCCTTGTGTGTTATTTGTTGTTTTTCCCTTGCTGCTTTTAATGTGTTTTCTTTGTATTTAATTTTTGACAGTTTAATTAATGTGTCTTGGCGTATTTCTCCTTGGATTTCTTCTGTATGGGACTCTCTGTGCTTCCTGAACTTGATTAACTATTTCCTTTCCCATATTAGGGAAGTTGTCAACTATAATCTCTTCAAATATTTTCTCCGTCCCTTTCTTTTTCTCTTCTTCTTCTGGAACCCCTATAATTCGAATGTTGGTGCGCTTAATGTTGTCCCAGAAGTCTCTGAGACTATCCTCAGTTCTTTTCATTCTTTTTTCTTTATTCTGCTCTGCAGTAGTTATTTCCACTATTTTATCTTCCAGGTAACTTATCCGTTCTTCTGCCTCAGTTATTCTGCTATTGATCCCATCTAGAGTATTTTTCATTTCATTTATTGTGGTGTTCATCATTGTTTGTTTCATCTTTAGTTCTTCTAGGTCCTTTTTAAATGTTTCTTGCATTTTGTCTATTCTATTTCCAAGATTTTGGATCATATTTACTATCATTATTCTGAATTCTTTTTCAGGTAGACTGCCTATTTCCTCTTCATTTTTTAGGTCTTCTGGGTTTTTATCTTGCTCCTTCATCTGCTGTGTGTTTTTCTGTCTTCTCATTTTGCTTATCTTACTGTATTTGTGGTCTCCTTTTTGCAGGCTGCAGGTTCGTAGTTCCTGTTGTTTTTGGTGTCTGTCCCCAGTTGCTAAGGTTGGTTCAGTGGGTTGTGTAGGCTTCCTGGTGGAGGGGACTAGTGCCTGTGTTCTGGTGGATGAGGCTGGATCTTGTCTTTCTGGTGGGCAGGTCCACATCTGGTGTTGTCTTTTGGGGTGTCTGTGGCCTTATTATGATTTTAGGCAGCCTCTCTGCTAATGGGTGGGGTTGTGTTCCTGTCTTGCTAGTTGTTTGGCATAGGATGTTCAGCACTGTAGCTTGCTGGTCGTTGAGTGAAGCTGGGTGCTGGTGTTGAGATAGAGATCTCTGGGAGATTTTCGCCACTTGATATTATGTGGAGCTTGGAGGTGTCTTGTGGACCAGTGTCCTGAAGTTGGCTCTCCCACCTCAGAGGCACAGCATTGACCCCTGGCTGGAGCACCAAGAGCCTTTCATCCACACGGCTCAAAATAAAAGGGAGAAAAAGTAGAAAGAAAGAATTAGTAGAAGTAGAAAGAAAGAAAGAAGGGAGGGAAGGAGGGAGGGAGGGAGGGAGGGAGGAAAGAAGGAAGGAAGGAAGGAGTGAAGGAAGAAAAAAAGAAAGAAAGAAGATAAAGTAAAGTAAAATAAAGTAAGATACAATATAATAAAGTTATTAAAATAAAAAAATAATAAGAGAGAACAAAAGAAAAGCGACGGATAGAGACCTAGGACAAATGGTGGAAGCAAAGCTATACAGACAAAATCTCACACAGAAGCATACACATACACACTCACAAAAAAAGGAAAAGGGGAAAAAATTATAAATTTTGCTCTCAAAGTCCACCTCCTTAATTTGCGATGATTCGTTGTCTATTCACTTATTCCACAGCTGCAGGGTACATCAAATTGATTGTGGAGCTTTAATCCACTGCTTCTGAGGCTGCTGGGAGAGATTTCCCTTTCCCTTCTTTGTTCTCAGAGCTCCCAGGGGCTCAGCTATGGATTTGGCCTACTTTGTAGGTTTAAATGAAATACTGTATATGGAGCTTTGAGTCTGACACATAGCATTTGCCTAATAAGTGAGCTTCTCCCTCTTTAGTTTGGCTCTCTCTGCAAGAGATTTCAAACCAGCTAAGAGCTGTATAGTTTGGATTTGCTGTGTAACAAACCACCCGCAACTGAGTGGCCTAGAACACCAATGTTATTTAGCTCACAATCCTGAGGGTCAGCAATAGGGGTTGGGCTCAGTTGGATGGTTCATCTGCTGATCTGAGTGGGGTTCACTCACACAAACATGAGCAAGAGTCAGTCAACTGGGTGCTTGTGCTCCTGGGAGTCAACTAGCTGCTGGGGTGACCAGATTGACTGAGCTATATGTCTCCTATCTCTTAGAAGGGTAGCCCAGGCTTCACATGGCAGCTCAAATCCCCAAGAGCAGCAAGATGGCAAGGCCTAATGCACAGGTATCTTGCAAGTCTCTGCTTGTGTCATTTTTGCTATGCTACTATCTCTTTGGCAAAAGCAAGTCTCATAGTCTAGCCCAGATGCTAGGAGTAGGGAAAGATTCTAGTTCTTAGTGGGAGGAGCTATGAAGTGATACTTCAAGCTTGTGGATATAGGCAGTGCAGGAATTTGTGGCCATTTTTGCAATCTACCAGAGACTCTGCCTTAAATAAATGAGAGGCTTCCATAAGATGTCTGGGGGAGTGGCGCGGAGTGGAGCTGCCGTCGATACTGGCTCTTCCCTCCTCCCCATGGTTCAGGCAGCTGGTCAACTGGCTCTTGACCCTCAAACTGAGCCTGTCCCTTATTTAGTTCTGGGGAGTGCCTGGCCGACGTGAGGTCTGTAGAGAAGGACATGGAGGGCAGAGATGGTTGAGAAGTCAGAGGTCTGAGATGTGAGTCACGAGAGAGTCTAGAATGGGCTTTCTGCTGAGATGGAAGTAGGCTCTGTGCAGCAGTCCCAGAAGACTTGCACAAAAAGAGTTTCAGACAACAGAAAATAATCCTAAGCAACTGTGCAGTAGGTTTTCATTGAAAGTGACTTTTGCTGGATTTGGGGGATGTAAAGTTGTAAGCATTGAATCTTTGAATGAGATTCATCCATCTGAAGATAGTGGAGAGTAAGACATGGAGATCACCTTTCTCCCCACAAATACATCAAAAATACAACTACATATAGAACAACTCCTACAGAACACCTGCTGAATACTGGCAGAAGACCTCAGACTTCCCAAAAGGAAAGAAACTCCCCACATACCTGGCCATGTGGCTGACAGGGTCTTGGTGTTCTGGCCAGGTGTCAGGCCTGAGCCTCTGAGGTTGGAGAGCTGAGTTCAGGACATTGGTCCACAAGAGACCTCCCGGCCCCTCATAATGTCAATCGGCGAGAGCTCTCCCAAAGATCTCCATCTCAACACTAAGACCAAGCTCCACTCAATGACCAGCAAACTCCAGTGCTGTATACCCCATGCCAAACAACTAGCAAGACAGGAACACAACCACACCCATTAACAGAGAAGCTGCCTAAAATCATAAGTTCACAGAAACCCCAAAACACACCACCAGATGCAGTCCTGCCCACCAGAAAGACAAGATCCAGCCTCATCCATCAGACCACAGGCACCAGTCCCCTCCACCAGGAAGCCTACACAAACACTGCACCAACCTTACCCACTGGGAGCAGACACCAAAAACAATGGGAATTATGAACCTGCGGCCCGTGAAATGAGACCAGAAACACTGTAAGTTAAGCAAAATGAGAAGACAGATAAATACACAGCAGATGTACGAGCAAGGTAAAAACCCACCTGACCAAACAAATGAAGAGGAAATAGGCAGTCTACCTGAAAAGGAATTCAGAGTAATGGTAGTAAAGATGATCCAAAATCTTGGAAATGGAATGGAGAAAATACAAGAAACGTTTAACAAGGACGTAGAAGAACTAAAGCGCAAACAAACAGTGATGAACAAGACAATAAATGAAATTAAGAATTCTCTAGAAGGAATCAATAGCAGAATAACTGAGACAGAAGAAAGGATAAGTGACATGAAAGATAAAACAGTGGAAATAACTACCACAGAGCAGAATAAAGAAAAAAGAATGGAAAGAATTGAGGACAGTCTCAGAGACCTCTAGGACAACACTAAATGCACCAATATTCGAATTATAAGGGTCTCAGAAGAAGAAGAGAAAAAGAGAGGGACTGAGAAAATATTTGAAGAGATTATAGTTGAAAACTTCCCTAATATGGTAAAGGAAATAGTCAATCAAGTCCAGGAAGGACAGAAAGTCCCATACAGGATAAATGCAAGGAGAAACACACCAAGAAACCTATTAATCAAACTATCAAAAATTAAATACAAAGAAAAAAATATTAAAAGCAGCAAGGGAAAAGCAACAAATAACACACAAGGGAATCCCCATAAGGTTAACAGCTGATCTTTCAGCAGAAACTCTGCAAGCCAGAAGGGTGTTGCAGGACATATTTAAAGTGATGAAAGGGAAAAACTTACAACCAAGATTACTCTACCCAGCAAGGATCTCATTCAGATTTGATGGAGAAATTAAAACCTTTACAGACAAGCAAAAGCTAAGAGAATTCAGCACCACCAAACCAGCTTTACAACAAATGCTAAAGGATTTTCTCTAGGCAGGAAACACAGGAGAAGGAAAAGACCTACAATAACAAACCCCAAACAATTAATAAAATGGTAATAGGAACATACATATCAATAATTACCTTAAATGTAAATGGATTAAATGCTCCAACCAAAAGACATAGACTGGCTGAATGTATACAAAAACAAGACCCATATATATGCTGCCTACAAGGGACCCACTTCAGACCTAGGGACACAATATTCCATGCAAATGGAAATCAAAAGAATGCTGGAGCAGCAATTCTCATATCAGACAGAATAGACTTTAAAATGTTACAAGAGACAAAGGACACTACATAATGATAAAGGGATCAATCCAAGAAGATGATGTAACAATTACAAATATTTATGCACCCAACATAGGAGCACCTCAATACATAAGGCAAATGCTAACAGCCATAAAAGGGGAAATTACAGTAACACAGTAATAGTAGGGAACTTTAAAATCCCACTTTCACCAATGGACAGATCATCCAAAATGAAAATTAGGAAACACAAGTTTTAAATAACACATTAAACAAGATGGGCTTAATTGATATTTATAGGACCTTCCATCCAAAAACAACAGAATATACTTTCTTCTCAAGTGCTCATGTAACATTCTCCAGGATAGATCATATCTTGGGTCACAAATCAAGCCTTGGCAAATTTAAGAAAGCTGAAGTTGTATCAAGTATCTTTTCCGACCACAACGCTATAGAACTAGATATCAATTACAGGAAAAAAACTGTAAAAAAAATACAAACACATGGAGGTTAAACAATACACTACTAAATAACCAAGAGATCACTGAAGAAATCAAAGAGGAAATCAAAAAATACCTAGAAACAAATGACAATGAAGACACGACAACCCAAAACCTATTGGATGCAGCAAATGCATTTCTAACAGGGAAGTTTATAGCAATACAATCCTACCTCAAGAAACAAGAAACATCTCAAATAAACAACCTAACCTAACACCTAAAGCAATAAGAGAAAGAAAAACAAAAAAACCCCAAAGTTAGCAGAAGGAAAGAAATCATAAAGATTAGACCAGAAATAAATGAAAAAGAAATGAAGGAAATGATAGCAGAGATCAATAAAACTAAAAGCTGGTTCTTTGAGAAGATAAACAAAATTGATAAACCATTAGCCAGACTCATCAAGAAAAAAGGGAGAAGACTCAATAGAATTAGAAGTGAAAAAGGAGAAGTAACAGCTGACACTGAAGAAATACAAAGAATCATGAGAGATTACTACAAGCAACTCTGTGCCAATAAAATGGACAACCTGGAAGAAATGGACAAATTCTTAGAAATGGACACCCTGCCGAGACAGAATCAGGAATAAATAGAACATATGAACAGACCAATCACAAGCACTGAAATTGAAACTGTGATTAAAAATCTTCCAACAAACCAAAGTCACAGGCGAATTCTATCAAACATCTAGAGAAGAGCTAAAGGCTGTCCTTTTCAAACTCTTCCAAAATATAGCAGAGGAAGGAAAACTTCCAAACTCATTCTACGAGGCTACCATCACCCTGATACCAAAACCAGACAAAGATGTCACAAAAAAAGAAAAGTACAGGCCAATATCACTGATGAACATAGATGTAAAAATCCTCAATAAAATACTAGGAAACAGAATCCAGCAGCACATTAAAAGGATCATACACCATGGTCAAATGGGGTTTATCCCAGGAATGTAAGCATTCTTCAATATATGCAAATCAATCAATGTGATACACCATATTAACAAATTGAAGGAGAAAAACCCTACGATCATAGTAGATGCAGAAAAAAGCTTTTGACAAAATTCAACCCTCATTTATGATAAACAAAACCCTCCAGAAAGTAGACATAGAGGGAACTTACCTCAACATAATAAAGGCCATATATGACAAACCCACAGCCAACATCGTTCTCAATGGTGAAAAACTGAAACCGTTTCCACTAAGCCCAAGAAGAAGACAAGGGTGTTTACTCTCACCACTACTGTTCAACATAGTTTTGGAAGTTTTAGCCACAGCCATCAGAGAAGAAAAAGAAATAAAAGGAATCCAAATCGGAAAAGAAGTAAAACTGTCACTGTTTGCAGATGACATGATACTATACACAGAGAATCCTAAAGATGCTACCAGAAAACTACTGCAGCTAATCAATGAATTTGGTAAAGTAGCAGGGTACAAAATTAATGCACAGAAATCTCTTGCATTCCTACATACTACTGATGAAAAATCTGAAAGAGAAATTAAGAAAACACTCCCATTTACCATTGCAACAAAAAGAATTAAATACTTAGGAATAAACCTACCTAAGGAGACAAAGCACCTGTATGCAAAAAACTATAAGACATAATGAAAGAAATTAAAGATGATACCAACAGATGGAGAGATATATGATGTTCCTGGACTGGAAGAATCAACATTGTGAAAATGACTCTACTACCCAAAGCAATCTACAGATTCCATGCAATCCCTATGAAACTACCACTGGCATTTTTCACAGAACTAGAACAAAAAATTTCACAATTTGTATGGAAACACAAAAGACTCCAAATAGCCAAAGCAATCTGGAAAAAGAAAAATGGAGCTGGAGGAATCAGACTCCTGGACTTCAGACTATACTACAAAGATATAGTAATCAAGACAGTATGGTACTGGCAAAAAAACAGAAGGACAGATCAATGGAACAGGATAGAAAGCCCATAGATAAACCCAAGCACGTATGGGAGGCAAGAATATCTTTGATTAGGGAGACAAGAATATACAATGGAGAAAAGACAGCCTCTTCAATAAGTGGTGCTGGGAAAACTGGACAGCTACATGTAAAAGAATGAAATTAGAACACTCCCTAACACCATACACAAAAATAAACTTAAAATGGATTAAAGGCCTAAATATAAGGCCAGACACTATAAAACTCTTAGAGGAAAACATAGGAAGAACACTCTATGACATAAATCACAGCAAGACCCTTTTGGACCCACCTCCTAGATAAATGGAAATAAAAACAAATAAAAACGAATGGGACCTAATGAAACTTAAAAGCTTTTGCACAGCAAAGGAAACGAGAAGCAAGAGCAAAAAACAACCCTCAGAATGGGAGAAAATATTTGCAAACGAATCAACGGACAAAGGATTAATCTGCAAAATATACAAGCAGCTAACGCAGCTCAATATCAAGGAAACAAACAACCCAATCCACAAATGGGCAGAAGACCTAAATAGACGTTTCTCCAAAGAAGATATACAGGTTGCCAACAGACACATGAAAGGATGCTCAGCATCACTAATCATTAGAGAAATGCAAATCAAAGCTACAATGAGGTATCACCTCACACCAGTCAGAATGGCCATCATCAAAAAGTCTACAAACCATAAATGCTGGAGAGGGTGTGGAGGAAAGGGAACCCTCTTTCACTGTTGGTGGGAATGTAAATGGATACAACCACTATGGGGAACAGTATGGAGGTTCCTTAAAAAACTAAAAATAGAACTACCATACGACCCAGCAATCCCACTACTGGGCATATACCCTGAGAAAACCATAATTCAAAGAGAGTCATGTACCACAGTGTTCATTGCAGCTCTATGTACAATAGCCAGGATGGGGAAGCAACCTAAGTGTCCATCGACAGATGAATGGATAAAGAAGATGTAACACATATATACAATGGAATATTACTCAGCCATAAAGAGAGATGAAGTTGAGTTATTTGTAGTGAGGTGGATGGACCTAGAGTCTGTCATACAGAGTGAAGTAAGTCAGAAAGAGAAAGAACAAATACTGTATGCTAACACATATATATGGAATCTTAAAAAAAAAAAATGGTTCTGAAGAACCTAGGGGCAGGACAGGAATAAAGACTCAGATGTAGAGAATGGACTTCAGGACATGGGAAATGGGAAGGGTAAGCTGGGACAAAGTGAGAGAGTAACACTGACATATATGCACTACGAAATGTAAAATAGCTAGTGGGAAGCTGCCGCATAGCACAGGGAGATCGGCTCCGTGCTTTTTGACCACCTAGAGGGGTGGGATAGGGAGGGTGTGAGGGAGAAGCAAGAGGGAGGGGATAAGGGGATATGTGTATACATATAGCTGATTCACTTTGTGACACAGCAGAAATTAACACACCATTGTAAAGAAATTATACGCCAATAAAGATGTTAAAAAAAAGTTGTCTGCGGACCACCAAAGTGAGTGGCGGGATTTGCCTGGGCTGGGTAGCTTGCTAGATAATTGAAAGACAGGCTGACTCTCACAGGACACAAGGCAATCCCTAAGTTTCACTTACTAAGTAAGCTGAGGAGGCAAAAAGTATAGCTTTTATCTTTGATCAAAGTTAGAAAGTTTTGTTGGAAGAAGATAAAGAAGAGGTTTTTAAAAATCCAAAAATATATTTGTTATTCTAAATTGTTTAGGTGTGTTAACACCATTTTTCACCATTGTTGCTGTGGTCATACTGATCACTGAAATGGATGCCTATACTCCTAAATACAGATATTCACACAAACACGTTCTTCAAGATTCTGTCTAGAAATGTAAGTATAATCAATCCAGGGAACTGTTTTAAGCTAAGGTGCTGCTTCCTTCCACCAAAGACCAATTAATCGCAAGCCTGAAGACTAGAGAAGGAAGATAGCAGTAACTGCTGCTGCCTCGTGAAAGCAAACCATTTTTCTAAGTTGATTATAGGTCGTAATTACTCATCTTAATTTCGGTAATCATTACCTTTATAAAGTTCCTTATAAACATGTCTTTATAAGACTCTGCTTTATAAAAAAAAAAAACTTTCCTAATAAAGGAAGAAAAAACTTATAAATAACCTCAGAGAGGAAAACAGTGCCTTGGATTTGGTAAATTGCAAGCAGCATTTCTGGCTGCTGAACAAAATTTGGTCTGCTCAGTAAAATCCAGAAAGGCTTGGGGCATAGCTGCGAGATTGAAATAATTCTTAGGCTCTTGTAATTGCATTTATTTCTTATTCAACTGCTACGTACTTCTGATATCTTGTTAGACTCTGTGTGTAATTAGGATGAAAGAATCACGGCTTGAGAGTCAGCCTTCTAGGAGGCTCCTGAGAGGACTGGGATGGTGGGGACAGTCCTCTCCCCAGTGCACATAAGAGTAACCGCAATCAGCTTGAGCCAGACTCACGCACTTCCTCTAAGTAATGCGACCAGGCCCTCAGGACTCAGGGCAGCAGCTGAGACAAATGAATAAGTCTCCCTCTCCTGTGTGTATAAACAGAAGAACAAGTCAGTTTCTTGCCTGTCACCGTGCAGCTCTCTCTGGGCCCCTCTGGAGGAACACCTCTCCAAGGCAGGACTGAGGTTTGAGTCATCCTCTCTAAATATGGAATCCATGAGGATGACTCTTCTGCAGGCAGAGCAAAAGGGAAGTTCCAGGCATAAGGGAACTCTGGGCTCAGCTAAACACATTAACTGCACAGTGAGATAGGATGGCATGCACTGGAGGGTGACTGTATCATTTATCACCCAAACCAGGATATGTTCAATTGTGTCAGGAAACAGGCATAAACCAGAGCTGCCCCCAGTTTGAGCAATGTCTATATGAGAGAGCTAATAATTTATCTGATGACTTAGGGGGAATTTTTTTTCTGGCCTTGTGAGACATGCTGATCAGACCAAGCAATTACAGAGCAGGAGGCAGCTGTGTCACAGGGCCTCTTTCAGCACCCAGCATCCCAGCAGGACTGTCACAAGCCACACAAAATATAGACTCGGCTTCAAGTAGGTGACCGCAGCCCCCGGGGCCACCCGGGGCCCATCCCTGTGACTTTGGGGAGAGTCAGGAAAATATATGGGAGGTTCTTCTAGCCGTGGTCCTTCTACTCTACTCACAACGTCAGCCACTAAGGGAGAAAGAAGGATCCGTATTCATGTCTAACACAAATGCTCAGTGGGGCCGAACTGGTGGTTTGGCAAAAGTGCTCAACACTAAAATGTCCTCTGGGAATCCTGACCACCCTCCCCATGTCAGACCTGGGGGTCTTTCCAGTATTTTATCTCCCTGTTCATACCAGGGATTCCTTCCATGCACCTTTGGAATGATCTGGCCACATTCATCTGTGTCCTCCTGGGGTCAGCTCTTGATGTCACAGGCCCAGAAGTAGCTCTGTTAATTACCCCCATAGCCTACCCTCAACCCTTGTGTGTTGGCCTCAGGGGTTCAGACAACAGAGAAGGCTGCACTGTGGTTTTACACCTCTCTCCCTTTCAAGACAAGAGAGGGATTCGAATTTTAGTCTTCCTTTTGATTATTTTTATTTCTATTTTTATTTTTTTTATAAATTTATTTATTTATTTTTGGCTGCGTTGGATCTTCGTTGCTGTGCGAGGGCTTTCTCTAGTTGCGGCATGCAGGGGCTAATCTTTCGTTGCAGTGTGCAGGCTTCTCATCGTGTGGCTTCTCTTATTGCGGAGCTCAGGCTCTAGGCGCACGGGCTTCAGTAGTTGTGGCACGCAGGCTCAGTAGTTGTGGCGCACGGGCCTAGTTGCTCTGTGGCATGTGGGATCTTCCCAGACCAGGGCTCGAACCCATGTCCCCTGCATTGGCAGGCGGATTCTTAACCACTGTGCCACCAGGGAAGCTCCCTTTTGATTATTATAGAACTTCATCTAGGCACTTCATGGGAGGAGAAAATGCCCTCTCCTGCCCTAAGTGAACGCTTACGCCACAGAGGACAGTGGGAAGATCTTATGGGGGCTCAATAAGTATTGAAGTATTAGAGTTTTATCTCATTTGAAAGAACCGGCTCATGCCGTCTACATGCCAAGTTTCTTTTCTATTGCAAAGTCACCAAACATTACTGTATAAAAACAGGTTTGCTGACATAATGCAAATTGCCATGCAATCTTTACAGCTAACACTCACTCCGTCACTGCCAGGCACCAGGTGTTGGATCCTGCCCCTCATAGTAACCCCTGCCATCTGAAACAATGCCTGCCTTAACCCTTCCTCTCTCTCTCCACCACCCACAGCCAGTCACTGTCATTTCTTAAGGATGAGCCCCTTCCTGTTATGCCCGCTTCCCTCACCCCAGCTACTGATCTGTTGACCTCACGCCAGCACCAGAGCAGCAGCCTTCCGACTGAACTCCCAGTTCTCAGTCTCATCCACCTTTATTGTCAGTCCTGCCCTTTAGTCAAATTAACCTTCTCAAAACACTACCTCTTGAAACATGCCATCAATCCGTTTCAAGTCTGTATTAGTTCTTTCTTACCTTGGAGAGAATGTCCAAATGCTTCAGACCTGCCAAAATCTAATGTCAATCCAATCACCATTGTATCCCTTCCTATTCACTCCCCAAACGGGCCAGAGACCCCACATTCCCACGGTAGGCCGGGACTGCTTCCCTCCAGGAGTGCTCCCCAACTTTCCCAATGCTTCTCCCATTGTCCAGGTTAGAGGTCAAAGTGGTGCAGTTGCTGGTTTTGAAGGTGAAAGGGGCCCACGAGCCGGGGAATCCAGGCAGCCTCTAGGAGCTGGAAAGGCGAGGAGATGGAATCTCCCCTAGAGCCTCCGGAAGGAAGCTCTGCTGACACCTTGACCCATTTCAGACTCTGGCCTCCAGAACATGGATAATAATGTAGTGTTTTAATCCCCCAGTTTGTGGTAATTTTTATAGTAGCACATCCTAATCACTTACAATGAGGCAGACGCTACACTAAAAGCTGAACTCTCACTACTTCACTCTGTCACCCCACAGCTCTATGGGGCAGTTACTACTATTACCCCATGTTATTTTTTTATTTATGAGGCAAGATATTTAAACTACAAAAAGTAGATAAACGATTAATAAGCCCATGAAAAGATATTCAACATCATCAGTCATCATGGAAATGCAATTAAAACTGCAATAAATATCACAATAAACATCATTAGAATGGCTAACATAAAAAGTACTGACAATACGAAGTCGGTATGTGGTGCAGTTGGAGCGCTCATACTTTGCTGAGGGGAGCATAAATTGGTAAAACGGCTTTGGAAAACCAATTCAAAGAATCTACTAAAACGGAACCTATGTAGGTCCTATGACCCAGCACTCCTGGATACGTACTCCACAGAAAGACACAAACGTGGTCACCAAAAGCCAAAAGCTGTGTGTTGGAAGCATTATTTGGAACTGGAACCAAGCCAAACGCTCACTGACAAAAGAATAAAGAAAGAAATTGTGATGAATTCATACAAAGGAATGAATAAACCACAGCTCCATGTACCATAAAGTTGAATGAAAGAAGCCGGACACAGAGTCCATTTTTATGAGGTTCTAGAACAGGCAGCACTAGACAATGGTGTTAGAAGTCAGGATGTTGATCACTCCAGGGGACCAGGGGCGGGGGAACACCAGCTGGTATTAACCCCATTTTATAGGTAAAGAAACTGAGCCCTAGGAAAGTTACCTAAGGTCACGCACACACAGCTGCTAAGTGGTGGAGCCAGGTATCAAACTCAGGATCCTCACGCCAAATCCCACGCAATAATCACCTCAAACCTTTCTCAGCTGTGGGTGAAGGCGGGCTCACAAGGTAATAATGATAGGAAGAGGAAAAGAAATGGCATTGCCACCCCGGGGCTGGCAGACGCCTGGGAAAGAAAGGCTGTTGCTCTTTACTGCTAACCAGTAAAAAGAACAGCCTCTTTGCCGGAGCCTGGTAAGCAGGCAACTTCTGGGAACTCTCTCACACACAGTTTTTCCCTTTTCTTCTTGCATCTTCTTAAAAACAAAACAAAGTCTTTTTGTAGGCTGTGGGAATAAGGGGAGGGGGGAGTATGGGAGTGAAGTTGCTCTGGGTACAAGTCTGACTCTTTCCTTTGCTAAACAGCCTCCCCCAGATAAAGGAGAGGATCCCGGGCTGGAGGAAATGGGATGTTCCCTCTGAGTATCACTTCACATTTCGATTTTTAGTCCAAACAGGCTTTCCCAGATCTCCCTCCCCCAATCACACTTGTCTTTCAACCATCTCACAGCACTGAAAGTCCTTCCTTTGAAACATTGTCACTGTTACGCTTTTCATTGTATTTGGGGGGTTATTTAATTAAATGTCTCCCCAGCCTCCATGTAGTTAGGGGTCATGTCTATCTTGGTCCACATTCTATCCTCAAGGAGTCATCCTTGAGTTCTGTCTCTCCTAAACCCCCCACAGAGGACCTTAATCAGCAAATCCAATCAACTCTACCTACTAATTTATATCCTGAATCCCTCTGCTACACCATCTTATTGCTGTCATCAGTGGCCAACCCTTCATCACCTCTCATCTGGGTTATTGCCGCAGCACCCTGCTGCTACTTCTGCAAGGCAAAGTGCCTCTCTGCACAACAGCAACTGATTACAATTACAATGAAACCCAGACCCTTTAACCTATTTCCAAAGTGCTGCAAAATCTGACCCAAGCCTTCTTTTCCTAACTCATGCCATGCCAACCTCATTTTAAGGCCTTTCTGCTCACGCAATAGGTCAAGTTCATCCCAGCCTTAGGGCCTTTGCCCTCATGTTCTCTGCCTCAAGTGCACTGCCCCCATCTTCCTTCACATGGCTGATTCCTTCTCAGCATTCAAGTATCAGCAAAGTCACCTCCTCTGATGTTCCAATCTACAGCAACCACCTAATTACCCCTGCTATATGATATTTATTTGCTTCTTTGTTGATTGACTAGTTTTTTCGTTTAAATTAAGCTTCATGAGAGCAGTGACATTGTTTTTCTTGTCTCCACTGTCTCCCAATGGCAAGAACGAGGTGCTCACTAAATGTTCATTAAATAAACGTATGAATGAGTGACTTCCTGGCGCTTTGCCTGGTGTGCTTTCAGCAAATATTTGTTGAATGAATGCACAGTAATTTGTTTTTAAATTACAATTTTCTGCATTTTCTATTCAGTTTGATGACACAGTTATCTTCAGTATTTGAACATTCTGATTTCAAAGCATTAATTTGACATACATAAATGAAAACCTAGCAAAACTTTAAGATACAAATCTGAGATCCAAGAGTATGCAATGCAGCTTCACTTTGAGCAATAAAATAAAAGCTTGCTGGCTCTGGGTCCCTACTTTCTACACATTCTGAGGTCTACCTAGCAGATAGAAGCACAAAGAAACTTGTAAAATGCCTTCAAAATGATCCCTTACATTTGCATAGCTACCTAACAAATAACACTCAAGTTACTGGCCATTCCTGCTGGGGTGAAATTAGGATTCACAGTAAAAGCCATGAAATGGTAAACATTTGGAGGGCTCTGCTCCCGATTTCTCTGAGAGGGCTGTCTGACCAAACTTCCCACCCACGTTCAAATCTGTCACAGAAGATTTTCCCTGGGGCTGTCCTCCACGCGCTACATGAACTAACCTTTTCAGTCACATGGAAACATTTCCCTCCTTTCCCACTTTTATTCACTCTGGTAGAAGCTCCAGTTGCTGCTGCTGACAAGAGCCCACCAAGGCCGCCGCTGGTGAGGCCCCATGGGGTGGCCCCTTCTCAGCAGCTCTCACCTTCTCTGTGATGCTGCTGCCAGGTCTCACATGCTGAAGGGGGCATTAACGTGCTCTGAATGACACCGAAGGTCATTTCCCATCACTGCTGAAACGGCTGCCACCCACCTGCTGAGAACTTCTTTGTGGTCTCAACACTTGCCAGACGTTTGAGAGAAGCCATGCTTGTTAGTATTGGCTTGCTTATTTATTGGAAGCTACCCTCAACCCATCCCTCCCCAGAGTAGACAAGTTATATTTTGCTCTGAATCAGGTTGCCCTCCCTGTGGCCATGACTCTTGAACCAAACTTATGTATTTTAGCTTTCTCTTTTTTTTAAATAAGCCATTTTTCAGGGTGCCGGGTGGCCAAGCGTACAAATAAATCATTGATAGATAGGCCCTACTAGTCCTTGGTTACTCTGAGATGAACACAGCTTATGCTTATGTTGACCTGGCAGCTTGCAAATTACTCACGTATATTTCATTTGCTTCTCATAGCAATAGTGAAGTGGAAGCAAGATGGCAATTTCTACAACTATTCTGTATATAAGGAAATAGAAAAATGATCAAATGAATTGCCTAAGATCACACAGTCAAGTTACTGCTGGAGCTGGATTTCAATTCAGGTCTCTAGACAACAGCTCTAGAGCTCTTTCTAATATATCAAGGTCCCTCTACCATCTCTGAATCTAGCTGTTTCCCCAACTCTTCCCCACACTTGAAACATCTTGAATCTCTTGAAGTTCTACTGATTTCTAAATGAAAGTTTTAGTTTTCACTTTGGTTTTTACTGAACCAATTGTCAAGCCCCCAGTTCTGCCCCTCATAACAGTCCCTGATGTTCCAAGGCTGAATTCTTACAGCTTCTAAAATGGGATCTACAAGCCCAAATCCCATAATATCCACCAGGGTCATCAGCTGTGCTTATTCAGAACAAAGGCACAGAGCTGAGCAAGTTGAGCCCCCGTTAAACTGAGTCCCTTCGCCTTTATTCCATAAGTAAATAAATTTTCCCGAAAAGGATTTGCCTCCCTTCTATGAGTACATGCATTGCTCCCATATTATTCAAAAGGATGACGACACCTTTTTTCTTCTTCACATGGATAATCATCTTCTCTGACCCTCAGTTTTCTCATCTATGAAAAGGAGAAAGTAACACAAATTCATAGGTTATTGTAAGCATCAAAAAGATAACCAGTAAAATTGCCAACATGGGGTTTGGCACAGAGCCGGCACCAGTAAATGTTTCCTTGCTTCCTGGCCTACAGAAAATTTAACAATTAGAATTTTACATACGTTCTCTGTTCTCTTCAAGTTTACCTGACACGTTATAAAGAATCTGTGCAAAATTCTTCATAAATTATTTTTTAATCCTTTGTCTTGTTAGAAAATTTTGATTCTTTATATTATACAGAGTAAATTGATTTTGGCCAAAGTCAGAATAATGTAACTCCTAACTAGTGACTTAACTGAACATAGTAACTGTAGAGGGATTGGGAGTAGGGAGGGAGAAATGGAGAGGGAGGAGGGAATTCATCACTGTAACAGGAAATCAATCACTACTGACTAAAATCAACCAATCAAGAAGTAGCAGTAAAGGCATACTGTTTAGCTATGTAGAGATAAATATGAAAAGAAACAGCTAAGTTTGTTGCAAGTGGCTGTCTCTGGGAAGCACCTAGAACATTGCCCAGCAGACTGTGTATTAATCAGAACTATTGCAGTTGCAAGTGACAGAAACTCAGATTAAACTAGCTTTAGCAAGAAGAGGGATATGTTAACTTATATAACTTAAAAATAATAAATCCATGGATCAAGGTAGCTGAAGTCAGATTTTCAAATAATGTCTATATAATGTCTACAAGAAATAGTCTCTGTTCTCCATCTCTCAGCCGTGTCTTCTTTCCCCTAGGTTGGCTTAAGTTTCAAGCAACTTTTCCCCATGTGGGAGCAAAGATGGCCCCTGCAGCTCTAAGCTTACTAGGACTTAACACCCAGACTCTGAAAACGAGACAATGACTCGTTCCTGGTAGTTCCAGCAGAAATCCCAGGATGGGCTCTCATTGACCTGGGTTTGGTTTTGTCCATCCTTGAAGCAGTCCCTTGGGCCAGGGTGATTTTATGCTATGATTGTATGAGCCTGTGTCGCATGCTCACCCTTGGAACCAAAAATGAAGGCAACGCCATCTGAGGCCCATGGACTATGGGTCAGGAGAGCAGTTCTCCGGAAGTAAGGCGGGGTATGTGACAGTTAATTTTTTTTTTAAAGAGGATGACCCAACTTACCTTTTTAAAAAAATATATTTATTTATTTATTTTATTTTTGGCTGTGGCAGGTCTTAGTTGAAGCATGCAGGGCTCTTCTTTGAGGCACACAGGCTTCTCTTTAGTTGTGGCGCGTGGGCTCCAGAGCGCGTGGGCTCTGTAGTTATGGTGTGCAAACTCCAGAGCGTGAGGGCTCTGTAACTGTGGCTCACGTGCTCAGTAGTTGTGGCACTTGGTCTTAGTTGCCCCACGGCATGTGGGATCTTAGTTCCTGGACTGGGGATCGAACCCTCATCCCCTGCATTGGAAGGTGGATTCTTAACCACTGGACCACCAGGGAAGTCCCGTGATGGTTAATTTTATGTGTCAACTTCGCTAGGCCATGGTACCCAGATATTTGGTCAAACACTAGTCTAGATGTTGCTATTAAGATATTTTTTAGATAAGATTAACATTTTAATCAGTATACTTGGAGTAAAGCAAATTATCCTCCATAATATGGGTGAGCCTCATCCAATCAGTTGAAGGCCTTAAGAGGAAAAAAAACCTGACATTGTCTCTACCCACTCCTTTCCCCACTCCTGAGAAAGAGGGAGTTCTGCCTGCAGACCCTATTCAGACTCAAGCTGAAACATCAGTTTTTCCCAGGGTCTGCCTACCTTACAGTTTTTGGACTTGCCAGCCTCCAACTATTACAAGAGCTTACAACTATTACAGTTCCTTAAAATCTCTCTCGAGATAAAGATAGAGATGATAGAGATAGACATATCCTATTGGTTCTGTTTCTCTGGAGAACCTAACATAGAAACTTTTACCTAAAGAAGGAAATAAAGATGCTGGGTAGACAAAAAAACAAACAAAAAAACATATCTACTCGTTGATAGGTTAACGATTGCTACAGAAGGCAGATTGGCAGATTTTTTTAAGTAAGGCAATCATTTCTACCTCAAGTGGGAGGACAAAACACATGAGTGTCCATAAATCCTCAGTAACAAATGCCCTTGCAAAGCTAAAGACATGATTTATGCAAAGTGAATAAGTATTTGTCTTTAAAGTCCAGCTTCCAATTTTTCTCTAATATGGAAGATAAAGTCAGTTTAAAGACTTTGCCAGACGAGGAAATGAACAGAAGTGGGTCCAAAAAGTGCTTTGTGGATGACCAGAGACCTGGAAACAGCAAAGAGCAGGAGCTGGCACTACAGAAGCCAGTGTAGCTGAGAGATTCCAACCAGGCCGAGGACTTTTCGGGAACACCTGAGTACCCTGGACTTCCAGGGATGACTGTACAGAGACTTCATGGAACTTTCAACTGTTCTGGTCTCCCTACTATTTAAAGTCTAATTATTGTTTGGGTTTCTTTTGCTTGAAAACAGGATCCTTTTGCTAAACCATGGCCAGCATCCTTGCAAGTGAGAGAATTGGTGTCAATATTTTAGGGATCGTGGAAACAGATTTTTTTCGAAGTCTTTGGACACGGCCCCAACTTGTTCTAAGGAAAACAACCTTAAAAATTAATCCAGGCCATTTCAGTCTGTGACACAAGGGTTGCACAATGAAGCTTGCTATACAGCTTCCTCCAAAGGATAGAGAGGAAGTTAATAAACATTCCTCACCCACCTTAAACAGTAACAATAATAATTTTTAATACTACATACAGCATGCCTATTTCTGAGGCGCACAAGTTTTTTAAATAAAAATGACAATTTCAGGAATTTTAAGTTACTGGCCTCTGGTCACACCACCTTGCAGTCCAGTCTATACTGAAAAGAGCTGGCATGCTGACACCATGCCAACACCCGCTAAAAGGACTAGCTTCTCATAAAATTTCCCTGAGGGCAGCACACGTTGAACAGTTTGAATTTCAAACAACTCTTGAGTGAAACATGCTTCTTATAAAGAAAGTATAAATAGGGAACTGAGATGATGACAAAGCAAGTCATAAAAACTGGTACAAATCTGTCTAACTTGAAATTCATTTCCTATACTAAACAAAAATGCAAAGAATTCACCCCAAATTCAATTTCACTGTTTACAAAAAGTCATAGCAAAAAAATAGTCATAGCTATGAAATGATCAAGTTGAATAGATAAAATTAAAACTTAAAAAGTGAATAAGAAAGAATAGTGTAAATGAGGCATGATTAAATAGATGTATTAAAAAGGTAAAATGGTAAATTGTTTTAAAAACAACAACAATGTTAGGTAAAAGTATTCTAGAAGATGTAAGTAGCATAAGAATAGTTAAAAATAAGTATCAATTAAAAGAATATCAGAAAACAAGAAAATAAAATTACAAACATTTCTAGAAATTGAGAAGTCCTGTGATTAATACCCTATTGAGAAGTAAATAGAGTCCCTTGACTACCATTAGATGACTAATGGTAGTTTTCCCTGAACTGCAAGTCACTGCTGCAGTTTCATGAGGCTTGATACCTCTGGGAAAATACCCCTAAATAGATGCAGGTGGTCCAGAGAGTGTCTCACAGTAAGGTCTGTAGATCACATTTCCAACTACTAATCACCCCCAAAAAAATCACATCATGAACAACACAACCACAGAAGCCAACCAACTTCTTGGCAGACTGCCTAGAGAGGAATAACAAGGCTCTCACAGAGTCCCCTCTAAAATTCTAAGTTCTCGGAGGGGGGACCCCATCATGAAGCACAGAGTCTGAGAGGAGCTCTCAGCTGACCTGGACAGAGCTGACCCATTCCGTAAACTACTAACCTTAGGGAAAGTGCGCGCTCATGACATACTTAGTCTACTCCTTTAATCTCAAAACACGTCACCAACTTCATTCTCTTCCTCAAGGTACATCACGGAATGCACCTCATCTCAAGCTAGAGAAGCCCAGTCCCTTCAGGATTTCAGCATCTGAATGAGAGCTGTGAGGACAGAAATCGGAGGTGGACTGAGGCCACATACTGGAATAAGCATAGCAGGGCACAGAGTGTCATACTTGTCAGGTGTTGTTCCAAGGTAAGGCCTGTGGACCCCCTTTCTCAGAATATCTGGGGATGCTAGTTCAAGGTGAGGTTCCTGGGGCACATCACAGACCTAACACATCAAAATCTCTAAGGTACAGCCCAGGAGTTCTGCACTCTGAGCAAGTACCAAGTGACTGGTATGTTCACTAACACTAGAGATTTACTGACTTGAAGGGAAGGTGGGATCAGGGAACATTGGAGTCAATAAGCCAAAAATGCCTACTCTGGGTAGGAGCAAGGATGTAAAGCAGAGACTGTGGGCAAATCCAGCAGCAAAAGCAGGGTCACAGGAATCAAGGTCACAGATCCAGAAAGGTAATGTTAGGGTCTCAATACGTTTTCTGGATCCCAGCAGCATGTCTTCGGAAAACCACAGTCTGCCTTCCCCTCCAGGCATGCCTCTGCAGCTATTAAAGGCATGGTGCACTAACAGATTACAGCTCCTTACTAATTAAATTGTAAATCTTGTTTCAACTGTCTAAAAAAAATGAAGGACACTAACACGCAAGCATCTTGAAGCTAGCATAGAGTCACTGTCTTAATCTTGAAAGAACACAGCACCCCAACAAAATCTACATCAGAGGGAAAGCAATGAGTCCTTGAGAGCTGGAGAGGGGAGTTGCTAGCTTGATAGAGTGCAGTTAAATGTTACCAGGACAAAATGTCCTGCACAGGCCCTTGAAGTCTCAGCAACAACCTGAGAACCTTCTTTCCATATTTATAGCCTCCTCAAAAGGTCGCACTGCCACACACCCTCAATCTTGTGCTCAATTCTAGATTTCTTCTAAAGACCTAGGTCTCTCACACTTTTTGAACCTTAATGTTAGTGTTTCTCAAATCCACTGATTTTAATAGAACACAAAAGTCTAGAGTCCCTGATCTAGGAGATTCCTGGGAGGTCAACATGTTACCCCTCTACGCTAAAGAAGAAGGCAGCTACAAACACTGTTTACAAAAGATATCTCTGCTTGCCACACCAGTTCATGATAAGGATTCAAATAAAAATAGTCACAGGACCACCTTTCATATACACTTCTCACCCGTGTCAATTTCTTATGATGAGGAAGTGGGATGACAAATATTAGACTTGGACTTGGTAGGGACCATCTTCTATTACCTGGCTTCAGGTTTCCGTAGAACATCAATGTAGCTCATGACCTCTCCGCACACACTCACTCATTTTATGCCGTGGTGCGTGGAATGATTTCCGGGCCTGTTGAGGTCTTCAGCCTCAGTTTCCCATCCTCTGCCTGCCTGCAAAGAATTCCGGTCTGATCGTCCATCTCCTCAGGGTTGCAAGGAAGCCCGTGGTTTACAACTGAGTAGGTGAACCTCCCTAATTCTGGGGTAAGAAGCCAAGAAGCTCAGTATTGCCAGAGATTTAAGCCACATTCTCCAAACTAGCCATTATTACTAACAAAGGGGATACTTGGCGTTCCATCTGGCGTATTCATTCTCTAGCTCTCAGTCGGCTCAAAATTCCATAGAAAGGAAAGTGGAATAGTGTCTTGGCTGCCTTGGCAGATGGAAGAAAGAAGAGAGACAGGAGACAGAGACACACACACATACAGAGTCAGGAGAGAGAAGGAGAGAAATAAGAATAAAGACACAGAAAGAGAAACCAGAAAAGGGAGGAGAAGCCATGAAGAGGAAAAAAGGAAGAAAAGAAAAATTAAGTCATAAACATAACTGCATAGCCCCCCCACCCCTACAAAAATATTTGCTAAGTTCTTGCTGAATGCTGAAGATAGCTATCAATGGAAGAAAACTAGACAGCACAACCAGGTACAAGGGTACAGGGAAACGGCTAAGAAGCAAAGTGGCTGCTTTGAAAAACGATCTGGAATCTAGGCAGACCTGCAGACCTTGTTCTTCTGCTCGTCAGAGTTTAGAGGGAAGAGAGAGTCGGCTTGCTGCAAGTATTCATGAACCCTCCCACGCATGGAAGATTTCTATTTCAACTGTGCTGTGAATAAATGACTTCTCTCTTGCTAAGAGCATTTCCCAATCCTTCTTGAACTTGTCTCATTATTTAAATGAAGAAGAAAAAGAGTTTAAATGGATTTGTGTTTAATTTTGACCTCTAAGCCACATGGCCTGCCTGTGGGACTTTCAGGAGATAACTTAAACTTTAATGTTTGCAACCTGTAGGCATGCAATAAACCTGCAAGATGAACTGTGATTCACTCCTGTAGGTGTTAGTCTGTGATTATGTAAGCATTCCCAATAATTAAAAAAATCACTAGAAATTATGACAAAGGACAAATGAAAGGAGCCATATCTAACGAAGTGTTGCATCTCCCTATTGTAATAAAAGATGATCTGGGAATGAAGTAGTTTATAACAGCTAGCAAGCCAATCAACATTTTTTAGATGATGATCAGCCAAGTCATCACGTACCAAAGAAGAAAAACACAGAACAAAACATAGCCACGTAAATAGAAATAATTAATTAGAGGTCCTCATTTTTACCCTGTTTCCTCCAATGAGTTGGATTATTCCTTCAGAGAGTAAGGAGGCCCATGATATATACAAAGCATTTCCAACGCCTACCTTAGTGTGTCTATACTAGGCTGGCAAGCCCTAGTGGTCAAGGACCAAAGTAATTCCTCGGTTAGCATTTAGGACAAAAGCATGTAAATAGGCTTTTATGTTTTTATCTTGGTGGTAGCGGTGGTTTTGTCTTAGGGGTGCTGTTTCTTTTATGTTTTATTTCCAACTCCACGCAACCAACATTTTACTGAGCACATTCTCTTTGGCAAATACTGTGCTAAGACCTGAAAAAATGTTTTAAAAAACAAATAAGGCTCAGGCCCTATATTCAAGGATCTCAGGGACAGTGGATTGTTACAGACATTATGTCTTCTACCAGCGTGGTCCCCAGAGTTTCCCCAGGGAACTTAACAGAGAGTGAGCTTAGAGGTCCAGTCTGCCACCCTCCATCTCTCACTTTCCCATCAAGCATGTCTTGTTGGGTTTATTCTACTCTTCCAACACCTATGTTATTTGCCTCTATGTCAATGCCATGTGTCTACTTGCAATATCCTCTAAGAAGATCATAGGTGTTTTGAGCACAAAAATAGGTCTTACTTGTTTTGGTATGATCCAGAGCAAGGATCCCAGTGCCTAGACTAATAAACTGTTTTGACTTATCTTCCTCATGGCACCATGAGTTCTTTGAAGGCTGAATTATGTCTGATTTTTTTGATGATAGCCAAATACTCCAGCATAGCACAAATTCCATTGAACACTCTTAGGAAATATTTGTTGGGTGAACTAATAGGAAAACGAACTACCCAGAGCAGAAGCACTTCTGTCTGCTAGCCTGATCCCATTCTCTTCTGGTTCTGGAATTTTGTTCTGCTGCTTTGTTTATTCCTCTAAGAATGGTTTTATGTATCTCAAAGTGTATTATAAAAATGAAATACTTTGAAATGCTCTATCAGTTCTTGGCACTCAGAGAGTGCCCCTGTAATGGTAGATGTCGTATGATGTAACTCTCAAGACTAGAGGGTTAACCTCAGGATGAATGAAGACCCCTAACTCTTACTTTGAGGGGTGAGAGAAATTGAACCCCCCATGCTCTGGACTTAAATGTGTCTTCGCCCTCAAAAATGCTTGATTTGTCAGATTTATAGATGGAAACTAAAGGAATTTCCCAGGGTCTGTATAAGAGTATGGCAAACAGTGGTTTTTAGTTTAGGGGTCATGAATGGGCTTCAGCCAGTTCATTAGTTCATAAATGCATCCAGAACATACGTGTGGGCATGTAGATGCATTTTTCTAGGCAATGATTGCACAGCTTTGATTAGATGCTCAAAAGAATCAGGGGCTCATAATAGAATTAAGAACTCCTGTTATTGAATAAACTTAGGGTAAGTTCTGCTTTTCCCTAAAAATCATTGAAGAGAATTTTCTTCAGGAATTGAAGTGTCCAGGAAGATCCTTGCACCTAGGGTGAAGATCATACTTCATAAAGTCAAAGAATTAATAATTTTACAAAACAGAGAACTGAGAAAGAAGAGGAAGATCTGATACCCAGAGGAACAAAATAGAAATATGCCCTATGAAGAAACAAGTACCAATGATTAAAACCTGACACATGCTCACTTCAACACCTGGGCTTGAAATACGTTAGAAAGAAATGTCATAGCAATTAATAAGCTTCTACTTCCTCTCCATATTCATTGGGAAAAAAGAAGTTGAGCAGTTGCAAAAATCAAAGAGCAGAGTTTTTTGTTAGTTCCACAAGAAATTCCACGGAAAACATATATTTTTTTAATGAAATAAGCCACCAGCAGCTGAAAGATAATATAAGGGAAATTTTGTGGCAATATAAAAATATTGTTTCATGGGGCCAGCTCCGTAAGTTTGATTTTAACCATCTCAGACTTGAGAGGCCCCTAAAACACCACATTTACAGATATTCTTCTGTTAGCTTTACTACTTAAAATTATCCAATTATTTCCTTAACTAAAATTTTACCACTGCTTTTTTTTAATTGCTTTTTTTCCCTAGCTTGCTGTTTGTTATCATTAATGAGTGTTGATTTTATTGAATGCTTTTTTCTGCATCTGTTGAATTGTTCATACTTATTAAAACATAGTTGATTTACAATGTTTCAGGTGTACAGCAAATGATTGGTGTATATATACATGTATATATATATTCTTTTTTTATATTCTTTGTCATTATGGGTTACAGGTTATTACAAGATATTGAATATTGTTCCCTGTGCTATACAGTAGGTCCTTGTTGTTTATCTACTTTATATATAGTAGTGTATATATGTTAATCCCAAACTCCTAATTTATCCCTCCTTCCCCCACTTTCCCCTTTGGTAACCATAAGTTTTTTTTTTTTCCTCTATGTCTGTGGGTCTATTTCTGTTTTGTAAATTAGTTCATTTGTATCATTTTTTTAGAGTCCACATATAAGTGATATCATATGATATTTGTCTTTCTCTGTCTGGCTTCATTTAGTATGATAATCTCTAGGTCCATCCATGTTGCCACAAGTAGCATTATTTCGTTCTTTTTTATGGCTGAGTAGTATTCCATTGTATATATTTACCGCATCTTCTTTACACATTTTTTTGTCAATGGCCATTTAGGTTGCTTCCATGTCTTGGCTATTGTAAATAGTGCTGCTGTGAACGTTGGGGTGCATGTATCTCTTTGAATTAGAGTTTCCTCCATGTATATGCCCAGGAGTGGGATTGCTGGATCACATGGTAACTCTATTTTTAGTTTTTTAAGGAAACTTCATACTGTTTTCCATAGTGGCTGCACCAATTTACATTCCCACCAACAGTGTAGGGTATGCTGTCATCCCTCCCAAGTTCAGAGACACCTGTTCTATGTCCCAATTCCAGATTCCTGGGGAAGGGATGCTGGTTTAACTTGAACCAGGGGTTCATGTGTCATCTGATCAACTGAGGCCAGAGGAATGATGTTCCCTTGTGTAAAACAGCTGCCAGGGAAGTGCTCTGAGCTGGGCACACACTCTAAAAAGATATTGCCATATCCAACATGAAGCTTTTAGTCACCTTGATTATGTTATAGTCCCTTGATTCTAAGACATCAGCCATTGTAAAAAGCATCAATTACTGACAACTTTTCCAGAAAAATCAAACACCATATTAAATATATATACACATATATATATCTTAAGAGTCTATAAAAGTTTGTATTTGTTCATACCATCACATTCCACTTTCTTCTCCAGAATCAGTATGACCATCATACTGATTTGACTCTAAGTTTCACTTACAAAATATAAAAATAATTCTGAGTCACGTTGGGGTCATAAAGATATTCTAATTTTCATTACCCAAGTCCATTGTCTTGACAGCTGTAACAGTTTTTGGATTGGTAATATAATTTAAAAGCATATTGAAGAATCTGGAATTTTGTCAACATTTCTGCTTTGATTATACTTATAGGATTTTTTTTCTTTTTTGGCCACACGGCATGTGGGATCTTAGCTCCCCAAGAGGGATCGAACCTGGGCCCCCTGTATGGGAAGCACGGAGTCTTAACCCCTGGACCGCCAGGGAAGTCCCCTTATAGGATTTTTTAATGGACTTACATGTCACTGGAATTTAAACTGCTTTCCTTGAAAGTCAGCTAAAAGCTTTTATCTGATGTTCTGAGCTTGAGTGATAGACCTTCACAAAATTGGTTATACACACCTTTTTCCTAGCTTTGAAAATTCCATGATGTATTCTGAGAAACTTGGCCTTCTCTGATGCCTTTAATTGCATTGCCTGACATGTAAAAGGCAGTCTTCTATTGAAACAATAACTTTTTGTTTCTATGCTGCACTATGGTACAAGTTTGTTTAAAAATATTTTTGTTGGGCTTCCCTGGTGGCGCAGTAGTTGAGAGTCCGCCTGCCGATGCAGGGGACATGGGTTCGCGCCCCGGTCTGGGAAGATCCCACATGCCGCCGAGCGGCTGCGCCCGTGAGCCATGGCCGCTGAGCCTGCGCGTCGGGAGCCTGTGCTCCGCAACGGGAGAGGCCACAACAGTGAGAGGCTCGCGTACCGCAAAAAAAAAAAAAAGGCTTCCTAATTAATTGCATAGTAGCCAGCAAAAGTCATTAAGATAAGATTAGTTAATAATAAGAATCAATGTATCTTGATATTATTCAATTAACTGAGCTATTGCTGTTTTTCTGAGAAATGTGGACAGAGCTACTAAGCAGCTATGGTATATGTAAATATCAGTTCTGGTACCAAGTTGGATAAATCACAAGTCACATGTACTTAGTTCTCTCATCTAAAATTCGTATAACTATTTCAAATGACAATAATAATAAGTGGAAAATAACTCGCAGTTAAGGTTTTGTGAGGCGCTCAGCTCTTTCCTCACCTCCTCTGGTCCAGGTGGCCAAAGCAGGACAGCACCATCCTCACCATCACTTTCACAGGAAGGGAGACAGAGCAGATGAGTGTGAAAAGGCTCCTCCCCCTTTCACGTAAGGATTCTGCCTCTGGAAATGGTACCAAGGGGTGGAGTGTGGGACAGCAAGAGGTCATTCACCTCAAAGTGTCAGAGGACAACTCAAGCACAACAGCCTTTTTTAGGAACATTAATATCATCTAGGGGCCTATATCCTTTATCAGGAAACTGTGATACTTCCTCATCCTGACCTGCCAGGGTTGGGTGAGGAGGGCCTTATTCTAGCCACAGCCAATAGCAAACGTCTTGCCTAGTGAGTAAAAGTGAGTCAATAAAGTTTACAATTAATGTTATAATTACAGCACAAGGAACATTTGCGGTCCAAGAATGGTAACTCATTCAGGGCACCAGAGGGTTCATAAGATTTCCTTCCCCACCCTGGAAAGCCTCAATGACTTTCCAAAGATTGTGCAAAGGCTGTAATTTTTCTTTTTTTAATAGATTATCTAATGAACTGAAGAAATGCATTATTATTGTTTAGAGAACTAAATAGAAGACACAGAAACCTTTATGTGAGGGCTTTAAATGTGTCTGCCTTGTTTTTCATTTCCTTCTATTACTTTCAGGCTCAGGGTTTGCTCTATCCCCATCTTTCTGGTTTCTTCCCCTTTGACATTTCCATTTCCCTGCTGCTAATCATGCTCATCTGTGTGGCTTTTAGGTTAAAACTGGCCTCTTCTGGTTGATTTATCCTTTTCTTTCTTTCATTTATATTTTCATTTATTTGTGCTACAAACATTTATCATGTCCCTACCACATCTCACCTCCTGCTAAGTATGTTTATCTATGGTACTAATTCACTGGGAACATTGCAATCAGTTCAAACAAACACTTTGTTTAATAACAAACAGAAAATTCAGTTCTACTCTTCCCTAGAACTGCAACTAGCTTCTGAGTTGCCTTGGGGCACCTTTAGAATAGAACCTAGATCTGCCCGTCCTTATGGCATCATCCCTGCTGTGCTAGGGGAACCTTGGCAGTTGGAGGATTGTGGATTTGGGCATTGGTCAAATCTCGTCCAAATTCTATATCGCTTACCAGGTGTGAAACCAGAAATAAGTTTTCTAAATTCTCCAAGTCTCCATTTCCTCATTTACTAAACATCATTCACATCCATCTACAGGGTCGTTCAAAGAATCAAACATGTTACTGTAAGTAAAGTAATGCAGGCGAGAGAGGAAATGTTACTTCTCCAAGCCCCTCTCCCTTTCTTATTTACTTATTCCTCCTATTTACATTGTGTTAAGTGTTCATTCTTTATCTATTTAATGAGTACCTGTTATGTGCCAGGCACTTGGCCGGGCTTCGAGGACTCAGTGGGAAACAAAACTGACAGGAAGCACATCCCATGGAACTTACTGTCTGGTGAAAAAGATAAACTCTAAATAAATATAAAGAGAGTTAGACATTTGTCTTCTAAAACAGGGCAGAAAAGAATGACAGCTCCATAAGTTCTAAATAGGAAGGGCTTACAGGCGCTCTGGATGGAACGGAGACTTGCCTTAAGGCTTTTTGTGCAGAGCAAGCTAGCTTCTTCCTAAGATCTCTGCACATGGGGCTGGGACTGGGAATGCTGATTCCCACCCTCACTGCACCAGCCAACCTCCACACAGGGAATACCTCCTTCTGCTTAGACCTGAATGGTCTCAGCTACTGCAGGCCTGACCCGTGCACGCTGGTGTTTCAGGCTGCCCTCACTTACAAATCAGGTGAAAGGAAGATTCCACTGCTTCCCACATCCTTGTCCAGAGTCCCCAGCTCTCCTTCCAAACTGGCTTCCAGGAAGGTAACTGACTTCTCTGCTGGTTAAGCTATTCTGCCCTGGCTCTGGATGATGAGACCTCCTAAGCCAGCTCCCTTCAACGCGCTTAGTCACTGGATTCTTTTTCTTCTACTCACAAACCCATCATTTACAAGCCACCCATTCTTCATTTATTATTGGTGATAAAACCTTTTTTATTTTTTATTAAAAGTAAAATTTAAAGGAAATTTTTTATTTCCTTTGTGCTTGAGTTTTCTGATTTGGAAGTGAAATAATTTTATGTGTGTATAACTCTTGTTTAGTGGTTTTTTAGGCCATATTTCACATACATTTAACTCTTAGGACAACCCTGAGATGTAGGTGTTATTACTCCTCCTATTCTGAAGATTTAAAAAATCAACTTTAGAATACCATGTAGGAGTCTTCAATTCCATATGCTCTTCCCATTACCCCAATATTAAAGAATTACTACAAATATTCTGCAAACAAATTCACAAGAATAATAGGATACGAAAACAATATATGCAATTGACAACCGATGCATACACGGAAATTGCCTTTATTCTTTCATTTGTTAGATATTTGGTCCTAAGCACTCAGGCATCTTCTATTCTGAAGACAGCACCTGAGTCTAAATTTTGAGAAGCAATATCTCAACTAATTCATCCCTTTTAAGGAGCTATTCAGTAGTATATTTTCTTAAGCATCTGTAGGCCAGAGGACTTTATGAAAGTAATAGAGTACAATTATTACCATACACATCAATTATTTGTGTCTGTATTGTATTTATTTACTGACAAAGCCTTTTTTCCTAGTGTGAGCACTATATCTTTAATATAGCTTTAGAAGAGAGTTGTGTTCTCCTCTGGCTCATACATCACTAACAAAATTACTAACAAAGGTCCAATTCTCAATTACAAGCACAAAAGAGTCCTACGTTTTAGCATATATCAAGCCCATCTAGTTCAACAACTGTTCTCTGACAATGACGTATTTCATCAGTACGGGACAAGTCATTAGAAGACCTTGCAAGTTCCCCTAATATGATATTATTAGGTTGTATTTTTCTTTTAGATCTTCAGCTTTTGCCTTCACATCATAAAATCAACAGTGACCAGTTTTAAAGCAGATTTTTCAAGGCATGTGTAACTCTGACACTTCACCATCATGGTGGGAAAACTTCAGCAAATTCGGCCAAGAGAATTCCTCTAATTTTACCAGTCAAGTTTCCTGGGGCAACCAGCCTACTGCTTTATTCTCACCCACCCTAGTAAATGTCCAACTATATAGCATATTGTAAATGTTACAATATAAAGGCGTGCCTTAGTCTGCTCGGACTGCTATAACAAAATACTATAGACTGGGTAGCTGAAACAACAGACATTGGGAAGTCCAAGGTCAGGTGCTGGCATGGTCAGGTTCTGGTGAGAGCTCTCTTCTTGGCTTACAGATGGCTACCTTCTTGCCATGTCCTCACATGGCAGAGAGAGAGCATGCAAGCTCTTTGGTCTCTTCTCATAGGGCATTAATTCCATCATGAAGGATCTACCCTCATGACATCATCTAAACCTAATCACTTCCCAAAGTCCCTACCTCCAGATACCATCACATGGGGGGTTAGGGCTTTAACATAGGAATTTTCAGAGGACATAAGCATTCAGTCCACAAAAATGCCCTAATCATCTGTGATGTGATCTGTCTAAAAGGCTTTAAATTGCTAGTCACATCACTGGCTTGTGTTCAACACCAACCATCCCTAAAGTATCATTTTGCTAATTGTAATAGCAACAAAAAGCCAAGGTATGACTAGGGAGGGAGAGTAGAAGAAGGGAATAAGTTAGGATAATAAAAAGAAGAGACAATGAAGAGTCCAGGGACCTGGATCTTGTACAAGCTCTGCCACTAATTCTGTTTACTTAAATTGCATCATTTCCTTGGGCTGTACCTTGCTTACCAGAAAAATGAGTGAAGCAGGATGATCTCTTAAGTATCACCAGCTTTAATAAATAAGTAAAGATTCTATGACTATGAATAATGTATATCCTGAGTTTGTTGAGAATATACTGTAGACATCACTGAGAAGAACTTTGCAATGAATGCATGTAAACAAAGCAGCTTACTAAAATAGTCTTCCTGCTAGCTTCTCTCTTTATTTCTAAAGGAAATGATCTTAAGCGAGATCAACAAAACTTTTCCATTTAGAAGAGATTAACTCTTCACATTGTAAAGTATGAATTTATAATCTATAGTACAAATAATACTTGCCATTTGTTGGTTTGATACTCTGTGCTGGGCACTTTATGTCTTTAGCTCATGTAATCCTTAAATAACCTGCAGAGTAGACTCCATCATTTCCTTCCTCTCTGTGCTCCAATCACACCAGTTTTCTGAGTCCTTCAGATACAACGAGCTCACTCCCACATCTCCTGGCTCATCACACACCTAATTTCTTCTCATCATTTGGGTGTCTACTCAAATGCCACATATCATCTGAGTGTTCTCCCTGGCTAAAGTACCAACTCTGCCTTTCACCCACAGTCCCTTTCTATCCCATTGCCCTGTATTCTTCATACCACTTACAGTACGTGAAATTACTTTATGTGTATTTTTTTCTCCCTCCACTTTCCACCCTGACTGTACTGTGAGCTCTATAAAGGCAGGTACTTAGTTTGCTCACAGCTACTTCCTTAGCACTTAGGACAGTGCCAGCTTAGTTACTCTATGTTGAATGAGTGAAGGTCATCCACTTTACAAATACAGAACCTGAGGTCCAGAGAGGTCTGATGACTTCCCCAAGGCCACATGCTAAAGTGCTAGAGCTAAGACTCAAGTCCAATGTTGCCAAGCCCCAACATCCGTGACCTTTCCAGTGTTTCCCAAATTCACGGGGGTTGGAATCCTCTGTACAGTAGTTTGTTTTTTTAGTTCTGTCGTTCTGTTTTTCTGATAATCTAAAAGAAACCATGTTCAGAATGATATAGCATGTCATCTTATCACTTTATAAATGAATCAAGCCTCTGTTTTACACTTTTTTAGGAAAGGTTTTATATGATTGATTTCCTGTTTTGTATTGAATTAGACTAAACAGAGCATTAGAAAGCTCATAGGAACTGTTCAGACACCTAAGGTAAAAGCTTAAAAATAGAACAATACTTTTTAGTGTTTATTAAAAACATTCCCCACAAGGCTTTCGAAGGGAAACATTTGAAGGGCTATAGCAGTTTAGTTGTTCTGGAAATGAGGTTTTATTAAAGAGAGAGGAGAAAACAAGATGTTACTGAAGAATTGGAATTTCAAAGGAACTTTGAGTTAAAATTAAAATGTAATTTAATGTCTCAGTTCATAGGATTCTTAAGACTTCAGCTCAAGTTTTAGTCATGACTGAAAATATCATAGGAGTATTCGGATGACCACGGTCTTCTCCCCTCGGCGACCCATCACAAGCTTCCCTCCTGCTCAGGCCCTTCATTTGGAGAGACTATGAGAGAAGACTGTCTTCACCCCTTCTTTAAGAGTGTGGGCATCTCAAGAAATTAAGATATAACATGTTACAGTTAGGAAAGGGAAAGAGACAAAGATTCTAGTACCAGACAGAGAAAAAAAACTCACCCAGAGATAGGTTTAAATATTGCCCAGAGAGGCTGTGTGTGTGTGTGTGTGTGTGTGTGTGTGTGTGTGTAGATATATATATACACATATATAGTATGTATATGTATATGCATATATATACCATAATCCATATATCTATATACATGTATATGGATAATTATACCTTATATGTACATGTGGAGAGAGAGAGCTTATGCTTTCTTTAGGAAGATTCTGCTCATTTCTAGTTTAGCCTTTTTGTGCATAATCTTTTAAATATATAGTATATATTTTAAAGATCATCTGTATATTGATATCAATATAGATATCGATAAATATATAGATACAGATATGTTAACAGTAGCAACAGAAAGTTTTTTTTAAATACTTTGGGATTGACATGTACACACTGCTGTATTTAAAATAGATAACAAACAAGGACCTACTGTATAGCACAGGAACTCTGCTCAATACTCTGTACTAACCTAAATGGGAAAAGAATTTGAAAGAGAACAGATACATGCATATGTATAACTGAATCACTTTGCTGTACACCTGAAACTAACACAACTCTACTCCAATACAAAATAAAAATGTTTTAAATACCTCGGAATAAATTTAACTAGAAATGAGCAGAACCTTCCTGAAGAAAATGTTATATCTCTACTGAGATCCATAAAAGAAGATTTAAATAAATCACATACCTTGTTCTTGGGATAAAAAGCTTAAACTTGTAAAGATTTCAATTCCATTTAGATTAGTCTATAAATTTAGTAAGATCCAAGTAAAAATACTGGAAAGCCTTTTAACCTTGTGTAATTGCAATTTTTTTCTGTTTGTATAATTTTATCGGCTAATTCTTTCAGAAAAAAATTAAATAATAATGGTGAGATTTCATCATTGTCTCCTTTTTTATTTTTACTTGAAATACTTTTCATCATTAGGAGTTAGGCCAGCATTGGTTGATACAACACACACAAACTGTAATTTTTTAGTTACATGAAATAAACTTAACACTTCTATATTCTCATTTTACTTAACTTATTAAATGCAGTCAACGCAGCTTATCTCTCTTTCCACTTTTTTCCTGTGGCTTCTAATACTACCATACACTCCTGCCTCTCCTTCACTATAGTCCTTTGCTGTCTATACCTCTTTAATCTGACATCTACAAATTGGAGATACCTCAGAGTTTCTCTTTATCTAAACCCTTGTTCATGTAATCTCATCTGGTCCATCTATAAAATCCTAAATTAAAAGAGCCAACCTGGGCCTCTTTCCCAAGCTCCTTCCTCATATCCAACTACTTTAATGACATCTCCACTTGCTTGTCAAATAAGCATCTCAAAACTACCATGTCCAAAATAGAACTCTTTATTCTCTCTGCCCCTAAATCTGTTACTCACCTCACACTCTTTGTCTCAGTAAATACCACCAACCCACTCAGTTGCTTAAGTCAAAAGCTGAATTATTCTTGATTCTTCCCTTTCTCTCATCTAGCCCTTTTGATTGTAGCCCCAAAATATCTTTGAAATTTATTCCTTCCTATCTCTACTCCCACCATCCTAGTGCAAGCCACCATCATTTCTAACCTGGATCATTGTAGCTGCCTCCCGGCAGGCCTCCCTGCTTTCACTCTACTTGTATCCCCCACCCCACAGCCCATTCTTCACTCAGCGGCCAGAATGATTATTTTAAGCATTAACCACGTCTTGTCACTCCTCTAAAGTCCTCCACTGGCTTCCCTTTGAAAGTAGCATAAAGTCTAAGCCCTTCTCTTCATCACAGCCAACAAATCCCTCCCTGGTAGGACTCCCACTCACCCATCAAACCTCAACTCACACCAGACTCTTCTTTCCATCACAGGTTTCCAGTCCTCTGGCCCTGAGGCCTTTGCCTTTGTTGCTCCCTTGGAGTAGGATATTCTCCCTGTCCCTTTCCATTCCCCATTTACATGAAAAAACTGCTATAAAATCAACAAGGTCCTACTGTATAGCACAGGGAACTCTACTCAATACTCTGTAACAACCTATATGGGAAAAGAATCTGAAAAAGAATAGATATATGTATATGTATAACTAAATCACTTTGCTGTACATCTGAAACTTATACAACATTGTAAATCAACTATGGTCCAATATAAAATCTAAAAATTTTTATAAGTCAAAAGAAACTGAAAAAAACATTTGGAACACATCGAAGTCTCATTACCTTAATATATAAAAAGGTGTTTAAAAATATTTTCATGCAGTAAAATTTTTTAAAAATATAAGACAATTATCTTGCTGTGGAATACTGAAAATAATAATAATAACTCATCTCTAGTTTCTGTAGAAATTCCAGAGGAATGGGGGGTGTGAAAGGGTGGTAATGAGTTAGAACAGCTAAGATAATTTTGAAACTAGAGTAATTGAAAGAAAACAGCTTTATTAGATGTTAAAACATATTACAGAGCTACAATAACTAAAAACATTAAATAAGAGCTATAAATTTAGAAAAGTAAGGGACAAATATTTGCAAATGATATGATTGTATACTTACAGAGCCCCCCAAAATGAGATAAAAAGCTTTTTAAAAATGGGACTTTAGTTGGAGGACTGACACTAAACCCAGCTTCAAGACTTACTATAAAGATACAGTAAACATGACAATGTGGTAAGAGTGAACGATTAGGTAAATAGATCATTGGAACAGAATAAAGAGCCTGGAAATAGACCAATACAAAATAGTCAACTGATCTTTGACAAAGGAGCCAGGGCAATACAATGGAGAAAAGACAGTTTTCTCAACAAATGGTACTGTAATAACTGGACATCCATATGTGAGGAAAAAAAGAATTTAAATACAGACCTTACATCCTTCACAAAAATTAACTCAAAATGGATTGTAGACCATAATGCAAAATACAAAACTGTAAAACTCCTAGAAAATAATATAGGAGGAAATTTAGATGACATTTGGTGATGACAAATGGTGATGACCAATTTGGTGATGACTCCAAAAGCATGATGTATGAAAGAAATAATTGATAAGCTAGACTTCATTAAAATTTAAAACTTCTGCTCAGCAAAAGACACTGTCAAGAGAATGAGAAGACAAGCCACAGACTGGGAGACAATATATGCAAAAGACACATCTGATAAAGGACTGTTATCCAAAATATACAGAGAACTCAAAACTCACCAATAAGAAAATGAACAACCCCATTTAAAAATGGGCCAGAGAACTGAACAGACACCTCACTAAAGAAGATATACTGATGACAAATAAGCATATGAAAAGATGCTCTACATCACAGGTCATAAGGGAAATGCAAATTGAAACAACAATGAGATACCACTACACACCTATTAGAACAGCCAAAATCCAGAACACGGACAACACGAAATGCTGGCGAGGATGTGGAGCAACAGGAACTCTCATTCACTGCTGGTGGGAATGCAAAATGCTGCAGCCACTTTGGAAGACAGTTTCGCATTTCCTTACAAAACTAAACATACTCTTACCTTACAATCCAGCCATTGCACTCCTTGGTGGTTATCCAAATGAGTCGAAAATTTATGTCCATGCAAAACTCTGCACATAGATGTTTATAGCAGCTTTATTCATAATTGCCAAACCTTGGAAGCAATCAAGATGTCCTTCAGTAGGTGAATGGATAAATAAATTATAGCACATGCAGACAATGAAATATTATTCACTGCTAAAAAGAGATGATTAAGCCATGAAACGACATGGAAGAAACCTAAATGCATATTACTAACTGGGAAAAGCCAATTTGAAAAGGCTACATACTATAAAATCCCAACTATATGACATTCCAGAAAAGATGAAACTATGGAGAGAATAAAAATTCCGTGGTTTCTGGGAGTTAGGGGAGAGGGAATAATGAATAGAGCATTGGGGAATTTTAGGGCAGTAAAACTATTTACATTTTTCAAAACTCGTAGAATATACAACACCAAGAGTGAATCCTAATGTAAAGTATGAACTTTGGCTGACAATGATGTGTCAATGTAGGTTCATCGGTTGTAACAAATGTACCATTCTGGTGGGGATGTTGATAATGGGGGAGACTATGGTGGGAGGAGGGAAGTAAATAGAAAATCTGTACCTTCCACTCAGTTTTGCTGTGAACCTAAAACTGCTCTAAAAAGTAAAGTCTATTTTTTAAAATGAGGGTTTAGTAAAATTACAAAATAAATATGGAAAATAAACATAAGAATCTATATTTTAAAAATTGATTCTAAGTAGTAACATATAAAAACAACATATGTAGAAACGTAACATTAAATAAATAAAGAGACATACTTAGATATTTGGTAGGAAGACAACACTGAGAAATATAAATTCTTCCCAATTTTTCCTCTAAGTTCTAAGTAATCTCATTCAAAACGGAACTTGACAAAATTATTTTAAAGCTAATCTGGAAGAATAAACAGTCAGTAAATTTCTTAAAGAAGAATGTAATGAGCAGAGTTCTAATATACCAGCTATCAAAATGTATCACAAAATATTGGGGAAAACAGGTCAGTGGAGGGAAAACAGAGTTCAAAATATACAAAGGAATTTATTGTCTGATGAAAAGGCATTGCAAATCCCTCAGTAAAAGAAGAACCAGGGTGTTGAGTCAATTGACTAGTCATTTAAAAATAAGCACACACACACACACACACACGTAAGCAAAACTGCGGAAATCTGATTAAGATTGATGGATTGTATAAGTATCAATATCCTGGTTGTAGTGTCATACTGTAGGCTTTCAAAATGTTACCATTGGGGGGAAATGGGTGAAGTGAGCAAGGAATGTCTGTATTATTTATTACAACTGCCTGTGAATCTACGGTAATGTCAATAAAAATTTCAGTGAGAGAGAGAGGGTTCCAAGATTATATAACTCTTTACACCAAAACTTTTTCAGATGGCTGTTGTATTTACATTTATTAAAAGAAAGAAAGGGCAGAGAGGGACAGGGATCTGATTAACTTTTAATTTCGTTTTTTAAAATTTTATTTATTTATTTCAGTCTTGGCTGTGTTGGGTCTTCGTTGCTGTGTGCGTGCTTGTGGCGAGTGGGGGCTACTCTTCGTTGCAGTATGTGGGCTTCTCATTGCGGTGGCTTCTCTTGTTGCAGAGCATGGGCTCTAGGCACATGGGTTTCAGTAGTTGTGGTGCGTAGGCTCAGTAGTTGTGGTTCACAGACTCTAGGGTGCAGGTTCAGTAGTTGTGGCGCACGGGCTTAGTTGCTCTGCAGCATGTGGGATCCTCCCGGACTGGGGCACGAACCCGTGTCCCCTGCATCGGCAGACGGACTCTCAACCACTGCACCACCAGGGAAGCCCGCTAGTATTCTATTTAAACAATTCTTGTCCTTTGCACTAAATGTAAACTCCCTTCTACCACATATAGTCAACACTTTCCCACCCCATTAAGTGCACAAAAAATTTTTATTGAAATGATCTTATATTTAGTGAAACAGGCAGACCAAAGAAAAATGAAATGTTGAATAGGAGGGTAATTATGCTGTACAAACCAGTATTCCTGCTAAATTCTGTGCATGTGCACCTGTGCTTGGGGGAGACTTTTGGACACAGCTTCTGATTGTGGAACTGCATCTTTATCTTCAGCATCCAATTGAAGACAGTTAACTGTGAAGCAGTGGAAATTTGTTTGGGGGTTCCCTGGCCCCCTTTTCTTATTCCTTTTCTTACTCCCTGCCTCACAGCCCTTCATGATTCCTCCATCCCGCTCCCTCCACCCCAAACCGGAAGTCACTCAGCATCATTCACCTGTCTGGTTTGCATTAGTAAAAATGATCCAAGGCTCATTGCAAGCATTTGTCATTTAAACTTTTATAAAAATAAAGAAGAGAAGGGCTTTGTTTCCTATTAAGGGCTTTGGGAAGCTTAGGGAAACCCTCCATAGTCACACTAGGTCATTCCCTTTAGGTAAAATGTATACGTTCTTTAAGGACGTGTATCCAAGCATATGTCGTAAATTCCTTACAGTGATTGCTTAAGGTGGTGGAAGAAGTAAGTACAGAGAAATGGGATTGTATTAGTTTCCTATTGCTGCTGCAACAAATTACCAAAAATTTAGTAGCTTAAAACAGCACAAGTTTATTTTCTTCTAGTTCTGGAGGTCAGAAGGCCAAAATGGGTCTCACTTGGCTGAAATCCAGGTGTTGGCCAGGCTGTGTTCTTTCTGGAGGTTCTAGGGAGAAATCGTTCATTGTCTTTTCCTGCTTCTAGAATCCGTCAGCATTCCCTGGCTCGTGTTCAGCCAGCGCTTTCATTACCCCTGACCTCTGCTTCTGTCATCACATTCCCTTCTCTGATGCTGACTCTCCTCCCTCCTCCTTTCATTTATAAGGACCCTCGAGATTACACTTGGGGCTACCTGGATAATCCAGGATAACCTCTTCATCTCAAAACCTTTAATCACATCTGCAAAATCCCTTTTGCCATATAAGGTAACATATTCTCTGGTTCCAAGGATTAGAGTATGGATATCTTTGAGGGGGAAGGTGCGATTAGATTGCCTGCCATAGTGATGAAGGGGAAAGGATAAAACAGAGCAAGAGAAAGATAAATTAACACTAGAGATAACAATGTGTCTGTTAACTCCATGCATCCGAGGTCAGAGACTCCTTGTTTCGCCAGAGGACAAACCGGTGGTTCTCAGACTTAGTTACACATTTACAACCACCTAAGAAGTTTTAAAACCTCCCAATAACCAGTTCACACCCTATGCCAGTTAAATCAGAATCTCTGAACACGGGGAACATCAGGAGTCTTTAATGTTCCTCAGGTGACTCCAATATGCAGCCAAGTTTGAAAACCCGTGGTGTAGGTACTTGGTGATCAGTGAAGGCCTCTTCCTGTGGGTTTTTGATTAAAGACGTGTTCCTAATAGGTGAAGGGATCTGCAGCTCTCCCAGTTCGCTGCCACCTACTTCCAGATACTTTTCAACCCTGACTGTTTCCTCCATCCTCGGGTGAACGGCACCCTGTCCTAGTCACTGTCTCCAAGGCCTTCTGTGTCCTCCTTTGGACCCGAGCCTCCAAGCTACCAGGATCCAGTCCACCATCTCACTGAGCTCTCCCCCTGCTTCATGATAGAAGCTGCTGCCTAAATCTCTTCTACCCCATCCTAGCCCCCTCCCAAAGTGTGGCGACAGTGCTTTGCTTTCTGGAGAGATCATTCCCACTTCCTCGGCTCGGTCTCTGTTTTAGGCTTCCAACATCCAAGACACCCAGAGCAGAGCAGCACAAGAAACACTCAGAGGGTGGAAGTGAGGATGTGGAATGAAACACAGGAAGAAGACAGCTGCCTAAGCCCCCAAAGAATCGAGAGGTTAGCTCCAGATTGAGTGTGTGTGCGTGCGTGTGTGTTTTAAACTGCATGTGTAAAAAGTACTAGTGGTTTTCATTTTGAATAACTAATGGGAAGAAAAACTGTAACATCTCGTCTTGATTCCATAAAAAGTAATACCAAGTGATTTTCATGAATTGTTTATTATTTGCATAGTCATTATGCAGCATGAATATTTTATATATATTATATATAATTTTGTGCTGCATAAATATATGTGTGTATCTATCAGATTATAAATTTCATTTGACAGTGATGCTTACAGCTCCTTGTATTATGCATATTACAGGTTATAGGTTTGTAACATCATATCAAAAGTTTTGGTATATGAGGTTCAGTTTTGAAATCCATTGTTTGACCTACAACATATCCAGTTAGTACAAACTGAGTCCTATTCTATCCAGTGATTCTTCACAGAGCTTTTTACAATATTCTGTCTGATAAGGTGCCACCCTTTCTCTGTGACCTGGTCTAGAAACAGGACTGATTAACTGAAATATTTTCAGTACACTGCACATAGCTATAGATAGTGTATAGAATATCCATTCTTCCAGCAGGGGCCTCTCTCATCATTAGAAGTATAGATGGGAAAAGTTATTTAAAATTATTCACTCCGTTGTTCATTCATTCATTCATTCATTTGTTCATTCACCAAAATATCATTGAGTTCCTACTAACTGCCAAGTTATGTTACTTTCCAGGAATAGAGTAGGGAGGCCTTTGTTCTCAGGGAACTTAGAATCTGTTTTTAATTTTTAGCTACCTCTACTGGAAATAATCAGTTTCCTATGTAAAAGCTTTTATTACTAGGACATTCATTTGGGGAGGGGATGATTCTGGTTGCTGAGAAAGTAAGTGCTTTGAAAAGACTTGGAGTACACATTCAATTTTATTTCGTTCTCCTCTGTACTCTGAGAGATGTATTCCCTCCTGCAATTAGAAGAGAAATTGCCTCTGTTCCTTCGATAGCCTCTCCTGAGATCCAGCCAATGCTGGATTCCGAGAGGAAATGACTGATCTAGAGGTAGAAGCTTCTTGTGCCAACAATTTCAAATTTCTAATCTTAGAATCTATTATTCTAAGAGCAGTGAGGGAATTAGAAACAATATTCAAGATGCAGAGATCATAAACATCATCTAGTACAACGGTCGTCAAATGGTTTTATATGAGGACCAAATCAATCTCAAGATTTTTGAGATTACATTTTTGTCTTCCTTCCAAATGATAATGACATCATTGCTTCTTATGGGAGGAAACCATTCCTACAACTTGGATTATCCACTTTAATAAATTTTTTACATGTGAATGAGAAGATTGGTACTGTTTTATGAACCAGTAAAACATTAACATGAGAACATATGTGAAGGGTAAAACATGGTGGCAGCTTCTAATCTTTCTACTCAACATTTCAAGCTGGGCACAGCTTCAGGGCCACGGAACGTACCTTGATCCTGTGTCCAACCATCTCATTTTGCAGATTAGGGATCTAGAGGCCAGCGAGGGGTCAGGACTGGTCCACGTCATACAGTGAGTTCTCAGGGCATCTTTTTTCAGGATTAGTTCTTAAAGATTGTGAAATCAGAGATTCTATGAGTTAAAACACGTCTTAAAACTAATCCATCCTGCCCAAAGCGAAAGCCAGTTCAGGAGCCCCTCTGAAAAGACATCATTTAAGCAGGGACAGAATGCTAACTGTCCAGATTCCACCCCTCAAAGGGACCCACTCCATCCTGAGAATTCCCATCGTATAAAATCACACATTGGGCCCAAAGACAACTTCTCATTGTTTCTAGTTTTGTTTTCTGCTTCTGTATAAAGGGTTGCACTGCAATTATTTAAGAACAATGATCATAACTTCAGTTCTCTTTTCCAAGTGAAACACCCTCAATTTTTCAGCCATTTTCCATATGTCATAGTTTCTCCTCAAATCCCACCCAGATCCTAAAATGTGGTGTGTAATGTGAAGTTATTTCAGATGAATCTGACAAGCAGTGAGTACAAAGCAGTGAGTGGGATGTATGCAGATACAAAATATGTCCATTTCCCAGAAAACATTTTATCTATAGATGAGCGAATAAAGAGTAATCACTCTGAACAGCTAAAAGAAAAACTGTCTTTCATGCCATTTCAATCTATGGAAGGCTTTTTCAGTTTAGCCAGTTCTCCAATCTAAAGAATGAGTTTATTTGGAAAAGAAAAATCAAGACATTTCATCAATATGATAGCAGTACAAATCAACCCAGAAATTCCAAACGCCGCTCTCTCCACCCCAAAATCCCAGGGCCTGAGCTCAGGGTTAACTGTGTCCAAATGGATCAATGAGTGCCTAGAGATTCAGTGCTCTCTTGGGGACATTTCATTGTCCTGAAGCACATATTCTCCAGTATCTAGGGATATAACTATAAGGTGTCTTTTGATTCAAATAATAAGCATACTAAAAAAAAAACCACCAAGGAGTCAACAGTGCAAATTGCTTCTATTAATAAATAATATATTGATACGTATATGCAAATCAATGAGTAAAAAATACCCATTGCAACATTTTCCAAATAATATCCAGTTCCTAAAACTTGTTTTACCTAATTAACCATAGTAAAAACAAATCCATTGTCCTCAATCTTGCTGAAACTCCTTATGATACATTGAGCGAATCAGCAGTTACTCAAAATAGTCCCAGCTTAAGGCCAGAAAGTCAATATTGGAAGTTGCTCAAATTTCACACTAGCCCCCAACTACTTACCTGTTTTGTCCTCTGCACCTTTTCAGCCAGAAGCCAGCCACGTGTTCACCTTCTTGTCTGTGTGTCAGGGGAGACTTTCCTTTCAGAGACTTATAGTGACCATATCCACTGAGTCAAAAAAAGTTGACTTATGGGAACAATGGGACAAAATATTTGAATTAGTATCCTCAGGAAATTTGGAAGTCACATGACTAATGCTCATCCACATTTGGACTTGGACTTGTTCAATTTGCTGAGATCATGTCTTAATGGGTAAACTATCAAAATATTGCATGCACTCAATTTACTTTCTTTGGGAGCATTTTAACCCCCAAACGTGGGACATTAAGATAGTAGCTAATAATATACTTAATGTGATTTGTTGGGTCCCTTACTTAAACTATTTCATTTTTCCTTCATAAAAAATACTTTCATATAGGTACTTTATTCATCCACATTCTGCAGATGAGAAAACTGAGTTTTAGAAGAGTGAATTCGCTTGTCCAAGGTTGCTTAGCTAGGAGGCGACAGAACTGAGAATTGGATCCCAGGTCTGCCTCCAGAGTTTATGCAAAGCACCACACTTCACAAAGTATGCTTCTCATTAAGGAAGAGAGCGTCTGGCTGTGGCTCTGTGTCTTCTACCTGGAAAGAGTAAAACGTACCTGGGCTGGGAAGGACGCACTTCCACTTTTGACAGTTTCCCTAGACAGCAAACCAAATATCTACACCCGCTTACAAAACACTTATTTTTGAAAATTCTAAAATCACCTTAAACTCATTGTTGAGATCCAAATCTGTTTGCTCTTCCACACAGAGGCAGCTTTGTGGAATGAAAATTATACAGAATTGGAAGTCAGAAAACTGCATTCTAATTCCACCTTCCCCATCTACTACTGTGGGTAAGTTATTCCGTGGAATCTATTCCCTCAAACCTAAAATGAAAATAATAATGTTATCAACTTTCTAGAGTTGTTATAAGTATTCAATAAGAATAATATATGTGAAAAATATTTCTCAAAATCCTACATGAACATTATTATTATTATGCTTTGTGTTTATATGATTTTCTCCTTTATTAAGCTATAACCATCTGGAATATTTTCATATTTCCACCTTTATTATGGCTAAACAATAATAAAATGTCAACATAGTGAAGTAATTTTCAAATGTTAATTTTCATACTTTGCCAAGCATACAAAAAAAATGCTCTAACTTTAATGTTCCTACCATTTTATTTTACATGTTCTAACAAGTACAGAGAACAATGAATTTAGCTAAGAATGATTTCAGATTAACTTCTCTAACATAAAGCACTCAACTTTTATAATATATGTGGAGCAAGTAATAAGCGCAGAAATATGCAATTGCTTATTAAGAAATAATTGTTTTCATTTTATTTGGTTTCAGAGTAATGTGGAAGACTAAATTATATTATTTTAAATGGTTGTTTGTCAGGTAAAACTTTCAGGGTCAGTAATAGATTAGGAAATAGAAGCATAGTCATAGAAAAAAGAAAAATAAACTTTAAAAGCATTGGACCTTAAGCTCTACCATTATTCCATAAACCACAAGAAGACCACACAGTGATTATATAATATTCCTACCTACAGTTAGTTGTACTCTGTTATTATAACATTGTTTTTTTGTTTGTTTGGTTGGTTGGTTGGATTTTTTTGCGGTATGCGGGCCTCTTACTGCCGTGGCCTCTCCCATTGCGGAGCACAGGCTCCGGACACGCAGGCCCAGCGGCCACGGCTCACGGGTCCAGCCGCTCCGCGGCATGTGGGATCTTCCCGGACCGGGACACGAACCTGTGTCCCCTGCATCGGCAGGCGGACTCTCAACCACTGCGCCACCAGGGAAGCCCTATTATAACATTTTTAAGTGTAGATTTTAATCCAAGGTTTTCTTTTTTATAACCAAGAAATAAATGTATATGTGTTCATCTTGGTGCTAACTTATAATTTCTTTCATCCTGTATCTTATTTTCATGGTTTTTAAAAAACCATGGTTTTTTAAATTTTAAATTTTTAAATTTTTAAATTTTAAAAATTTCATGGTTTTTAAAAAAAATCATATTTAGGAAATGCTGTTCAATGTATACCCGTAGGGTCCTTCTGACCCACATGTTTGGTGACCCACCCCCATTTCCTCTGACTTTACACTATTCCTGAACTAAATTCTCAGAATTTCCTTACTCAACGTCTGCTGTTATTTGCAGCATGTCCCTCCTGCCAGGCCCTGTCCTATTCTAGCTGCATCCAGCTGTTTGCTTTGTGCATCTAGTTATCTGCAGGCCAAACTGCTCCCTTCATGGAACTAACGAAAGACCAGGTAGACAGGATATCTTCATCCTCAAAAGAAAAATCCGACTTCAAAAATAGCCTTAGCATGCTCCCTGCCCAAAAGTAGGGATGCCGGATGGGCCTTAGAACCATCATTTGTGCATAAGTTCATTCCTTTAGCGATAATGTAACCAAGCGGCAAAAGCACCATCTCTAGAACAACTTCCATTCCCAACTCTGCCACTTATTAGCTGTGACCTTGGGTGACTTAACCTCTCTGTACCTCAGTTTCCTCACCTATAAAATGTGGGAAATAATTGTACCTATCTCATAGAGTTGTTGCAAGATGTAATTGAGTTAATATGCGTGAAATACTTGAAGAGTGCCTGGTGCATAGCATATGCCCGATGTGTTCCTATTAGTATTACTATCATTTTTTGTTTTTATTCACTCATTAAATATCTACTGGTCTCTGCTAGTGCTGTTACTCTAGGCATTATAATACAACCCTGAGCAAAGCAAACAAGAAACAGCCCTCATGGAATCTACAGAGAGACAAACACGAATCAAATAATCTCACGAATATATAATAATAAACATGATATACATGCATGAGGGATGACTGCCCCCCTAAAAATCATGAGTCTATCTACCACAGTTCTTAATACCTGCAGTGCCTCTATTTTTTCCAGGTGACAGGAAGGAGTCTGCCTGGTTACTGACTAGTGAACTAGTAATGACTTGCTTATCTGATTCCTTTGTGCCTTATTTCCAAGAAAAGGCCTGGTTCCCACTCCTCCCCATCTTGTTTTGGAACAGCCCTATTCAGCAGTAGAACCCATATCTCATGCTTCGTCCATCTCAGAGCTTCCCCTTTGAAACTCAGCCCAGGCCCTGACTCTATTTAAACCAGCAGCCCTCCTGGGTTCTTCCACTCAGAGGGCAGTGCTGCCTCACTGTTTGCGTACTGCTCCATGTTGCCCATCTTCCTGCAACCTTCTACGGCACACGTCTTAGGATACCTGGATCTGGCTTCAAACGCTGCCTCTACCATTTGTCACTGTGTGAGTTTTACCAAATTACTCAGCTTTTCTCAGCTTTTGTAGTCTCATCTGTAAAACAAGAATCAAAATATCTACACCGTAGACCTGAGCAGCTTTACCTCCTAAACAACTTTTAGGGTCTAACGTTCAATAACTAAATTCGTTCATACAAATATTTATCCCCAGGCACTGAGGCTATTTATCCAACCAGTACGTACCCCCAAGCACTGAGGATACAAAGGTAAAAAAAAAGACACCAATTGGTCTCTTCGTTTGTGAAGATTATATTCTATCAGGAGAGGCAATTAAAAAGTAAAATAATGTCAACTGTAATAAGTACTATTGGTGAGATAGAAAAACATAGGGACCTTACTATAGGTAGAGTGGTCAAGAAACCAGAGGTAGGCAGAGGAAGGAGGAAGGAGCAAATATCCCAGAGGTGGGAAAGATTAGCAAGTTTGAGGGTCTGAAAGACCACAGCGGCTAGAGCTTGGTGAGCCACGGGTGGTGTGGCACAAAATAAGATTGGAGAGTAGACCTTCTAGACCTACGTGAGAAATGGTTTGGCTCTTTCTTGTAAGTTAATTTCTTTCCCTCCTACTACCACTTCTAGGCCCCAGTTTTGTTCTCTAAATAACAGATAGGTATTGTTACACAAAAGTCTAGTCATCTCCATTTTAGGAATTAATCTTGTTACTACTAATCCAGTTCCTTATGGAATAAAGAAGGGAAAAGGAGAGCTGGACAGTGTGATATACATAATGTTCTTCTGTTTTCTTCCTTCTCTTCAAATGGTGGTGTGCCCTGAGGGTTCAGTCCTACATCCATGCTTTCCCTCGTAATCTCCTTCAATTCCGTGGTTTTCTGTAGCATTGATATGGCAGTGACTCCAGTTTATATAGCCAGCTCTGACCTCCCAGAGCTCCAGATGCATATCTAACAAAGGGTCTGCTCTACCTCACCACTTGGGTGTTCAACAGGCATCTCAAATTTAATGTGACCAGAAGAGAGACATTCATCTTTACCCTCCAAACCTGTTCTGCCCCATCTTCCCTATCTTTACCACCATCCAACCTTTTATTCAAATCATAATTGCAGATAAAGTCCTTGACCCTTTCTCATGCCCTCCCCCATCTAATCCATCAAGTCCTATCAACAGTACATCTAGGGACTGCCCTGGTGACACAGTAGTTGGGAATCTGCCTGCCAATGCAGGGGACCCGGGTTCAACGTCTGGTCCTGGAAGATCCCACATGCCACGGAGCAGCTAAGCCCGTGCGCCACAACTACTGAGCTTTGCACTCCAGAGAAGATGAGTCACAACTACTGAGCCCGCGCGCCACAACTACTGAAGCCCACGCACCTTGAGCCCGTGCTCTGCAACAAGAGAAGCCACCGCAGTGAGAAGCCTGTGCACCACAACGGCGAGTAGCCCCCACTCACTGCAACTAGAGAAAGCCCGCGCACAGCAAAAAAGACCCAACGCAGCCAAAAAATAAATAAATTTATGTTTTTAAAAAACAACAGTACTTCTAAAGTAGATCCCTTATCTATTTCTCAACCTCAACAGCCATCCCTCTCCCCTGGTCAGTCTGTAATCACTTGGACTACCTGGGCTACTGCAATAGTCTCCTAAATGACCTACCTATTTCCCCCATTAATCGTTTGTTGATTGTTATCCCTGACAATCAATTCTCCACGCACCAGCCAAAGTGATCTACTGAGAGCATGAACACGAATCACACCATATTACTCCCCTACTTAAGACTTCCGGTGCTTCCCACTGCACTTAGAATACAATCCAATCTCCTGACTCTGGACATGAGATCTTACTGGCCCCTTAGCTTCCCTCTCCTGCCTTACCTACGACTCCTACTACTCCTCTCCTCCTGTGTTGCTAAGCTCCCACCATACTGTCTTCAAACACACCTGTATGGACAGGCCACTCAAGGTGGCTGTTCTTTTGCTCTCTATACATCCTCAGGTCATGCCTAAATACTTCTCTCTCAGAGAAGCTTTCTCTAGCTTCTCATTTTAAAGAAGTCCCTCATTCTCCCAGTCATTTTCTACAATAGCACTGCCGAACAGGACTTCCTGGGATGGAAATGTTGGAAATGTCCTAAAACCAGTGCTGATCAATATGGTAGCCAAGACCCAAGCCACATGTGGCTACCGAGCTAAGGAACTGAATTTTTCCTTTTATTTAACTTTAATTTATGTTAATATGAACAGTCCCATGTACAGCTCTATAACATCACCATATTTTCTTTTTCTCAGTGCACTAATAACTACCTGAAGTTATGTTCATTTCTTTCATAAGTTCCATGAGGGCAGGGATCCGGTCTACCTAGAGAAAGTGCTGGACCCAAAAATGGTACGGTATCGGTTCTCTATTTCTGCATAACAAATTACCACAATCTCAGCAGCTTAAAACAACACTCATTTATATCACAGCTTCTGTGAGTCAGGGACCCTGGGCATGGCTTACCCAGGATGCTCTGCTCCAGTGTCTCTCACAGCTCTGCAGTCAAGGTGTTGACCAGGGCTGGGGTCTCACCTGAAAACTTGACTGGGGAAGGATCTGCTTCCAAGCTCATATCGTTGTTGGCAGAGTTCAGTTCTTTAAGGGCTGTTAGAAGGAGAGTCTTCTCCTAGCTGGCTGTTGCCTGGAAGCTGCCTTCAGTCCCTGGCTATGTAGGCCTCCCCAACATGGCAGCTTATTCCATCTCAGCTCAATTTATCAAACATTCAAGCCAAGAAGGAAATGAAGAGATTGTGCGAGCAAGAGAGAAGTTGCAATCTTACATAAATTGATCGTGGAAGTGACATCTCATGACGTTTGCTGCATTCTGTTGGTTAGAAGCAAGTCACTAGGCCAGCCTACAAGCAACGAGAGAAGATTACTCAAGTACATGAATACCAAGAGGCAGAGATCATTAGGGGCCACTTGAGGGGGTCTGCCTGCCACAGGTGGTTATTAAATGTTCTCTGGATGAATGAGTGAATGAATGAAGACTCCATTCTGGCTGAGTGGTTTTGCCAGGTGTAGCACTTTTATTTCTCACTGTGCAGGGTAAAGTCTCTTGAAGTGATCAAAGAAAAGATAAGGGGATCCTTCCCTGAGGAAATATGAAAAATTAAAAGAGCAATGGAAAAGGAAACTTCTTACCAAATTAGGCCGGTCTCTACTTGATAACCGTTAAGAGCATGGGCCCTCACATCAGATTGCTCAGGTTCAAAGCCCAACTCTGCATTTTCCCAGTTGAGTCCATAAGTTCTCTGTGACTCAGTTTGCTCATAGGATGGTTGTCAGGATTCAATGAGATAATAGATGTGGTGAATTTTGAACAGTACCTGGCAGAGAATAAGCACTCAAGAAGTTATTATTGGGCTTCCCTGGTGGCGCAGTGGTTGGGAGTCCGCCTGCCGATGCAGGGGACACGGGTTCGTGCCCCGGTCCGGGAGGATCCCGCATGCCGCGGAGTGGCTGGGCCCGTGAGCCATGGCCCCTGGGCCTGCGTGTCCGGAGCCTGTGCTCTGCAGCGGGAGAGACCACGACGGTGAAAGGCCCGCATACAGCAAAAAAAAAAAAAAAAAAATCATGCTCATCATGGAGAAATCATTAATGACCACTTTAATGGACATTCTCCTTTAAAAATTATTTTGGCAGTCCAGCATTGGAATGCTCATCTTATGTTTTAGAAATTCCCCTTTTAATGAATCTTGGAAGGAGGCAGGCTTATCCACAACCATAGAAGAAGAAGATGCTGTATCCTTGCTATTCTGGCATCTCTCTGAGACCTAGCCTCCATCAGTCAGATGGTGCCAGCTGAGAGCCCACGCCAGCCACGTGGGGGCTATGAGACTTGAATTCTGTGGCGGTGACAGCCGAAGGAAGACCAGGTTCCTCAGGGCGGTTGGCTGTATGCAGCATCTGGAACTTTACAATAGTGTGGAAAAGTGCTGAGATACGATTCATGTGCAGGTTGGTAAAATTGAAGTTTAAATCTTCATTATCTAATTCAGCTTGACTCATCTTTTTTTTTTTTTAAATAAATCTAGTTATTTATTTATTTATTTATTTTTGGCTGTGTTGGGTCTTTGTTGCTGCTCGCGGGCTTTCTCTAGTTGCGGTGAGCGAGGGCTACTCTTCATTGCGGTGCGCGGGTTTCTCATGGCGGTGGCTTCTCTTGTTGCGGAGCATGGGCTCTAGGCGCACAGGCTTGAGTAGTTGTAGCACACAGGCTCAGTAGCTGTGGCTCGCAGGCTGTAGAGCGCAGGCTCAGTATCTGCGGCGCACGAGCTTAGTTGCTCCGTGGCATGTGGGATCCTCCCAGACCATGGCTCGAACCTGTGTCCCCTGCATTGACAGGCGGATTCTTAACCACTGCGCCACCAGGGAAGTCCCAGCTTGGCTCATCTTAAATAATGGTTCAACCAGGGCGACTTTGCCCCTTGGGGGGCATTTAGTAATGTCTGGAGATACTCTGTTTGTCACAGCTGGGGACAGGGAGGGGCAATGCTACTGACATCTAGTGGGTAGGGACCAGGGATGTTGCTTAACACCCTACAATGAACAAGACAGCTCCCTGCGACAGACAAAAAATCATTCCACCCAAGATGTCAATAACGCCCAGGTTGAGAAATCCTAATGTGAACACAGTGACTTTCATAGGCATTTCCAGTTTTCCTTCTTCACTCCCTAGTCCTTTCTCTTCCTGGCTAGAGATCTCTTCTGGTTCTCAGGTCTTTGAAGAAGCAAGATTCTTTCTGAGTGGTCACCCCAGAGCTCATCCTCACGCTTGAACTGTAGTAAATGATGTTACCGCCTGCTCTTCCATTCTGAAAATTCTTTGAACAAATTTACCCCAGTAAATACTCCTTGGGTTTGAGCCTTTTCTGAAACACTCAATTATGTGTATTTGAACCTGAGATTTAACACACTTAACTCCTGTTCTCACCAAAGGTGCACATCTGCCCCCCTGTTTCTCTGAACAGTATAGTCCTCTATGGGCATCCTGCTTCTCCACCTAAAGCTCACGTGGCCTTGGAAAGTCATACAAGCTCTCCCTACTTCATTTCCACACCTGCAAGATAATATAATAAAAGTAACTTCACAAGGGAGTTTGATGCTCAGATAAAATAAAGTAAAAGCATTTAATAATCTATGAAACAGTAGAATGTTTTTGCCATTATTATTCTTTTCCTCGCCAACTCTTTTCCATACCTTACTCCCCTGTGGTTAATCTGTGTAGGCCTCCTTGCTTAGGATGTCACACAGCATGCCAGTTAAACATTTGCTTTTAGCGACAAAATCAGCATATCTGTAACATGCTTTTTTGTTACCCTTGTTCCTACCTATATCGGCAGTGAATCTACGTAGTTATGTTTTGAAGAGCAGAGAATGGATGACACTGCAATTGGACCCTCCCCAAACCTAGTAGGAAAAAAAATTATAGATGGTTCAGGATTTTTACTCTAAGATACCTGGGGATAGAAAATAAAATGAATCACCACAAAATGCTATATTTTCTCTTAGGAACAATCATGATTTGTGGTTTGGGGGGAAAATGGCATCAAATAAATCTAAGAAAGAGCAAACAATAAACAAAATTCTATAACCTTTGAAACAGAAATTTACTCCAACCAATAGAAAATAAACATAACTGTGTCATTCAGATTGATATGTAATATTTGTGTTAGTCTTAACGTTTATAAAACTTTTTTATTGATGACTTGGATAGTTTATGTTATGAAAACACAGCTCATGAAAGTTTGAATTACTATCTTCCTTTTCCCTTAGTAAGTTTCTCTAAACTTAGCAGAAATAATCCATTTACCTTGGAGGGCCTTGAGTCACTCAGTATCTAAGCATTTGAAGCTTTCCCAAAGAACCTGAGTTCCCCATTGCCTCTGTCCTCCACTATTAGATGGGAAAACCAGACACATAAGGAAAGCTATAAAGAAATGAGTGGCATAAAGGACAATCCCAGTCCTTTGGCTGTAAACATTGGAAGGTATTAATGAGTCGACTGTTGATGACAGAGCCTTTTGAGCAGCAGGTCATGGAGACCCATCCTCTCCCCTCATCACGTTGTTCCCCGAGTTACTGCCCAGAGACAGCAGCATGAAACACTACTCCAGAGACTGCACAATGAGTGAGTCTATTCACAACAAAGTGAATCCTGGGGGTCAACCATCCAGTTACACACATTAGTATCTATTTGTCTCTACTAGTAAACCAACTTTCAATTTTATAAAATTTGATTCCTTCTCCCCTATATGTATTCTTTAGTAAGTATATACGAAGAAGACATTTCAGCATTATTCAGTCAGGAATGCTATAAATGCAGATATTTTGATGTGTGTGTCTTGAATGGAAAATTCACTTCCCTGCAGCTACAAGCCTGTTTCTGGAAATTATTCTTGATGCATATGATCAGACTTTATGCTGTGTCTCTATCCTGTTACCACAGTCAGCACTGGCCATCTACTGATGCGCTCCTGAGGGCAGATTGTTGTTTAATAGTCCAGTGAGATTTCAGTTCTTCCTTTAAGAGGTTGTTAGTTGTGTCATGAACTCAACTCAATGTGGCAGACTTTGCAAGCTAAATCTGTGTTTCTTAATCCATGCTGTGTCGTCTAGTTCCCTAAGGGTCCATTTCAGCAATTGCTGTCACTTGTGGCAGCATGACATTTGCCTTTTCTATCTTAGGTTCAGGATTGCAAAATTAACACCTCAGAGACGATTTATCTCAACCCAGGGATGTGCCTGAAAATTCAAGTACTGCCGAAGCTGAGTCGTAGTGCCTGGCGCTAGGATCCACATAGGTATGGACTGATAAAAGGAAAAACAGCATCCTTTCCAACTGATTGTATTTTGTTTATAACAATATATTTGCTTCTATAAACCAAGGCAGTAACAATAAATTATCCTTTAATAATTAAATATAAAGTGAAACATAATTCAGAACAAAGAAAAATTTTAAATATCTCAGTAAATTCTCACAAATAAACATCTGCAGTAAGTCAGGATCTTCCCTTGTCTCTAAACTAAACATCTCTGTTTGGTCAAGTTAACTCACCATCTTCCTAAAATGGTTGAGGCTGTTCAAGTTCAGATGACTCTCATTCTAAACATGAATCTAGATCCTTTGAAGTGGAGGCACCTAGACAGCTCTAGCACCATACTGATAACTCGAGTTGTGTGCCCAGCCCAAATGTTATGACCTCCCAGATTCATGGCCATCCCCGTTCGCCCACACATAAGCACACACAGCATGGTCAGTATGCTGCCCCCCGGCCCAGCTTTGGTCTTGGACTATCAGCCATCAGCACCTGCTGCCTGGAACTCAGTGCTGATACCATGTGTTAATCTTAGAGCACATAATCAGGGCATGGTGAAGAACGGGGCTCCCTGAAACCTCATCTTGAAACTGTTTAACTCTAAGGATATTAACTCTTCATGACGTGGAATCTACCTGAGGCATATAACCTAAATAAGAACTTGAGGGAAGCAAGAGAAATAGGAAACTGAATTTTATACTCATTAGACTTTCTAGGTGATGTTAGTGGCATTTTAGCACTGCACTGTCCTTACCACAGTGGAAAAGTTTGTCAGTAATATTCTGCAGGTCAGACTTTCTTTTCCTCCAAGAAAATCCCTGCAACACATTCAGTAAGTCCACATTACTGTTAGGACTTGCCCTGACTATTCACTTACACATACCTACTCTCTGAGCACACCCAATCCCTGATTCTGCCAAGCCTATACCTGTCTTGGCCTTTGCAATTGCTGGTCCTTCTGCCTAGAATGCTCTCCCTACAGAAGTGGTTCACTCCTTCTCATCCAAGTCTCAGCTCAAATATTCTGCTCTCAAAGAAACTACCTTTCACCACCTTATCTAACTAACGTCGCCCCCCTCCAACAGCATTCACTATTATAACACCTTTCTCTAGTTTCTTCATAGCACTAAATACTACCTAAATTATCTTACTAATTCACTTGTTTATTATCCTCCACTAGACTAGTTATCTCCCTGAGAACAGGTATCTTATCTGTTTTAGTAACCACTTTCTTCTCAATTCTCCAAACAGTGTCAGGCATATTTATTGAATTAATTATTTGTTGTGAATTCATATTATGTTTGAATATCTGATAAAGCTATGTCCACCTCATTACTCTTTCTTGTCACCTCACTTTATACACTTTTGTTTTATCACAATGACTGCAACTCATTTAATTGAATTGGACATAAGTTCTGCTCTACCTAGATATATGACTTAATAAAAGTAATTTTATTTTTCTGATTCTTAAATTAATATTTGCTGATAGAAAACTTAGAAAATACAGGAAAGTATAGGGAAGAAAGCAAGAAATCAACCAAACTCCCATAACTCAGAGAATGGTATAATTAACACACACACAATTAAGGGTTCTGTATCCAATTCCATTGTATATGGGGAGGAGGTAGGGGGAGGGTGAGAGAGGGGTTCTCCACACCAACAAGAAATGTTCAGATACCAGCTGGGCGTCCTACAGTTCAACCTAATTATGACACTATCTACCAGGAGATAGCATCAGATTCCAGAGGTTAAGGGTTCAGTCCTACAAGACTGCCCCGCTCCCCTCAGTTTCAGAAGCCAGTTGAAAGCCCAGGTTGTTATCCGTGCTTCTGACTGACTGGCTATAAATCAGGGATGCCTTGACCCTCTCCTTAGGTTTGGTTGCTTTGCTAGAGCAGCTCACAGAGCTCAGAGAAACATTTTACTTACCTGATGACTAGGTTATTATAAAAAGATATAACTCAGGAACAGCCAGATGGAAGATATGCATATGGCAAGGTGTAGGGAAAGGGCATGGAGCTTCCAAGCCCTCTCCAGGTAGCTTACTCTCCCAGCACCTCCACACATTTACCAGCCCAGAAGCTCTCTGAACCTAATCCTTTTGGTTCTTATGGAGGCTTCATTATAGAGTCACGATTGATTAAATCATTGGCCATTGGCAATTGATTCAACCTCCAGCTCCCACTTTCCTCCTCTGAGGTCAGGGAGTGGGGATGAAAGTTCCAACCCTCTAATCACATGGTTGGTTCTCCTGGCAACCAGCCCCCATCCTTAGGTGGGGTCCCAAAGTCATCTCATTAACATAATATAATTCACCTTTATAGCTCTCACCGCTCAGGGAATTCCAAAGGTTTCAGGAGCTCTGTGTCAGAGACAAAGACCAAATATATATATATATTTTTTTTTTTTTTTTTTTTTTTTGCCGTACGCGGGCCTCTCACTGCTGTGGCCTCTCCCGTTGCGGAGCACAGGCTCCAGACGCGCAGGCTCAGCGGCCATGGCTCACTGGCCCAGCCGCTCCGCGGCATGTGGGTGGGATCTTCCCACGCTGGGGCACGAACCCGTGTCCCCCGCATCGGCAGGCGGACTCTCAACCACTGCGCCACCAGGGAAGCCCCTATATTTCTAATTATAAATCACAGTATCACAATAATCTTATAAATCCATTTTTATATGCTTTACTATCTCGAATTTAAAGTGCATACCATAGTTCACCAGTTCTGCTGAACTCTGTCAGTGCTTGCCTATGGGAAAGTAAGTGGAATGACGTAAGAGGGAGATCAGAGACTGCAAGAAAGGGTATTTTCACTTTTTTACTCTATGTACAGGGATGTTTTCTTAAAATTTAAAAAATAAGCATGCGTTCATGTGGTACTTTTTAAATGGAAATTAAAGAACGTGGCCTTAGGTAAAATTGTCATGGCCCTACTTAAGATTACTCTTACTGTGTGTATTTTGAAGCAACCTCAAAATTCGTTTTGAAAACTCTTTAGGCCCTGTTTGCTGGCATTATCTTGGTTCATCATCATGCAAAAGTGAGGTGACTCTTCAGGCACGAATCTTGGTTAATTAAAATTAAGGTCCCTAATTATGCTAAGAGAATTCACCCATGTATTAATTCAAGAAATATTTATTGAGCACCTACTATGAGCCAGTGTAGTGATAAATATCTGGTATATAACTTACAGCAAGATAGACAAGATTCTTGTTCTCATTAGGCCTACTTTAGAATGCAAATGGCAGACAATAAATAGGTATTATTCAGGATAGGCTAGATTATTCTGCAGTAATATACAACCACCAAAATTGTAGTGACTTAAAACAAAAGACTTATTTCTCATTGATATTACATGTCTATCACAGGTTGGCAGGGGAATCTGCTTCTCATAGTTACTCAGGAACTCAGGCTGAGGGTTGCCACCCTATTGAAAAAGTATATTGGAGGAACTCACAATGCCAATTAAATGTTTGAATGTTCTTGGGAATTCCCTGGCTGTCCAGTGGTTAGGACTCAGCACACTTTCCCTGCTGTTGCCTGGGTTCAGTCCCTGGTCAAAGAACTAAGATCCCGCAAGCCACACTGCACTGCATGGTGGAAAAAAAAAAAAAAGTTCTGGCCCAGAAGTGGTATATCACTTACGTTCATGACTTGTTTGCCAGAACTAGTCACATAGCCCTACCCAATCACTAGGGGGCCAGAAAGTGCTCCAAAAGAGGCAGCATGAGCAGGCAAGACTAGTGACCACCAGAGTCCACCCTGATCATCAGATATTAGGGTTACTTTTCTTCCCACATGCAAAATATATTTATGCTCTCTTCTAGAGCAATAACACAAAAAGTTTTATCCTATCACAGTATCAAGCTCAAAGTCCAGGATCTCACAGTCTAGTTGTATCGTCTCTTGATCTGGAGACATATGAGGTAAAAAAAAATCTGTGCCGCACCCCATACCTAATAGATAATGGCAGAGTAGGAACAGGATAACTGACATAAATGTTCCCATTTGAAATGGTGAAGAATGGGCTAGAGATAGCAATCACTGGTCTATGGCAATTGTGGAATCCTACCAGGCAGAAATTGCAAGGATCCTCTCCACTAGTGTGGGGAATGTTTCTTGATTAGGCCCCAGTCCTGATCCACGGTAGGCTCCCCTCCCCCATTGCATTGTTTTTCTGTGATCCTTAGGCTGACCTTCCACCTTCTAGGGAAGTTCTTTTTAATCATCCCCCCATGTTCTTATATTAAGTGAGCAGAAAGAATAAGTCCTCCTTAGATTTTGAGCAGCTTTCTCAGACTACTTCCTGACCACAGAAAGCTGAGGCCTAAGGGTCATTTTAAGTCTCATTCACAGTTGCCTTTAGCACTTACTGGTAGATATTTTGGCACTACCCAAAAAATTTAATCATCTTCTATATTTGATTCAAGTCAGTCCCATGTGCCATAGTCACAGCCACTGTATTTTCTGAGATACAAATTTTTTCTTTTATTTCTCTCTGTGGGTAACTTGAGCCCATCAGGCTTTGTTAATGGGAAGACCTGGACCATTTTATCCAACTTACTGAGAACCGGCCCTGAACCAAGATGGCGGAGAAGAAGGATGTGCTCTCACTCCCTCTTGTGAGAACACCAGAATCACAACTAGCTGCTGGACAATCATTGACAGGAAGACACTGGAACTCACCAAAAAAGATACCCCACATCCAAAGACAAAGGAGAAGCCACAATGAGACGGTAGGAGGGGTGCAATCACAGTAAAATAAAATCCCATAACTGCTTGGTGGGTGACTCACAGAGTGGAGAACACTTATACCACAGAAGTCCACCCACTGGAGTGAAAGTTCTGAACCCCACGTCAGGCTTCCCAACCTGGGGGTCTGGCAAAGGGAGGAGGAATTCCTAGAGAATCAGACTTTGAAGCCTAGTGGTATTTGATTGCAGGACTTCAACAGGACTGGGTGAAATAGAGACTCCACTCTTGGAAGGCACACACAAACTAGTGTGCGCACTGGGACCCAGGGGAAGAAGCAGTGACCCCAGGGGAGACTGAACCAGACCAACTGCTAGTGTTGGAGGGTCTCCTGCAAAGGCAGAGGGTGGCTGTGTCTCACCGTGGGGACAAGGACACTGGCAGCAGAAGTTCTGGGAAGTACTCCTTGGTGTGAGCCCTCCCAGAGTCTGTCATTAGCCCCACCAAAGAGCCCAGGTAGGCTCCAGTGTTGGGTTGCCTCAGGCCAACAGGGAGGGAACCCAGCCCCACACATCAGCAGTCAAGAGGATTAAAGTTTTACTGAGCTCTGCCCACCAGAGCAACAGTCAGCTCTACACACCACCAGTCCCTCCCATCAGGAAACTTGCACAAGCCTCTTAGATAGCCTCATCCACCAGAGGGCAGACAGCAGAATAAAGAACGACAATCCTGCAGCCTGTGGAACAAAAACCACATTCACAGAAAGATAGACAAGATGAAAAGGCAGAAAGCTATGTACCAGATGAAGGAACAAGAAAAAACCCCCGAAAAACAACTAAATGAAGTGGAGATAGTCAACCTTCCAGAAAAAATGCAGAATAATGACAGTGAAGATGATCCAGGACCTCAGAAAAAGAATGGAGGTAAAGATCGAGAAGATGCAAGAAATGTTTAACAAAGACCTAGAAGAATTAGAGAAAAAACAAACAGAGATGAACAATACAATAATTGAAATGAAAACTTCACTAGAAGGAATCAATAGCAGAATAACTGAGGCAGAAGAACGGATAAGTGACCTGGAAGACAGAATGGTGGAATTCACTGCTGTGGAACAGAATAAAGAAAAAAGAATGAAAAGAAATGAAGACAGCCTAAGAGACCTCTGGGACAACATTAAACACAACAACATTCGCATTATAGGGGTCCCAGAAGGAGAAGACACAGAGAAAGGACCCGAGAAAATATTTGAAGAAATTATAGTTGAAAACTTTCCTAACATGGGAAAGGAAATAGCCACCCAAGTCCAGGAAGCGCAGTGAGTCCCATACAGGATAAATCCAAGGAGAAACACACCAAGACACATAGAAATCAAATTAGCAAAAATTAAAGACAAAGAAAAATTATTGAAAGCAGCAAGGAAAAAAGACAAATAACATTCAAGGGAACTCCCATGAGGTTAACAGCTGATTTCTCAGCAGAAGCTCTACAAGCCAGAAGGGAGTGGCATGATATACTTAAAGTGATGAAAGGGAAGAACCTACAACCAAGATTACTCTACCCGGCAAGGATCTCATTCAGATCCGATGGAGAAATCAAAAGCTTTACAGACAAGCAAAAGCTAAGAGAATTCAGCAACACCAAACCAGCTCTACAACAAAGACTAAAGGAACTTCTCTGAGTGGGAAACACAAGAGAAGAGAAGGACCTACAAAAACAAATGCAAAACAATAAAGAAAATGGTCATAGGAACATACATATTGATAATTACCTTAAACATGAATGGATTAAATGCTCCAACCAAAAGGCACAGGCTTGCTGAATGAATACAAAAACAAGATCCGTACACATGCTGTCTACAAGAGACCCACTTCAGACCTAGGCACACATACAGACTGAAAGTGAGGGGATGGAAAAAGATACTCCATGCAAATGGAAATCAAAAGAAAGCTGGAGTAGCAATACTCATATCACATAAAATAGACTTAAAAATAAAGAATGTTACAAGAGACAAGGAAGGACACTACATAATGATCAAGGGATCAATCCAAGAAGAAGATATAACAATTATAAATAGATATGCACCCAACATAGGAGCATCTCAATACATAAGGCAACGGCTAACAGCTATACAAGAGGAAATCGACAGGAACACAATAATAGTGGGGGACTTTAACACCTCACTTACACCAATGGACAGATCATCCAAAATGAAAATAAATAAGGAAACAGAAGTTTTAAATGACACAATAGACCAGATAGATTTAATTGATATTTATAGCACATTCCATCCGAAAACAGCAGATTGCACTTTCTTCTCAAGTGCACACAGAACATTCTCCAGGACAGATCACATCTTGGGTCACAAATCAAGCCTCAGTAAATTTAAGAAAATTGAAATCATATCAAGCATCTTTTCTGACCACAATGCTATGAGATTAGAAATGAATTACAGGGAAAAAATGTAAAAAACACAAACACATAGAGGCTAAACAATATGCTACTAAATAACCAAGAGATCACTGAAGAAATCATAGAGGAAATAAAAAAATACCTAGAGACAAATGACAATGAAAACACGACAATCCAAAACCTATGGGAGGCAGCAAAAGCAGAGGGAAGTTTATAGCTATACAAGCCTACCTCAAGAAACAAGAAAAATCTCAAATAAACAATCTAACCTTACACCAAAAGGAACTAGAGAAAGAAGAACAAACAAAACCCAAAGTTATCAGAAGGAAAGAAATCATAAAGATCAGAGCAGAGATAAATGAAATAGAAACAAAGAAAACAATAGCAAATATCAGTAAAACTAAAAGCTGGTTCTTTGAGAAGATAAACAAAATTGATAAACCATTAGCCATACTCATCAAGAAAAAGAGGAAGAGGACTCAAATCAATAAAATTAGAAATGAAAAAGAAGAAGTTACAACAGACAACACAGAAATACAAAGCATCCTAAGAGACTGCTACATGCAACTCTATGCCAATAAAATGGACAACCTGGAAGAAATGGACAAATTCTAAGAAAGGTATAACATTCCAAGACTGAACCAGAAAGAAACAGAAAATATGAACAGACCAATCACAAGTAATGAAATTGAAACTTTGATTAAAAATCTTCCAACAAACAAAAGTCCAGGACCAGATAGCTTCACAGGTGAATTCTATCAAACATTTAGAGAAGAGCTAATACCCATCCTTCTCAAACTCTTCCAAAAAATTGCAGAGGAAGAAACACTCCCAAACTCATTCTATGAGGCCACCATCACCCTGATACCAGAACAAGACAAAGATACTACAAAAAAAGAAAATTACAGAACAATATCACTGATGAATATAGATGCAAAAATCCTCAACAAAATACTAGGAAACAGAATCCAACAACACATTGAAAGGATCATACATCATGATCAAGTGGGGCTTATCTCAGGAATGCAAGGATTCTTCAATTTTCACAAATCAATCAATGTGATACACCATGTTAACAAACTGAAGAAGAAAAACCATATGATCATCTCAATAGATGCAGAAAAAGCTTTTGACAAAATTCAACACACATTTATGATAAAATCTCTCCAGAACGTGGGCATAGAGGGAACCTATTTCAACGTAATAAAGGCCAGATATGACAAACCCACAGCAAACATCATTCTCAATGGTGAAAAACTGAAAGCATTTCCTCTAACATCAGGAAAAAGACAAGGATGTCCACTGTCACCACTATTATTCAACACAATTTTGGAAGTCCTAGCCACATCAATCAGAGAAGAAAAAGAAATAAAAGGAATTCAAATTGGAAAAGAAGAAGTAAAACTGTCACTGTTTGCAGATGACATGATACTATACATAGAGAATCCTAAAGATGCCAACAGAAAACTACTAGAGCTAATCAATGAATTTGGTAAAGTTGCAGTATACAAAATTAAGGCACAGAAATCTCTTGCATTCCTATACACTAATGCTGAAAAATCTGAAAGAGAAATTAAGGAAACACTCCCATTTACCATTGCAACAAAAAGAATAAAATACCTCGGAATAAAGCTACCTAGGGAGACGAAAGACCTGTATGCAGAAAACTATAAGACACTGATGAAAGAAATTAAAGATGATACCAACAGATGGAGAGATATACCATGTTCTTGGATTGGAAGAATCAATATTGTGAAAATGACTATACTACCCAAAGAAATCTACAGATTCAATGCAATCCCTATCAAATTACCAATGGCATTTTTTATGCAAATAGAACAAAAAATCTTAAAATTTGTATGGAGACACAAAAGACCCTAAAAAGCCAAAGCAGTCTTGAGGGAAAAAAATGGAGCTGGAGGAATCAGACTCCCTGACTTCAGACTATATTACAAAGCTACAGTAATCAAGACAATATGGTACTGGCACAAAATTGGAAACATAGATCAATGGAACAAGATAGAAAGCCCAGAGATAAACCCACGCACCTATGGTCAACTAATCTATGACAAAGGAGGCAAGGATATACAATGGAGAAAAGACAGTCTCTTCAATAAGTGATGCTGGGAAAACTGGACAGCTACATGTAAAATAATGAAATTAGAACACTCCCTAACACCATTCACAAAAATAAACTCAAAATGTATTAGAGATCTAAATGTAAGACCAGACACTGTAAAACTCTTAGAGGAAAACATAGGAATAACACTCTCTGACATAAATCACAGCAAGATCTTTTTTGATCCACCTCCTAGAGTAATGGAAATAAAAACAAAAATAAACAAATTGGACCTAATGAAACTTCAAAGCTTTTGCACAACAAAGGAAACCATAAACAAGACAAAAAGATAACCCTCAGAATGGGAGAAAATATTTGCAAACAAATCAACAGACAAAAGATTAATCTCCAAAATATATAAACAGCTCATGCAGGCCAATATTAAACAAACAACCCAATCCAAAAATGCGCAGAAGACCTAAATAGACATTTCTCCAAAGAAGACAGACAGATGGCCAAGAAGCACATTAAAAGCTGCTCAACATCACTAATTATTAGAGAAATGCAAATCAAAACTACAATGAGGTATCACCTTACACCAGTTAGAATGGGCATCATCAGAAAATCTATAAACAACAAATGCTGGAGAGGGTGTGGATAAAAGGGAACCGTTTTGCACTGTTGGTGGGAATGTAAATTGATACAGCCACTATGGAGAACAGTATGGAGGTTCCTTAAAAATCTAAAAATAGAACTACCATATGATCCAGCAATCCCACTTCTGGGCATATACCCAGAGAAAACCATAATTCAAAAAGACACATTCACCACAGTGTTCACTGCAGCACTATTTACAATAGCCATGTCATGGAAACAACATAAATGCCCATCAACAGACGAATGGATAAAAAAGAACTGGTACATATATACAATGGAGTATTACTCAGCCATAAAAAGGAATGAAATTGGGTCATTTGTAGAGACATGGATGGACCTAGAGACTCATACAGAGTGAAGTAAGTCAGAAAGAGAAAAACAAATATCGTATATTAACACATATATGTGGAATCTAGAAAAATGGTACAGATAAATCAGTTTGGAAGGCAGAAATAGAGACACAGATGTAGAGAACAATTGCATGGACATCGAGGGGGGAAAGTGGTGTTGGGGGGGTGGGATGAATAGGGAGATTGGGATTGACATCTATACACGGATATGTATAAAACTGATGACTATTAAGAACCTGCTGTTTAAAAAGATAAATAAAATAAAATTAAAAAATTAAAAAAACCCAACTTACTGGGAACCACTTTAATCCACTCAGAGGTTTTAGTCATGAGTATGACAGTCATATCCTTGATTTGATCCTTGACACATGGATGAGTTCTAATCAGCCTTTGTTGCTCATCTCAGTTAAAGATGAGAATCATTTGTATCTTCCAACAGTGCAAGTCTCCAAATCTCTGGACTCTCTGTAATCTCCTCCATTTCTAGTTGCAAGCTCAACAACTATTTTCTGATTCATCTTTTCCTATAATAGCTTATGTAAACAATAATTACCAACATCCAAATGTACCTAACAAACATATACAGAACTTTCCATTCAATAGCAGCAGAATATGCATTCTTCTCAAGTATGCATGGAACATTTTTTAGGATAGATCATATGTTAGGCAATAAAACAATCCTCAACAAATTCATGAAGATATAAATTATATCAAGTATCTTTTCCAACCACAGTGGCATGAAACTAGTAACAAGAGGAAAGCTGGAAAATTCACAAATATGTGGAAATTAAACAAAACATTTCTGAACAACCAGTGGGTCAAAGAAGAAATGAAAAGGGAAATTTAAAAATATCTTGAGACAAATGAAAGTGGAACACAACATACCACAACTTATGGGATATATCAAAAGCAGTTATAGTGGGAATGTTTACAGATATAAAACATACATCATGAAAAAAGGAAGATCTCAAACAAACTAGCATTATACCTCAAGGAACTAGAAAAGAACAAAATAAGCCCGAAGTTAGCAGAAGGAAAGAAATAATAAAGATTAGAGCAGAAATAAACTTAGAGAATAGGAAAACAATAGAAAAGATTAACAAAATAAGAGTTGGATATTTGAAAAGATAAACAATATTGACAAACCTTAGCTAGACTCAACAAGAAAAAAAAGAGAGGACTCAAATAAAATAGAAATGAATGAGGAGACATTACAGTAGATGCCATGGAAATATAAAGGATCATAAGAGACTGCTATGAGCAATTATATGCCTAGGTTGTTCTAGACAATCTAAAAGAAATAGATATGTTCCTAGAAACATATAACCTACCAAGACCAAATCATGAAGAAATAAAAAACCTAAGCAGACCAATAACAAGTAAGGAAGTAAGGAAATTGACTCACTAATCAAAAATCTCCCAACAAAGAAAAGTCTAGGACCAGATGGTTTCAATGGCAAATTCCACCAAACACTTAAAGAAGAATTAACACCAATCCTTTCAAACTCTTACCAAAAATTGAAAAAGAGGGAACACAATGGGGGAAAGTGGTGGTGGGGGGTGGTGTGATGAATTGGGAGATTGGGATTGACATATATACACTAATATGTATAAAATGGATAACTAATAAGAACCTGCTGTATAAAAAACTAAAATAAAATTCAAAAAAAAGAAAGTTCACCAAATCATCAGACTAGAAATGCATAAATGCCAGCTGGTAAAATGGCCATGCTGTAGCCAAGAAAAATGGGAAAGAACATTTTTTTTTCCCACAGATCCCCATCATTCAACAGCACCACCCTGTCACAGATCTCATAAACCTCCCAACACTCACTCTCACCCAATACTGACTCCAGAGACCCTCCCCCCATCACACACCATACACACCCTCCCATCACTCCAAATTTCCCCATCATTCACCCTACGGATTCCCCCATCACTGACTCTAGAGACCTCCCATCACAGACCCCACAAATGTGCCATCACATACACACACACCCCCCCCCAAAAAAAAAAAAAAAAAAAGAAGAGGGAACACTCCCAAACTCATTTTACAAGGCCAGCATTACCCAGATACCAAAGCCAGATAAGGGAACTACAAGAAAAGAAAACTACAGGCCAATATCCCTGATGAATATAGATGCAAAAATTCTCAACAAAATATTAGCAAACTGGTTCAACAACACATTAAAAGGATCATACACTATGGTCAAGTGGCATTTATCCCTGGGATGCAAGGATGGTTCAACATACACAAATCAATAAATGTGAAAAATCACATTAATAAAATGAAAGATAAAAATCATATGATCATCTCAATAGACACAGATGAAGCATTTGAAAAAATTTAGCATTCTTTCATGATAAAATTCAAACAGGGTATCAGAGATGTCTGCATTCCCATGTTCATTGCAGCATTATTTACAATAGCCAAGACATAGAATCAACCTAAGTGTCCTCTGACAGATGAATGGATTAAGAAAATGTGATATACTATACAGTGGGCCATGAAAAAAAGAAGGAAATCCTGTCATTTGTGATAACATGGATGAACCTTGAGGGCATTATGCTAAGTGAAATAAGTCAGACAAAGACAAACACTGTATGATCTCATTTACATGTGGAATCTAAAAAAACCCAAACTCACAGAAACAGAGAGTAGATTGGTGGTTACTAGGGGCTGCAAGGTGGGGGAAATGGGTGAAGGTGGTCAAAGGGTACAAAATTCCATTTACAAGATGAATAAGTTCTGGGGAATCTAATGTACAGCATGATAACTATACTTAACACTACTGCCTTGTATACTTGAAAGATGCTAAAAGTAAATCTTAAAAGTTCTCACCAAAAGAAAAAAAAAGTTACTATGAGGTGATGGATGTGATAACTATCCTTGTGGAGGTAATAATTTTGCAATACATACACATATCAAATCACCATGTGGTATATCTTACACTTATACAATGTTATATGTCAATTATATCACAGTAAAACTGGAAAGAAAGTAAATAAAAACATGCCCGCCCTCCCCCTACCCTTCCCCTCCACCCCAGGCAACACACAAAAATAGCTCCCAACACATGCCACCAGCTTTCCATTTCCCAGCCTCTTCCACTAGAGCTACAAGTATACAGGGTACGTTACCTGTCTTCCATGCATCACCATGCTATCACAGGAGATTGTTTTGCCAAATGTTTCACTCCTGTGAAAATGACTCACTATCCACATGGCTTCCAATATCACTTCCTTTGTTGCGTACTACCTAGGCCCTAAACCAATGCCATGTATTTAAGGTTTTTGTTCGAGTAACAGCTCACTTCTGACAATAATTTCTGTGTCGGTCAAGACTGACTCAGTGTTGCTGCAGTAATAAACACCACAATCTCAATGGCTTGAAACAACAGAAGTTTCATTATTATTTTACTGGATATCCACTATGGGATGGAAGAGGAGTTCTGTTGATTGTAAGTTGCTCAGGAACCCAGGCTGACTGCAGCCACTGTTTTGAATATTGCTGGCTGCTGTGGGAGAGGGAATAAAGCACTCTGAAGCGTCTTGCATTGGCAAGCCTGCAAGTGACTCATGTTACTTCTGCTCATAACTAATAGGCCAGAATTAGTTACATGACATTATCCAACCACAGGGAAGCCAGCAAGAGCAATTCTCTCTTATGCCTAGGATGGCAGACAAAGGGAAATATCTGTTGGATAACTGCCAAAATAGGTAACAACAAGAAGAAACAATAGTGAAAATATTTATGATAAGTGAACTTAAAGAGGTTAAAAACAAAAAAAGTGGACTATATGGTAGACATGATTGAGGGACCTGTTTAAAGTGGATGGTGTGAGAGGCCTCTCTGAAGAGGTAACATTTGCACTGAGACCTCAGGAGTGAGCAAGAATTAAAAGAACATTCCAGACAAGAAGAAACAAGCATAACAGCCCTAGGGTGGAATAAGCTTGGTTTTTTCTGAAACTGACAGAAGATGAGATCTATGGGAAACAAAGAAGCAATGGGGTGGGAGAGACCATAAGGGTCAGATCACAGAGGGCCCTGAAGGCCATAGCAAATAATTTAGAATTTTATCCTAAAATGCAGTAGGAAGCCATTGAAAGGTCTAAAGATAAGAAATGCATGTTTGGGGCTTCCCTGGTGGCGCGGTGGTTGAGAGTCCACCTGCCGATGCAGGGGACACGGGTTCGTGCCCCGGTCTGGGAAGATCCCATATGCCGCGGAGCGGCTAGGCCCGTGAGCAATGGCCGCTGAGCCTGCGCGTCCAGAGCCTGTGCTACGCAACGGGAGAGGCCACGACAGTGAGAGGCCTGCATACCACAAAAAAAAAAAAAAAAAAAGGTAACTGGCTATGTGGTGAATTAATTGGAAAAGGGTGAGAGTGAAAATGGGGACCAGCTGGAGACGACTGTATCAGTGCAGAGATGACAGGGCTGGGAAGGGTCTTGGGGCGGGCAGCAAGCCGGGAAGATGGTGAGAAGTGAACAATTTAAGATATATTTTGAAGGACTTACTGATGGATGGAATAAGAGAAAGGTTGGGAGCAGCAGGTGTTATATATGACTCCCATTGTCAAGGATGAACAAAGCAGGGCACTAGTTAAAGTGGTAAGGACAGATTTTTATCAGTAAGAAATATTGCTATAGGGAAAAAGAGTCCAACGTGAACTGAACAAAACTTCGTTTGTATAGAGATGAATAGGTGTTTTGAAGGGAGAATGAGGGAGGGGTGGTGGAGTGGGGGCTCTGTAGAGTCAGGGAAGTAAAAAATTACAAAAGATTAGTCAGTGTAAATGCGATTAGGCCAGCTGTGTCTGCTAGCGGCAATCATTGAAGTTAGGGTTCTACCCTCCTACACAGACTGGGAGGTGTTGACTGGAACAAACAGGGGCCTTGGCAGCCTTGAATTTTCTCATGCAGCCACTTTAAGGGGGACTGGCATTATTTTAGGTTGTGGCCTTGAGCTGATAGGGCCTGTGTTCATGTTTATTCAAGTCTTTATAGACGAAGGTTCAGGCCTAGTCAAGAGGGCTCACAGAGGCCTGGATAGAGTTTGGTTTTAGTGACAAGGTGGTTGGTGGTGTCATTCAAAGAGAAGGCGTGGTCCAGGGGACAACTAGGTTTAGAATCTAGAAGAGACCAAATCCTATTTTGGACATGTTAAGTTTGAGACATTCAAATGGGTAAGAAGTTGAATATCAGAATGGATCACATAAGTCTGGGGTAGAGACATAAACCAAGAGCTGTCAGCAGGATGTAACTGAAAGATCACACAGGTGGGAATTAGAAAAGAGATAGGAACTCCAGGATTTACCTAGCAAATTCATCCTTGAGATTTGTTCCCAGAAATGTATCATCATTAGGTATGTGAAGTTGCATTTCTGTCAGAAAGTAAAATTAACAGAATAACAATCAAGGTAGCTATTAAATATTTGGAGATTTTTCTTTTGATTTGAATCCTATCTCTATTTGCTAGTTCTAAATCACAGGCGTATATATATATATATATATATATATATATATATATATATGCGCTTATTGAACACTACTGTCATATCCCCTAAACAAATATGGAAAACTGAACAGGGCAGGGTTAAATAACTTGCTTGAGGTGACACAAAATTAACAAAGGTTGGGTCCTGTATTCAAAACTAAGCATTCTGGTTCCAGTCTGTGTTCTGAACCCCTATTCTATATGGCAAGCCTAGTAAAGTAGTTTATCATTTATCTGTTTAGTGGGTCATAAATAATGGACTATACATATATATATAATAGTTCCAATAAGCATTTTTATTGGCTTTCTTTATGTTCATGTGTGCACGCCTGGGTCATTAGGGTTGAGGCACAATTCATTTGGTGGCTGCGCCCCAGGGTATTACAGCCAAACTCTAGGAAGAGTAGAACCGGTTTCACTAGAACGGTCCTGAAGCTTCAAAGCATTAAAAACAAACGAACAAAAAAATTTAAAAAACACAAATTGTACCGGTCAGTTAAGTTTGCTCTGCCCTATGGCATCAAACTGAATTCCTAGTCTCTGGATATCATTTGCTGGTCGGGGAGATGAGTCGAGTTTTTCCCTCCACAGAACATTACACGTAGTATTGGCACACTGAATTCACATTGTTGTCATAAGTATGGAAGCGTTCCTTGAGGGCAAGAATTGGTTTATGCCATCTTTTTTCCTACAGCCTCTGTGCCTAGCAGAGTCTGACATGCAGTAGGAGCCTAAAGGATGCTTGACAGTAGAGGAAGGAAGGGAAGGAGCAAGGAAACGAGGGAAGGAGAAAGAAAAGGAGAGGAGGAGGGAAAGAAAAGAGAAGGCAAGGAATTCAAATCAAAAATTCCTACTGCACACTAGGAAGGTGAGCAACATGCCCTCCAAGGCTGTGGGTTTCTCTTAAGTTTTTCCCGCTTATGGGGCGCAGAAACGTCCTGATCCCCTCTGGAATACCCTAAAACTCCCGCCACACACTTTCTGCCCTTCCTGACCTCCGACCCCCTTGTTTGGCCTCCCAGACCCGCCCACTCCTCCCCCAGCAATCTCCGCCAGCCGTCCCAGCCACTGCGCCTGCGCACGCGGGGCGCTCGGCCGCGGGCCGTCGGGGCGGGGTCCCGAGCGGGGCGTTCCGCCGACGGGAAGAGGAAGAGGAAGTTGGGGGAGGGCCCTAGCGGGGAGTGAACCGGAAGTGCAAGCGCTCCAGCTTCTCTTCGGCCAGGCGGAACCTTCTCAGCTGGGCCCGGTGGCCGCAAAAAACTTTCTTTCTCCCGCCCTAACGGTCGCCGCGGCCAACTGCCTCGCTCGCCTGCCAGCCTACCCCGCCTTCTCTTTGCTCCGGCTCCGCGCGGCCCTGTCTCCCGCTCGCCCGGCGGTATCCGCTTGCTGCTGCCACCGCCTCCTCGTTTTCTGCCTGGCTAGCCGGCCCGCCCCGCTGCAGTAATGTGCGACAAGGAGTTCATGTGGGCCCTGAAAAACGGAGACCTGGATGAGGTGAAAGACTATGTGGCCAAGGTACGTGGGGATGAGTGGAGTCGCGAGAGCACGGAGGTGGGATGGAGGGGAGGCTGAGGAAGCTGCTGGGAGCTGGGCTGGCGGGGGCGGGGGTGGGGGAGACCTCCCGGGTGGAGGCGGCACCTAGAGAGCCGGGAGGCAGGGAGCGTCCAAACTGAAAGATGGGTCCACACAACGCGGTCGCGTTCTGTGTCAGGTAACTGCCGTGGTGACACAGTCAGGCTCTTGCCTTCCCGACCTCTTGGGGGAGGGGAGAGTGGTGACCCGCTCTTTTAGAGTCACTTACGAGCCCTGATGACTTGAGTTCGGCCCTTTTCTACTCCAGAGTTACACTTAAATCTTTTTCTGGACGAGGTAATTCTCCATCTTGGACCTGCCCACTACTGAATGAAGTAACAAGTGATTAGGGTCAGAGGAACGTTTTCTTTAACTTTGGGCCTGTTATGAATTTAAAGTATTCATTGACCGTGAAAAAGAGTACCGAAAATAGCAGTAGTTAAAATTCTGAAACTTGGTATCACTTCACTGTGAAGTCGTTTAACTTTGGGTGTGGCCTTTTCCCTCTCCCCCGCTAAAACAAATAACTTCTTTGCTTCCAGTGGTAAGGTTGTCATTTAGCATCTGGGCGTCTTTAAGTTATTTGAGCAGTTTCCAAACAAGTGTGTGAACTTTGGTTACTCTGTCTTTCTCCTTGATTCCATCAGAAATGCTTATATGTGTAATAAATAGTAAGGCAGTTTAGTCACAGTACTCTTGGGGGTAGAATCATGATGAAGAAAGCTAATCTCAAACCTAAACCCAGATGTGAATCCACGTTGTGATCAAGTGGTAAACTTAAAATTTCCAAGCTGGCCTGCCTTTGGACCCTGAAATTGTGCATTGTGTAAGTAGGAGAGAACTTACATGTGATTTTAATATGGTGATCTAAAAAGAAATCTTTCAAAACAAAAGTATGACTTTATTACCTAAGCATGGAGCACATCTTGCTTCTAAAAAGTATAGCTTTATGACATGATCAGGGAGGGCATCTTGCTCACCTTCTAAAAGTGTAAGAAGCCAATCCAGATTTTAGTTCTTCAAAGGATATGACCACTGGTATGTTGCTATGTTTTTGCTTCAGAGTTCTGTTAGAAACAAGTAACCAGAAGCAGAGTTTCTTAAAACTTACAGGATTGTGCAAGGCAAGCTACTGATAGTTTTTACTCTGTTTAGTACCATTACAATTTAGACTTTTCGCATAGTCTGAAATCGGACTTTTTGGATGTTTCCCTTAAGATTAAAGGAAGGAAATTACTTGGAACATTTCAGTCCATGGTATGGTTCCAGTGGTGGGACACTGAAGTACTCTGGAAGTGAGTGGGCTTTTGTTTTTCTGTTAATGGTGGAACCTAGGTTATTTGATATTCTTGAGATATGAAAAGTTCTTAAGTACTGAGCTTGCAGCTATAAAAATAAGTTTATATAGTGTCTTCCTGTTATATTATTTAGTATCATCCTTGTGAGTCTTGTAAAGTAAGTCCTTTTATTAGTCCCATTTTACAGATAAGATTACTGAGATGCAGGGTACTTAAGAGAAAAAAAAAAAAATCCAAAGTTATAGAGAGAACAAACGAAGGCAGAACTAAACTGCCGACTCCCAAACTTAGACTCCTTAACTTCTCCATGCAGTCTCTCACAATCTAAACTGTAATTGTGAAAATTTATGATATCAAGATTTCTAGCAGGACATTCCCAAGGTCCACATCCAGGCAGATTATGCATAGTTTTCAATCACACAAAAACATTTTTGTAAAAATATGTGCCAATACCAATGGATTAATTTATTTTCAGTTAGTTTTTAAATTAGGTCATTCTATTCAGTTTGATTTTGATTTTTTCCCTATTACTACCATACTGCTTACTGTCATTAACAAAAAAGATGTGCATGAGAGGGAAGGATAGACAGTCAAAGCAAAGTAAAAGAAAGTATTAAGAACTGGTTTATCCAAAAAGGTTTGACTCTAAAGTAATTCTGTGAACAGACCATTGAGCTTTTTCCTTTCTTAGTTTTTATTGGGTAACTTGAGTCTCTTCAAATATCTTTTGCTTTGTTAATGAAAAATAATAAAAAACAAAACAACCAAAAACTAGCACTCCATTTTTTTCTGACTGAGCTCCCTTATTGTGCCTTTTCACATTTCAGGTCCTCATACATGGTTTCTTCTGCTCAGCCTCTATCTTCCCTGCTTATTCACTGATTTACCTTTTTCATCCACCAATTTTTGCACACATTATTATTCTCTAAGTTTATGTAATGTGCATTTATCTGAGTGTGTACAAAGAAAGTACGTAAAGAAACATTTGGACTTGTGTAGCTTTCCTTCTAAGGGGTGAGAATCTTTAAAAATACTCTTCTGAGTACTCCTGTGAATATCTCTCACATTGCTAACATTTAAGAATGGACCTGTGGGTGAAGCATTTTAGCATTTCCCTTTTTAAAAATTAATATTTTAAAAAACAATAATTGTATTTTTCTATCTGTTTCTGACTTCTATACAGAAATCTGGAGTATGGATAGGCATAAATTGTTGGTTTGGGGTAACTTCTTGAATTCTGAAAAATAAGTTCAGAGTTCCAAAACCATTGAAAATTGTTATGTTCCTAAATGGAAAAAGCAGCATATAAAGAAAAACTTAAGATTACTCCATATTAAATATTCATCTGTGTCATTAAAACAATATCTGAAACAAATTGGTTTCTTGACTGACCAAAAGACCATATTTACTTAATTCATCCATTTTTCTTGGGCACCTTTCAGGCCCCCAGCACTTTGCTAAGCCTGGCATAATAGTGAAGAATTTGGACGCAATGCTCAGAAAACTCATATGTTTATATTAAGCAGACCTATGTGGAAAAGCGTTCATGGTTTTAAAGTAGCATGCAAAGTAAAATAACATCTCACTTTCGTAAGCAGTTTGTCCAATTGGAAAACAAGAGAAAGTAAGATATTCATGAGCAGTAATAGTAGATATTCACCCATTTTCAATCTGTATGATTCCTCTTGGTGCCTTATTTTTGCCTTCCATTTCTGCCTTTATGTTAATTTCTCCCATTGGAGTTAATTCGGCCCTCACTTGAGCTCCGGACTGCCTAATGGATAGCGCCATTCAGATAAATTCCAAATTGAGCTCACATTTTCTTCTCAAAAATTGTTTCTATTTCTCTTGTCCCCATTTTGACTAATGACATTATGACCCAATCATTTGCCCAAACTAGAAATTGGGGAATTTTCCCAAATTTCTGAGTGTTATCAGGACTCCCTTTCTTAGTCTCTCTCATCCATTCCTTACTCTACATTCTTATCACTACTTTAGATTAGTTGCTGCTGCTTAACCATCTGGACTGTATTTTCCTTGACTGTAGTTCCCCCCTCTTTCCTGATCAACTTGAACATCTCAGCTGGAGGGATCTCTCTCTAATACGAATCTGAGCATCTTATCTTTTTCAGCCAACCTTCTTCACTGCCCTTACACTTTTGTGATTCCCCATTATTTATTTTAAAAAAGGGCCAACTCCTCCTTGGTTTGGCGTACTAGATCGTGAAAATCTGGCCTATGCTGGCCATTTTAAACTCTCTCTACACGCTCTCTGCTCCAGACCCTGCTAGGCTGTTTCTTACTTGTGTATCTTCACATGTGCTCTTTCATCTTCTTTGACCAAGTCAGCTCACCTCAGTCCCTAACTCCCAACCTGATGAGCTATTTTTCCTCTTAGCTTAAATATCATCTCTTCCAGAGAAGCATTTTGACTTCAAATGGAGTGCTGCCTCTTTTACTGTTTCACTTATCAAATTGCTGTGATTTTGTTTATATGTCTGTCTTTAATTAAAGGCTGTGAGCCTCTGGAGGATAGATACTATATCCTTTTTCATCTTTGTGTCTCCAGTATAGTGCCAAGGAATTTCACGCATTAAAAGCATATGTTCCAAGTAAGAAATTCTTTTTATTCTTAACTTCACTATAGTTTCAACATCTTGCATTAGTTATATAATAATAATTACCATTGACAGGATGACTTATATTGCCAGGTACTAGAAAGCATTCTGTAAGATTTTTACGTAAATTTTCATTTGCCTTTTACCACAGCCTTTCAGTATAGGTAATAGTATTCCCATTTTGAAGATGAGGAAATTGAAGCTTAGAGAAGTTAAGTAATTTAACAAGGTCACAAAATAAGTAGCACAACTGGGATTTAAACCCAGAGCTGTCTGAATCTACAGCCCATATATTTTTCACCAGATCAGTCTGCCTTGAAATGGTTATCTGGCTTCTTAGCTCACAGTTGCTTAGCATGAGCACATTAAGAAAATGAGAAAGGGGCTTGCAAGAGGCAAGCACAAGTTATCTCTGTGAATAAGGAATAGTAAAAGGGGTACAGTTTTTTAAATTTTCAACTGTTTAATTGTAAAATTGTTACATTTGGAAATAATTAGCATGGAGACATCGCTATAAACTTTAAGTCTTGTCAGGTGCTGTCTTTCTCAAAGTGTCTGTAAAGAAACTGATTAATTGATTGATTGATTGAAAGCTTGTGGAAACTTTTTTGTATGTGTCGTCATGCGTAATCTTATAATTTGTATTAATAATTACGATCCTGTACAGTACAGGAAAAGTTAAATTGTGTCTGTTTGCCTTAAGAAGAAACAAAAGTTAACTGAAGTATTGAGACTTCTATTCAGAATGGTTTAAATTAAACAAATGGCACTTTTTTCAAAAGATATGTTCTTAAAACTTTATATATTTGAGTACTGTGATGCCATGTACAGGTATAATTTCATTTATTTATCACATCAACCCCTGAACATAGTTAATATCGTTAACCCAATTTTAGAGATTTTAGAGATGAAGAAATAGAGGCAAAGATTAAATAACTTGCCCAAGGTCATACAGCTCTTGAGTAATGAAGCTGAGATTTGAACTTAGTCTCTCTGGCTTCAAAGCTCCTTGCTATTTATGTCAGCATACCATTGACTTTCATTTCTCAATAATGCTAGGTAACTCAGGGAGTACTGTATTATTGAGTAAGTATTAAAAATAATCACAGCAGGATGGTAATTATCCATTGAGACTACTTAGAGGTGAGCTTTGTGATTAGTTTTGAGGATCCAACTCTCTTAGAGGTGAATGCTTGTGAGTTATATTGATAAGTAGTACCTTAGAATCTACAGTAGGTCTGATATATATACTCTCTTGTTTACATGTGCTTCTGTTTCACTTACTGTGAAATACTATACATCAGGCCTCTAACTTCCCTTTCTCTGTGGTTTCCTTTCCCTCTCCAGCCCCCAATCTAATTACACCTGCCTTTGACACTCTGGTATGTTTGAAAAGCAACAATTGTTCACCTGTGAGAGAAAATGATCTCTTGAACCTGAGAGAAAAGTATCAACTCTAATCTTTAGAAATTGCATGACTTATTGGGATCACTTTTCACTTTCCTAATAAAATAGGCAATTGAAAAGAGGTCCTGATTCACACTATCTTGCATGTATCAGTTTTATGCAGTTTCCTTTTTTGTTGTTTCTTTTTGTTTGTTTGCTTCTTTTTTAAATTATCAGTTTCTTTCTTATAAAAATTTGTCACTGTGTTATGCCCTTTCTGCAGCAGGGCTTGTGACCCAGTCAGAAAGCCAGTAGGTCAGCTTGTAGAAGAAGGTGCCCTCAGTAGATACAGAAAGTTTAGTATAGATACTTTTCTATTAGTCTTTTACTTTGAATTTAAAATAATGCAAGATCTTTTTAACATTGGAAGACAAGTTTTCACTCAGATGTCCATATGTAGTGTTTTGCTTTGAGATTTTAAACATTATCAAACTAGGGCAAACAATTTAAAGTGTAATATGTTAAAGCTGATTTAAATTTTAAAATGATATATGCTTATTATTTAAGAGATAAAGCTGTATTGATAGAATAAAGTGCAACAAAGGGTCCCATTGCCCATTATCCCTACCCAGGTGGTTTTTTAAATTTAAAATATAGATTTTATTAGGTATTTTTAAGACAGAAGAGTATTTAAAAAGGCAAAAATTGGCCCACAATTCTACTCTGTAGATAATTCCTATTAACTTTAAAAAGTGACATTAACTCGGGAACAGATTAGAAAATGCAAGACCTGTGGCTCTCTGCCCCAGTCCCTGTGAACAAAGTTAACCACACTTAACAGGTTCACATAATTAATTCCAGAGAAACATTGGAAAACCCGCTTACTCATCCATTTCCCCACTTAAAAATAATTCTATACACACTTCTGCACTTTGCTTTTTTTAATTCCTTAATAGTTTATTTTAGATTCTACACTGAAATTTATTCATCCCCCTGCCTTTTTAAATGGTGCATGCCTCCATTTTATGGATATACCATAATTTATTTAACTAATGCTCCATGATAAACATCTTTTTCCAGCGTATGTTATCATGATTACCTTTGTACATACGTTTGACAGCTTCTCAGGCTATATCTGGATGACCCTCCCGATGAATTTTATCAACTTAGACACACATCAGTAGCACTTGAGACTGATCATTCCCTAAGACATTGCATTTTTGCCATTTGAATAGGTGATTTGCATTTCTTTAATGAGGAAATCAAACATCAGAACTTTATTAGCATTTGTATTCATTTCCTCAGATTTCTTATTTATATCTTTTGTTCATTTTTCTAGTAGGCAATTGGTCTGTTTTTTATTGATTTGTATGAGCCCTTTATAAATTAAGGAAGTTAGTATTTTGGGTTTGTTTGTTTGTTTATTTATTTATGGCTGCGTTGGGTCTTCCTTGCTGCGTGTGGGCTTTCTCTAGTTGCGGGAAGCGGGGGCTGCTCTTCATTGAGGTGTGCATGCTTCTCATTGCGGTGGTTTCTCTTGTTGCGGAGCACGGGCTCTAGGCGCACGGGCTTCAGTAGTTGCGGCATGTAGGCTCAGTAGTTGTGGCGCACAGGCTTAGTTGCTCCGCGGCATGTGGTATCTTCCCTGACCAGAGCTCAAATCTGTGTCCACTGCATTGGCAGGCAGATTCTTAACCACTGCACCACTGGGGAAGTCCAGGAAGTTAGTTTTTTTATCATATGTTTTGCAAATATTTTTTCCAGTTTGTCTCTTGGCTTCATTTTTTTGGTTGTTGTTTTACAACAGTCTTTACTTTTTACGTGGTTAAGTATATCCCTTTTTCCCCCTTTTGTGACTTGGATTTTGTGTCCTATTTAAAGAGACCTGTTTATTCTCCTCTATCAGATTATGAATAAATTTGGTCTTTCTTCCAGAACTTCTGTTTTTCATTTTTTTGCATTTTAGGCATTTGATCCTTCAGTTACTTATTTTGAAGTAAGACATGAAATAGGAATATAGTTTGTGTATTTTTTTAACAGTTTCTACATTTATTGTAATTCCTCTTTACCTACTAATCTGAACTATTTATCATAAAGAAAATTCCAATATGTGTTTGGATTTCTTGCTCTTTTTCTATCCACTAAACTGTTTTAATGGTAGTTTCATAATATGTTTTAGTATGGGATAGAGCCACTTTCCCTCTTATATTCTCTTTAGAATTTTTGCAGGAGGGTTCCTATAAGGATTTTTCCTTTTTTCTATCATTTCAGGGAAACAAGGAGCATTTTTGGAACCTACCTCACATTTAACCCATATGACTTCATAAACATTAAACTTTTTTTTTTTTCTGGCTCGCTGGCATTATGTGAAGACATGATGCTTTAGATTTTAATTCGTTATGAAGTATCTTAAGATAGGAGGATATGGTACAGTACAGCAATATTCTGTGTCAAAGTATTTGAAACAATAAAGTTGTGCTTAGGTCATCAAATCACCGCTGAATTGATAATTAAGAATTACTTTATGGTACTACATCAAAAGCCACCTTGTAATGAGAAATATGGCTGAAAGTAATTTTTTTGCAACTTGATTTATTTTTTTAGTCCAGAAACCATTATAAGGGTGTAGAGGACCTGTGATTAATGAAAGCAGTGAGAAGAAACAAAAACATAAGCTGACCCAAGAAAATGAAGAGAAAAGAGTCACATTATCTTAAAGTTCCACAGAACCATACAATAATTAATATGTATAAATGTAACCTTGAGCTTCAAGAAAAGTTAAAATTTGATCTACTTTGATCTAAACAGAGATGTGTATGATATATTTTGGAAAGATTTCTATTTGACCATATAAAGTAATGAATATTTTGATACTTGGGTCTAAATTCTTGGCCCTCTGAAAAATTTAGATATCAGAAAAAGGTAGATAATAAACATATTACCCATAGCATAATAAAAACCATAGTAGCAAATTCCCTGTCCTTAGGGAATTTGGAATTTTGTGATTGGTTTAACTATGATTGAATGTATTGGCTTTGCAATTAAATCCTCCAGCTGTGGCTCTCTTACTAACTGGATCACTTTGAATGAGTTAGCTAACTGCTCAGAACTTGAGTTTCCTCAATTGGGGAAAATGGGGATAATGATACCTACCTAATATATGTAAACTGTATACTATTTTCCCTGCCACATGGTGAGTGCCAATAAATGTTAACCATTGTGATTAATAATAATAACCAGAAATTTGTTTAGTAGCAAAACTACTTAAAGATCATCTAGTCCGTCTCCCTTATTTTGTAGGTGAGGAAAAATCAGATGTTAAAGGACTTGACCCAGATTATACTGCTAATTAGGATTAGGAGTTTAATTCACTTTTCCTGACCTGAACAGGTGCCTTTTTCACTACGCTACAGTGTTTTCTAATGAAGTGCTTTATACTAGCTGTTACCTCTGTTGGAGTATTCTTTTTTTGCCCCACCCCATTTGCTTGGTAAATTTCTGGTTATTTTAAAGTTTTTGTTCTGCATAGCATTCCCTGACTGTAGTTAATCCCTCGTTTATGCCAACATGGTATCTAATATAGAGCTTTCTTATTATATTATGTTTTAGTGTAGTTTCTTAAACTTGAGGGCTATGGGCTCCTGACTTGACTGACAAGTCCCTGGACTTGAGTTTGAAAAACTGAGTGGCTTAAGAAACTCAAATCTTGCTCTGTGAAATATGTCTTTAAGTTTTGAATGTTGAAAAAGAGTTTTGTCTTAATGACTGGTTAAAAAAACAAAGGTGAATGTATAGGAGTATATCACTTGTTATTATTTAAGTATTTGAATAGGTATTTGAGCACACAGAGACTCCCCCTCAAAATATTTCTGCAAATCTTGATTTAAGATACAGTGTTTGTAGAGGGGGGGTTGTTTTCTTGGGGGTGGGGCTTCCCAGCCTTTGAAGCCCCTTCCTGTGTTTGAGGAGTTCCCTGCTATATAGTATGAATCTTGGTGAAGTGCAAGCCCTGGCTCCCACTACATAAAAGCAAAAAAGGACAAATAAATTGTTTTCTCGTGCCCAAACTTTAGGAAATTGGCCCATAGCTCAAACATGACTAATTGGGTGCTTTTATCTGGAGCCTGTGTGGGCACAGTAAAAGATGTAGTGGCAGCAATAAAGCATCCAGTTGCCAAAAGGAGAAGTAGTGACATCTCTTCTGTACTCAGGTGGCTCATGTCACAGATTTTGATTTTTATTTCTTGCCTTTAAGCCTTCTCGCTCAGTTCCTGCCCGTTTACTGAGTGCAGTTCTTCAAACTTCCCAGCAATTCTGAGAACTACTTTTAATGCCTGTTTAATGCATTACATTTCTGTTGATCAGTATGAATTGGTTTCTGTTGCTTGCAGTTAAGAACCCCATATTAATTTTTACCTGCCTGTCCCCTGTTGAGCTATGAATTTTTTAGAAGGTATCTTTGTATTCCCAATCTTTATCACATTGTCTTTTATCCACCTATATAGTTTAGTTAAATTTGCGTTGAAGCCATATCTCTAGGAATTAACCCTTCCTTGCTTTGTTGTTTTCAAAGTTGTTTTACCACATACCTCTTTAAAACAGATGTTCTTAGTGTAAATGATATTCCTGCATTTCCTCACTTAAAAATAGCTCAGTTTTCAAACTTGGTTCACTTTTTCCTCACTACTGTAATAGTTGTGAAATACAGTAATAGTGATAGCAGTTGTATAAATATAACACAAACTTCCACTTGTAACCTCTCGTGGCCATCATTTTAGAATTTCAGTTAAGAATTTTTAAATTCTTAATTTCATTGCAGCAGTATTTACAGTAGCCAAGATATGGAAGCAACCTAAATGTCCATCAGTAGATGAATGGATAAAGATGTGGTGTATATATATACAGTGGAATATTACTCAGCCATAAAAAAGAATGAAATCTTGTCATTTGCTACATGGGTGGGCATCAAGGGTATTACGATAAATGAAATAAGTCAGAGAAAGACAAATACTATATGATTTTCACGTATATGTGGAATCTAAAAACCAAAATAAGTGAACAAACATAACAAAACAGAAATGGATGCATAGATATAGAGAATGAACAGGTGGTTGCCAGAGGAAGGAGAATGGGAGGGGGTGAGTGAAATAGGACATTAAGAGTTATAAACTTCCAGTTACAAAATAAATGAGTCACAGGAAAGAAAGGTACAGTGTGGGGAATATAGTTAATAATATTGTAATAACTTTGTATGGTGACAGATGGTAACTATTATGATGATCATTTTGAAATGTATAGAAATATCAAATCACTATGATGTGTACCTGGAACTAACATAGTGTTGTAGGTCGTTTATACTTCAATTTAAAAAAAATAAGATTACATATATGAAAAGTGCTTTGAATAAAGACATGTGAAAATACTGTTACTCACTGAGGAAAATACTAAAATCTATAAATGTCTTAAATGTAAATGTTTCCATTTTATTTACTATATATATTAATAATTGCCTTAAATTGTCATTTAATCCCAATATAACTTAAGTTGTTAAAAAAAATAAAAAAGAGGATTTCCCTGGTGGTGCAGTAGTTAAGAATCCACCTGCCAACGCAGGGGACATGGGTTTGATCCCTGGTCCAGGAAGATCCCACATGCCGCAGAGCAACTAAGCCTGTGTGCCACAACTACTGAGCTTGCGCTCTAGAGCCTGCAAGCCACAGCTACTGAGCCTGTGTGCCACAACTACTGAAGCCCGCGTGCCTAGAGCCCGTGCTTCACAACAGGAGAAGCCACCACAATGAGAAGCCCATGCCCTGCAACGAAGAGGAGCCCCCGCTCGCCGCAACTAGAGAAAGCCCGCGCACAGCAATGAAGACCCAATGCAGCCAAAAATAAATTTAAAAAAACCCTCAGCTTTCTCATCTGAAAATAGGGATTACAATAAGTACCCTATTCACGTTTTAGCCATAAATTTTATGCAAAAATTTTACCCAATTTTTAAAAGAGATAATTAATGTAAAATTTAACAAAGCAGTGCCTAAGATATTGTAACTGTGTAGTAAATATTTGCTATTTGTGTTGTTTTTATTTAGACCCTTTCCTAAGAGGAGGCTTAGAGACATCAAGGCTCTCTTACAGCCTGGACTTTGTAAGCCATACAGTCTCTATCACAACTGTTCATCTCTGCTGCTGTTAAAAAGCAGCCATAGATGTTATGTAAACAAATGAGCATGTCTGTGTTCCAGTAAAACTTTATTTACAAAAATAGGCAGCAGACGAGGTTTGGCTCCACTGGTCATAGTTTACTCACTCCTGCATAACATTGAAGTTACAAAAACCAGGTTGTCCGATAAACTAAATTTCATTTCTTTCTCCTTGAGTTTTTGAAATCTAAAATAATTAAAATATATGATCAAATATAAAACTTATTTTCGGGATCAGCCTTTCCAAAAATATGATCTTTATGGTTTAAAGGTATTGAACTGTAAGGAAAAGCAAGGCATGGAAAGCCATGTACAGATAGGGGGAAGAGAGAAGAGAGGCTGAATGAAATTCTTTAAAAGAAAAAGTGTAGTGTTTCTACAGTAAATGTGAACCTTTAGGCAAGAGGCCTAAAATTATTCTGAAAATTAGGAATCATTACTTATAAACATGCAAAGAGAAACTAGATCTTTAAACTGTGAAAGGGAATTTTACAAAATCTTCTCAGCTATCAAAGGTCATCCATCACCAAAAACGTGCCAGAATTCTTCTCTTTCCGGCCCTAGTGCCAGTCGCGTGACCTGGCTTGATTTCCAACTCTAGGAGTGAAAGAGAAGGCTAGTTAGCACAGTTCTCACTGGTTCATTCACAGTTCATTCATCAAATATCATTTGAGACCTACAGTGCTGGCCAGTGTATTCAATAACTCTTCTGAGGATGAGTTTTCTTTGGTAGGTTCAGATAAAAGAGTGTACAGGACAAACAACAAGATAGATAGTTGTATGGGTTCTCAATAAATTATTTCCCTATATAATACGTGACATATGAAAAGAACTTAGAAAGCAACTATACAAACGTGTTAAGAAAACATACAACTGTATAAAAAGAATAGATTGCTGTAAGAGCCAAGAAATCATATTTGGTTGCAATATAGAGGAGAATGAATGCTATAGAACATCACATTCAAAATGGAAGATAACGAGAACAGAATGCCTTCCCTTTGAGTACTCACTCTATGCCAGGTATGGTTCCACGTAATAAATATACATACAGATATGTATGAAATTTAATCCTCACATCTACCCAGGTAGGCCTTATCTCCATTTCATAATTAGGGAAATGGAAATTAAGTAACTTGCCTGCAATCCTACAACTAATGAGTGGAAGGATTGGATTTGATCTGATTCGTTCTAGAAGAGTATTCTTTCCACATCATTTGTAATGAAATGTTTCAGAACTACATGTGAAATACTAGGTGGAAAAAAAAATCAAGATTAAGTATTACAGTAGGTAAAACATTGAGATCAAACCAGCAGAAGATAGGGAAGAACATACAAGTTTGAACTGATAAATAGAAATACAAGTTTTCAGAAAAAAGACCCCAGATTGGAAATAGACAGTCCCTATACTTCTATTCAAAATTAATAAACCCAAATGAAGAGCAAGATACATGCTGGCTAAAATGATTAACTATGAAATTTTTTTTTTTTTTAGTCTGTAAGCTTCTGGGCAAAATAATAACATTAATTTCCAAGGGGTTAAAAAAAAATCATCTTACCTTTAGATTATTTTCTGTGATGGTACTGGAAAACAGTGAAATAAGCAGTTCTGTCAGGAATAAAAGATATGAATATATTTAAGTTGTCATTCATGTATGATGGTGACAAAAAACAATTTTAAGAAAATATATAACCCCCTTCCCACTCAGCAGATTTCTACAGAGATCATGCCTGAAATTTTAGGGACTGAATTTTTCTTTCTCTTCCCTTCTCTCTTGCCCTGTCCTTTCCTCCCTTTCTCCCTCTCTCTCCTTATCATGGGATTATTTACAGATACAGCCTTTAAGAATATAAACCATTGGAACAGAGTACAAGGGATTTCCCAGGCTACATAATATTTTTAGGAATTTATTCCAATTATGGAGCCATGAATTAGTTTCTTGAAAATGAAGCTACTTTTTGATCATATTAATCTTTTTCCACATTGAGATACTGCCAGAATGTTTTGGATGGATTTTCTTAATTTTGGTAGTCTTTCTTCATATAGAAATATATATTTTGTTAAATTAAAATTGTAATTTTATACCATCAGTAAAAATTTTAATACTTCACTATTTTCAATTAGAAAATGTCTAATTGCTTTTAAACCTTTCAAAGAAAAGTGTGCTTTTAATAAGTAAATCAACTATATAAAACTAATTTAAATGCCTGAAGTAGTCATTTTGAAAGAAAAAAAAAACTTGAAAGTTCCAGATAGATGTATAGATGGTATATATGGTAACATACCATAAGATTTCGGACCTTAATTATTGCAGGCTTCCATTTTAAAACGTTTTTTTGTTAGTAAGAAAGAAAGATGCTTAACACTTTTATGGATTAAAAATACTTATAAAGACTTACACATTTGCACTTAACATGTTTTCTGGTGCACATTTTATTTCTTTGCTTTCTGTTCTGTGTGATGCTGCTAATAAGTAAATTAATGAAAATGAACCTATAATTTGAATACATACTTTCAGAACCTTGAATAGTCCTAGGTTAAGAGTCCCAGAGACAGAGATACATAATTATTTGTAAAATGGTGTTAAAAACACAGGACTTCGTTTTATTTTGTAGTTCTCATCCTTAAACAAGGTATATGTGTTTTGTTTGTTCTTTACTGCAAACAGCTTTTTTCTTTTTGGCCAGATTCTCAGCCATCACAACCATTGAAGTGTGTCAAAATTACTACCACTCATAGTAATTTTGTCAGTGAAAATAACCCTCAATTGGGAACATATCTGAGGTGACTTATCTGTTGGATATTAGAAGGTGATCACTTTGGTCAGGATCAGCCTAGTATGGATTTTTAACTAGTAATAAGAAACTATTGTTTAAAACATTTAAAGTGCTTTATGAAGCTGTATCTTCATATATTACATTTATTAAAGAGATGCTCATTAAATGATTATTTGTTATGGGTATCATTGTTCATTACTTTGAAATGAGTTCATATTTATAACATTGAGAGTTCGATGCATTTGGTGTGACAGAACTTTACTGTTAACTTTGTAGAAACTATGTGGACTAAGAGCAAGCTGATTTTATTTTATACTCTTCTCAGACTTTCTACCTTTCTGTTGTGCCATCTATCTATATTCTGTATCGTAAAGTTTCATATAATATTATCTGCAACTCTGGTACTGGTATTTATAACTCTGGTACTGGTTTTACCCACTAATGTCACCAGTGCAGTAATATATGATTTTTCTTGGCAAAGTAATATCCTAAGGTAAGGACTTTTAACCTTGAGTGGCAGGGGAGGGAGGAGGACAGAGGGAGGGTCATAGGAAAGGAAGGTCCATAGCATTCATCCAGTTCCCAAAAGGATCTGTCATCATAAAAATACTGAAAAAGAAAAACAAAACAAACAAAACCTAAACACCTGAGTCTTACAGTCTTTGAATTCTAAGTGGGGACAGGTAATACTTAGCTGTAACTGAATTACTAGGGACATTGACTCAACTGTATAGAATTTGTTAAATTTAATAGTTTTGCTACATTCTACAATCAGTCAGGTGTCCAGTATTAATTTACGTGCTGCACTACAAAATGGTCACACGTATGCTAATTTAATCTACTCTTTGCTAAGTAGCTTTTGAGGACACTGGTTTCTTGTGACAGTAGAGTATGTACTTATGCCTTAGAGCTCAGTTGCAGCAACGTGTACGTATCTTAAAGATCAAAGGAAGAGAATTAGTCGTTTCTTTTCACCTGAAGAAAAGCCTAAAAAAGTAGGAGAAGGCTAAAATAGTAGTTCTCTGCAGGAGCCAGATAACCATTTCATTTAGAAATATTTTAAAGAACACTATCCCATCCGAATGTTTATTATTCAAATGAACCTCATCTTGTGTAGTAGAGGCCTATAAGAAGTACTGGATCTATAGTAACTATCTCCACCAAACTATACTTTCGAGATGCATTTTAAAAATGTTGCTATTAAGGATAGGAAATCTGAAACTATTAAAAATATGTTTTTATTCCATATTAAAGCCATGTAGGAGAGTGGGGAAGGCAAAGATTGAGAAAAACTAGGGGAAATCTAGTGAAAGGAAGAGTTAGACATCTAAAAATATAGAAATACTAAGTAAACTAGACTGTTCTGATTTACTCTGTATTTGGATTGTGGGTGTTAGAGATAGAACACTTCCTATCATAAAGCCCCTTGAAATTTCTTTACTGGTGTACCTAACCTATTACCCTTTGTTTGCCTTAAACTTCTAGTAGCTGCACTTGCAATGAAGTAGTAACAGCAGCCTACCAGAAGAAAATTTGCTCTCTGGACCATATAAGTGATTAGACTAGTAATATCCCTAGAACACGGATAAAGCAAACCAGAGACCTAATTTTTTTTTTCTTTTCTATTGAAGTATAGTTGATTTACAATGTTGTTTTAGTTTCAGGTGTACAGCAAAGTGATTCGGTTTATATATATATATATAATTTTTTTCAATTCTTTTCCATTATAGGTTATTATAAGATATTGAATATAGTTCCTTGTGCTATACAGTATATCCTTGTTGTTTATTTTATATATGGTAGTGTGAATATGTTAATCCCATACTCCTAATTTATCCCTAACCCCCCTTCCCCTTTGGTAACCATAAGTTTGTTTTCTATGACTAGAGTCCTAATTTTTGCACTGTGCTATGAAATAACAATAATCACAATATCCCAGTGGCCACTGTTTAATGTGAGGTTGTTTACTGAGTGCTTGGTCTACATTTTTTTGTTTAATTGTCAGAAAATTTTGTTTTAAAAAAGACCATAAAAGACTTTTTGCAGATGAGGTAAATGAGACTTGAAGAAATTCAAGTAACTTGCCCAGGGTAACCAAGCTAGTAAATGGAAGAGCCAGAATTTATTTCTGGATCTGTTAGATTCCAGAGAGCACTCTTGTTCCATTACAGGAACATGAGTATTATTATTTTTTTAATTAAGGAGGGAGAGGAAGAATGGAGTTTGAAGTTTTGTTTGACTTAGCACAAACTGTTGTCAAAAGAGAAACTTTTAGAACCACAGTGACCATAATCCAGCTCTTGCTGAGCAGGTTACAGGCCATTACTTGACCTGATGAACTTTGCCTGTTTTGTTCACTTCTGTATTTCTACCACTTAGAATAATGTATAGCTCATAGTGGGAGCTCACAAATATTTGTTGAATGAATGAAGGAATGACTAAATAAATGACTAGTGAATGAAAAACTCTTTAAAGCTTCAAGGTCTTATGAAAGATCTACAGCTGTGTATACCAGGGTAAGAGGAGTTTATGTAGAAAGAGCTTGCAGCTATTCTCTATCCAGAAGGCAAAATCAAGATCAGATTAAGGAATATCGGGTCAAGGTGAAAGTCATTGGTAAAATTTAGAGTCTAAATGACAGGAAAAGAAGAGCATCCAAAGTCTGAATAGGAAAGAGGGCATTAGCAGAGTCCAAGTGAACCAATTCACCTCCTTCTTGACGTTAGCAAACTGGCAGATAGGGTGTCTGAATGGGGAGGGGCGGGGGGAGTAACATCCTTATAGGATTTAACTCTTGCCACCCAGTGCATTAGGGGGGTTCTGTGTTCTTTGATACTTTTAACTACTTCTAAGGTGTAAGTAAGACGAAGAATGAGGAGATCAAATAAAAAAGATGCCAGGCCGCTTTGACTTAATCATGTAAAAAAGTGGTTCAGCATTTCAAGCTTCATAATTAAATAATAATTTAAGTCCTTGTAAGACTTCTTTACCTTTGGCACAGAATGTTGCTCATTGTTTTCCCCTAATTTGTTATTCAAGAGGAAACAGTCAAATTGCTACACAAGATCACCAAAGCCAGGTATTAGTTTGCCAGTTTTGTTTAAAATGAAAAGTGAATTGAGCAAGTACTTTGGCTCCTAGACTTTGATTCAAAATATTAAGACTTTTTTTTTTAATTAGCTTGGAGATTTTCTGCAGTTAGTGCTGTAATTGCTGTATATTGTTCTTAATTCTTTTCTTCTGTTCTGAATGTTCATTTTTATAAGGATATATATAATTTGAACAGTGTCAGGTTTGGGAACAATTATTCTAAAGGAAATATTGATGGATATATATTATATATGTATGCATATATATATATTTATAAATATATATAAATATTGGGGGGTTTCTCAAGCATTAGGAACTCTAATGAACTCTTAGTAACACTGATTTTTACAAAACTAGAAGGATAGATCTTTCAAGTCAGATGTTCTGAGGTTAATTTTCTTAGGAAGCAAGATGCATTGAATGGTGTTTCTATACAGACTTTTTTATGGACTTCTAAATTTGTAAAGATTGTCATTACCTTTCAGCTTATATGAAAAGTTATCACAATTAGTGTACTTAAAATTTTTGTTGTTGTTTCAAGACTTAAGCAGAATTATAAATGTTTTCAAAATTTAATATGAAGTAAAAGAATTGTGGCAGACTTTAAAAATCCATACTTTTAATTTAACCATCTCACAAAAGCTCACTTGGTTTTGCACAGTTTTGGTTCTGTCTATAAGTAATATTCTTTAATATAATTAACATTTTTACCTTATTTTCAAAATAGTCTAATTCTAGTATTGCGTTCCTCTTTACTCCATCAGTAATTTAGGACATTAAGTGTTGGTTTGGTTGTGTGTGTGTGTTTGTGTGTTGTTTTGTGTGTTATTTTTGTTGTTTCCTTGGTGTTTTTGTTCTGTTTTGTGTTTGTGATAAAGCCTTTGGTACTAATTTTTAGTTTTATTGCATTGGGATTAGAGAATGGGTTCTGTAAGCTCCTAAACTTGGGAATGTATTGAGGTTTTCTTCGGTCTATTATAAATGAGTTTTGTCAATAGTCAGTGGAAATAGAATTGTAGTTTCCATAGAGTCGAGAGTTTGGTATATATTAATTCAATCTCATTAATTATTAATCAAGCCTGGCTATATTCTTAACTGCCAAAGACTGAGATTATTATGATAGTCCCTCACTCCAATGCTGTTTTTTTAATGTATACTTCATTTTGCTGATTTTTTCTTCTTTCCTCAGCAATGGTTATAGGAGATTGATAGACCTTTTTTTTTGAAGTATAGTTGCTGTAAATGTTATATAAGTTACAGATGTACAATATAGTGAGTCACAATTTTAAAGGTTATACCCTATAGTTATTATAAAATATTGGCTAGGGCTTCCCTGGTGGCGCAGTGGTTGAGAGTCCGCCTGCCGATGCAGGGGACGCGGGTTCATGCCCCAGTCCGGGAAGATCCCACATGCCGTGGAGCCTGCGCGTCCGGAGCCTGTGCTCTGAAACTGGAGAGGCCACAACAATGAGAGGCCCATGTACAGAAAAATAAATTAATTAATTAAAAAAATATATATTGGCTATATTCCCCATGTTGTACAGTTATCCTTGTAGCTTATTTTTTTATTTTATTTTTTTTGTAGCTTATTTTATACATAATAGTTTGTATCTCTTAATTCCCTACCCCTGTATTGCCCCTCCCCCCTTCCCTCTTCCCACTGGTAACCATTAGTTTGTTCTCTGTGTCTGTAAGTGTGCTTCTCTTTTGTTATATTCACTAGTTTGTTGTATTTTTTAGATTCCACATATAAGTGATATAGAGTATTTGTCTTTTTCTGTCTGACTTATTTTACTTAGCATAATGCCCTCCCAAGTCTATCCATGTTGCTGCAGATGGCAAAATTTCAGTCTTTTTTATGGCTGTGTAGTATTCTATTGTGTGTGTGTGTGTGTGTGTGCGTGTACACATACACACCACATCTTCTTTATCCATTCATCTGTCAATGGACATTTAGGTTGTTTACATGTCTTGGCTATTGTAAATAGTGCTGCTATGAACATTGGGGTACATGCGTCTTTTCAAATTAGTGTACTTGGGTTTTTTTGGATATATACCCAGGAGTGGAATTGCTGGGTTATATGGTAGTTCTGTTTTTATTGAGAAACCTCCATACTGTTTTCCATGGTGGCTACACCAATTTACATTCCCACCAACAGTGTACGAGGGTTCCCTTTTTTCCACATCCTCACCAACATTTGTTATTTACATTCTTTTTGATGATAGCCATTCTGACAGGTGTGAGGTGCTATCTCGTAGTGGTTTTGATTTGCATTTCCCTGATGATTAGTGGTGTTTAGCATCTTTTCATGTGCCTGTTGGCCATCTGCATTTCCTCTTCGGAAAAATGTCTATTCGGTTCTTCTGCCCCTTTTTTAATTGGGTCGGGGTTTTTCTTTGTTTTGTTTTTTTTTAATGTTGAGTTGTGTACAACACTATTTTTGTCAGTCGTTTCCTTGATATTCAGATAAAAATTCATGACTGACGTCTACATTTTTAAAAATGTAAAATGAACATCTTTCTCCCATTTACTTTTCTTTGCCTTTAATTCTACTTCATCATATATTAATATTACTCTTCTTAGGGTTTTTTTTGTTCTGTTTTGTTTTGTTTTTGTTTTTGCGGTACGCGGGCCTCTCACTGTTGTGGCCTCTCCCATTGTGGAGCACAGGCTCCGGACTCACAGGCTCAGCAGCCATGGCTCACGGGCCTAGCCGCTTTGCAGCATGTGGGATCTTCCCAGACCGGGGCACGAACCCGTGTTCTCTGCATCGGCAGGCGGACTCTCAACCACTGAGCCAGCAGGGAAGCCCTTCTTCTTAGTTTTTTAGATATATGTGCCTGATGTATTTTTGCCCATTCTTTTATAATTTTCTCATATTACTTTGTTTCTTAGGTGTGTTGCTCAGTAACAGCTTCTAGTTGGATTTTTTGTTTGCTTTTCTTTTTGTTGTCATTTAACAAAATTCAAAACAAAATGAACATGAACAAAATTCATTCTTTATCTTTGATAGATAAACCTATTCACATTTATTGATATAACTGATCAATTTATTTAAACTTTATGCTTTTTAGACTTTGAATTCACTTTGTTTAAACTTGCTTTCATTTTGCCTTTTTTAGCTGTCAGAATTTATTTTCTTCTTTTTCTTCCAAAAAGTTACTAGAACTTAAATTTATCGGAAAAAAAAAATGTTTAGGTCTAGATTTTGCTAAGCAGTAGCCTTTGATTTTAGTTTTTCAAAACAATAATATCTATCTTGCTTTAATCTATTATAAAAATAATGCATGCTCATTTTTAAAAAATGTAATACTACTAAAATAAGAAAGTATGAATATCCTCATAATCCTTTTCTCTAAAGGTAACTACTAATAAATTTGTTGTGTGTATTCTCTGAAATTTTATGATTATGTATAAGCATATTTTTCTAAGTTTTGAAATAAACAGGATCGTACCTGCTTTACTGACTCAATAGCATGGTAATCTTGCATTTCAACAATACAGAACTTGTATGAGTTACCTTCTCTGTGCCTTAGTTTCCTTGTACAAGAACAGTAGTACTAGCTTCCTAAGGCTTTTGTGATAATTAAGTGAATTAATACCTGAAAAGTACTTGTAACAGTGCCTGGCACATGGTAAGCATTCAAGGAGTATAAGCCACTCTTCATTTTCATTTTGAACAATTCCGCATAGTATTTCATGGAGGTTATGCCATCGTTTATTTAAAAGCTTCCCATGTACAGCATTTAGTTGTCAGTGTGTCAATAAGACCTTGTGTCTGAGAATCTAGTAGGCTTTTTATTTCCTCACCTCCTTTCTACTTTATATAAATGTGTGATTGTTTATACTTGTTAAATTGTATATCTACTCTCTCAAGACTTATTTTTTAATCATATATGCTTAAGTAAAGGCTCATTTAATTTTACTTTTCATTATTAATTCTTTTATGCCAGAATTCCCCATTCTTGTGTTCTAATTTTGAATTCCTCTCTTCTGTTTCACTGGAGCAGCAGTTCTCAAAGTATTGTAGATCTCCAGGGGCCCCAGAGACCTTTTCAAGAGATCCATGAGGTCAAAACTCTTTTCATAATACTATTAAGACTTTATTTTCTCTTTTGATTGTGATCATAATTTTACTGATGGTGCAAAAGCAAAGGCAAGTAAAACTGCTGTGTGAATCAAGACAGTGGCACCAAACTGTATAACTGCTAGTCATTGTGAACTTTACCTACACACATGTGTAGTTAAAAAATATCCCCTTGATGAAGATTAATAATAATTCACTTCTACTAAATCTTGATTGTGGAGTACACTTCTTTAGTATTCTATGTGAAGAAATGGGAAGTGTTCATAAAGTACTTCTACATTCGTTGGGGTTGCAGCTTGCTTGCACTAGCTCCTTTTTTTATGAAACACCATTAAAAAAAAATCCACTGACAAATTATAAATTCAGCTATTCAGACTTGGGTATTTGGCAGATATTGTCTTGAAGATGAATTTAGTGAGACTGTCAGTTCAAGGAAAACAGCTGATAATTTTTATTGCCAAAGACAAAATTCAAGCTTTAAGAGAAAATTCAAATTTGGAACATTTATATCTGCCATTTTGAGTTTGACAGCTTCCCAGTATTTAAAGACTTTTCCAATGAGATCTGAAATGATATCATTGAATGTGATGTTTTGATATTGTATAAAGAAATTTGTCAACATTTGGAAGATCTGCATAGCTCAGTAAACCAATATATTCTAAATTACCAATGCATGAGGTTACAGAATCATGCTGCATGGATAAAAGAGCTATTCAAAGTGTAAGTAGATGGATGGATTTTAATGTAACAGAGTATGTTACATTAAATACATTTAATGTATTTATGAGTATGAATAAATACATTAAATAAATAAATACAGAATATGTTACATTTTAATGTAACAGAGTATGAAGTTTGTTGATACAATTTCAGATTCCACATTGTAAATAACCTTTAACAAACTGCCACTTGTTGAGTTTTTAATACAGTGTCAAAGAAGAATATCCATAATTGACCTAAAAGACTTAAAATTTTTTTTACTTGTTCAACTACATATCTGTGGGAGGCCAAATTTTCTTCATATATCTCAGCCAAAACAGTATGTCAAAACAAATTGAATGTGGAAGCAGATATGAGAATTCAGTTGTCTTCTATTGAAGCGAACATTTAAAAAATTTACCAAAAAAATTGGGTTGGCCAGAAAGTTCATTCAGTTTTAAGTAAAAATGAAAGACATATTTTTCATTTTCTCAAAGAACTTTATTGAACAACGTGTTCGCTAACCAAACGAACTTTTTGGCCAACCCAATATAATACAGTGCCATCCTCCTCAGTTTTGGGGTGGGGGAAGTATAGTTATTTTTTATTAAAATTTCATTTGTTAACATGTAATGTCTTTTGTTATTTCTAAACGAATTAATAAACAGTTAAAAGGCTTTCTAATTTCAAATTTGATCAGTACTTGTAGATATAACCCATATTTTTTTAAAAAAGAAAACCCTAGGATCCTGAGACTAAAATGTTGGAGAATTACTGCACTAGAAGTCTAAGGTTTGCCTCATGTTTGCCTCCCTCTCAGGGGAGCACGGGTGACATACCTGCTGATTTGCTGATACCCAAGACTGCCTTTACACATGAATATTGATTTGCATAATTTATTCTTTCCAAACTGCAAATCAGAAATTCTCAACCTTCTGCCTACGTCCAACACCTCACACATTTCCCATTAGTATAAGTGTCAGTAACTCTCCTCAGGGGATTATACCTGATACCCAAGCCTCCTCCAGATATCATTATTGTAGATAGTTTCTCCCTCTTCTTTAGAATTCAGTGTTGTAGGGAGGTCAAAAATAAGAGATCAGGCTCATTTAATTTTCTTTCCTGTTAATGTATTTTTTACTTTTTATTTTATTTTTATAAAACAGAAATTGTAAAGCTGTATTAATGGAGGAGATCTATTCAATTTTGTCTGTAATCTAATGAGCTTTTATGATCTGTAGGCTCAGGTCTTTCTTGAGCTCAAAAAAAATTTACTTTTATAACTAGTTCGGTTCCCTTTGTTCTGGTTCTGTATTATTTATAGGTTTGAACTTTAATTATACCAATCATCTTTTTCAAATTATTTTTTTTCTTTATCAGCTCCGTATTTTGGGAAATTTTCTTAAGCTTGTTCTCAATTCTTTATTTAATTAAATTTTCTTAATTTGAGTAGGGCTGCCCAACTCTACTGACTTTGGTGCAGATTTTAATTTTGCAATTGCAATTTCAGTTTCCTTACTATATTTTACTTTCTCAGCCAGCTTCCTTTTCTTATCAGCTGGCATCTCAGTTGTTCACTTTGTATGTTTGCCTGTTTTCTTTTTAAAATACCTTTTTCATAGAAACCGTATCTTTTGGATTCCATTTTGGTAACTCTGTAAGTGCTTTCTAAAATTGTTGAGTTTTCAGTATGATATTCCTTTTCTTTTGCTATATGATTAGTTTTCATACATCCCCATATTGTTTTTCTTCTGGTAGTTCCTTTTTTTTTTTTGGCCACGCCATGCAGCGTGTGGAATCTTAGTTCCTCGACCAGGGATTAAACCCTCCCCCCCTCCCCCCCACAGTGGAAGTGCAGAGTGTTAACCACTGGACTGCCAGGGAAGTCCCAGTTACTCACCTATTAAAGAGGGAAAGCAATCCCGATTCAGGGTTGTGAACAGATAGGATGTGAGGATTGCTTCTGACCATACTTATCACCTGCGTATGTGCTAGAAGAATTCTAGTTTGGGGTGCCTTTGTTGGCCTGATGTGAGATCTTTTATACTCTCTATTGCCTGCTTCTAATACACTGTAAAAAATTCTGTCTTAAGGCAGGAATGTGCCTATGTCTCTCTGACTCTGTCTCTGCTTAAGATGATCCTTTGTGGGTGGAGAAATAGTGGGTCACTTTTTTTCCCTCTGACGGGAGCAGACCCTGCAGCTAAGAATGAATATGCAAGTAGTTGGCCAATACGCTTGGTTTTCTGAGCTTTTTAGGGTAGTCTTTTTCTGTTTTCACAGAAGTTAGGACAGGCATATCAGGGAATGTTACCTTGAGGATATATTACTTATACTATAGTTCAGTTTGCTTTCCTTTTAAGTCTGTGAACATAAAATTCAGATAAGGTCAGAACTTCCAAACATTTAGTATTAGCATTAGGGTTTAATGTGTTCCTATTGGGTTTAATTTATTTACATTTAAAGCATGAAAATTCTGTTTAATTTTTGAGCTAAAATTAATTGATGGCACACTCACCCAAATTTCATAAGAATAATATCAACAGGTCCTACTTTCCATGAATTTCACCATTTTATGTTCTCCAAATTCAGCATAATTTAATTCTGTACTTCACATTTTAGCATCTTGATCCAGTCATTTATTAGTTTCCGTAGCAAAGCAAGGCATAGGCAATGACTGTTAGTGTTTTTACAAAGCATATAATCAACCCATAACCCCTTTCCCCACTCACCAAGGTAAAGTGGTAAGACTTTATTTTCTCTTTTGTGACCTGATTTCAGACATGTTAAAAATACAGGAAAATGTATGCTTTGGAATTGATGAAATATGATATTGTTATGTTCTGTAAAATAAGAACTTTAATATTATAGGGTATTTGGTATTAACCTACATGTCCAGAATTAGGAGAATATTTAAGTAAACCGGCACATCTATTTGACAGAATATTATGTGGCTTTCAAGAATGATAGCAAGATATTTCATATATTAAATAATAAATAGTGTGATTATAACTTTTTCAAGCAGCTACTTTCATAGAAAAAAGTAAACAGAAGTACAGCAAGGTAGTAATAATGGTCATATTTTGGATCGCAGGATTCACTAGAAGAAACATCTCTTATTTTTCAAATTTTATTTATTGATCATGTTACTTTTTAAGTGTGTGTGTATGTTAGTAGTAGGGTTGTTTGTAACACTTACAAAGAGATCACTTAGACCTTAAGTCCTGCCATAATAATTTCCATTTTTGCAGTTCCTAGACTGTTAGATAAAGGAACTCTCAAGCATTTCATTGAAATTTGGATGTTTTAATGGTATGCTTGGGGGCATATGGGAAAGGATAGTTAGATGAGAGTGTGATGAACTAGATTTAAGACTGTTTGAACAGTAGTACCCAAATACACTACCTATCGCTTTATGTAGCAAACTGAAGGAAGTTTCCTGACACTGGTGGGGCTCATTCCCTAGACTTTTCTTATTTAATTTTAATGTCTTTAGGTGACCATCATGAAGATAGGTGAGATGCAACTGGAGGGAGGGGCAGATGAGGACTAACAAATTCCTTTTAATAAGACTCTAGAAAGAACTTGGCAGCCTGGAAAAATAAGATGACCATTTTAAGATGCAATTTAGTAGCAGTTAATGTAATGGCCCTCCATGTATACTCAAAAAGTCAGTAATCCAAGTTCAGGATAACAGCAAGTCATATAGAAAAGATTTCATTTTAGTTACTATGTCATCTGACTGCTAAACAATTAATAATCTAACATGCATATAGGGACTCCTTGTTCCATGTGTCCCCAGAGGATAGGATCAGAACCTGTAAACAGTGAATTTTCCAGCATTTAAATAAGGAATAGACTGATTTGTAAGGTCTTGAATTGCCTTTCATTAGAGAGATTCAGTTATGTGTTGGGCATGCACAAGCAGGGATTCAAACGTAATATGGGTGGTTGAATTAGATGACAGAATCCTTTCCAACAAGGAGATTATGTGGCTTTCAGACACTCTTAACAATGTTTTTTAAATACATACCTCTTTATATTTGTTTTGTATATGTATATGTTTTGGTAAACAACAGGTTACATAATATGACAAAGATGGTATAAATGATTACACTAATTCTTTGAATTGGACTTTTATGCACAAGTCACCCACAGACATTGTAGACAACATATATAAATAAGTAAAGCATTGTCCTTTCTTTAACGGAGTTATATCATTGAAATACCTAATTAAATAAACGTAAATGTAGTAAGAGACATATAAATAAGAACTATGAGGATTAAAAGGAGGGAATTTTATATCAAGAGTATAGTGGGCAGGGGAGTATCAGGTAAAAGTTTTAGAGAGAAAATAGATCTTGAAGGGTAAGTGGAATCTCATTACACCAAGACATGAGTGGAAGTGGGGTGACTATGCCAAAGAAAGGCGACATCATGAAGTTTTCCAGATGTGGGAAAGCACTGGTGTGTTGGGAGCGCAGTGTTTCAGAATAAAAAAGCCAGAGTAGTAAGTTGGTGTTGAATTGAGGATGAGTATCATGGTGAGGATTTTCTATTCAACAAAAGGGAGCAGTTGAAATTTTTTTGCATGAGGAAGAGGTGTGATCAGTGTTACTCTTTAGGAACTTTAATTTACTTGATTTACATTTGTTGAATTGTTGAAGGTGGAAAAATTGAGTGGAAAACTATTCAAATGAGAACTGTTGAGGCCTCTAATAATAATAATATTGGTTGACATTTTTTGAGTGCTTACTGTACAGGTACATTATGTTATTTCATTGAAGCCTCAAAACAGCACTGTATATAGTAGATGCTTTCCAAATGAGCACCTCTTGGATTTCCAGTTGGCCTATGAGAATTACATACACCATAATATATCAATTAATTTCTCCAGGCACCATTCTCGCATATGCATACCTCCACACTCTCCAAATCAGTAGACACCCTGTTGAATACTGTTATTTCTTAATTTAGCATTTTATACTATGCTATTATAATCAGCAATCAAAACAAATTTTTATTGAGGTTTAAAAATACCATATTTGGAATTATGGTAGAAATGAAAATTGTAAGATGTAGTTTCTGACCGCTAAGGACCTTTAAAGTCTAATTAACAACACAAGATAAAAATACATGAAAAACTAAATGGCAGTAAAAGATGAATTGCCCACACACTAAGGTACTGAACATTCTGTTCATTAAGGCTCTTCTGTATTTTGTAGTATTCAACTAAATGGCATTCATTTATTTGCCTGCTAGCTTCCCAAGAAGGCAGCAAATTCTTTGAGTCAGAGCTGGGCCTTTCTATTTTATCCCAAGCAAGTAGCACAGTAGCAAGTAGGCTCGTTAAGTATTTGTTGAATTAAATTAATTGTAAATAGTGTATCTTTTTCAAATACTGTATTTCATCATTTTTAGATCCATGCCTACTTTTGTTAGTAAAACAACTCAAAGTAATAATAGATTTGAAAGAAAAAAATTTTTAACTTTGAAATATATGTATATATTTTTTACATTGTTCATGTTGTTGTATTAAATCTTCTTGCGTGATCCAACTTTTGTGGAAAGTTAAATATACCTACTGTAGCAGCCATTTTCAGCATCCAGTCTCTTAAACTACTTTGTTTTCATGGCCAGAAGTACAGAAACACCTATTTCTCTGGTCTAGAATATAAGAGGGGGCGGGGGGAACAATTGTTCCCAGATGCATTTAGCTGTAAAAGTAAGCTAACTATAAGACTTTAGAGGTCATCTCCTCCAACCACAGATTTTTCAGTGAGGAAACTAAGGTCTTCCAAGCTTCTTACTTCCCCATTGTGGGCAGTAGCAGAGGTAACTTAGAGCTGAGGGCTTCTGTTTGGTGTTCTTTCCACCATTTAATACTACTTCTCTTCATAAAGTAGAAAACTAGGCAGTGAACGTTAGAGGAAGGGGTTCCTAATCTCTCAGGGGTCATGGCCCCCTTTAGACTCTTTACCTAGAAAATTTTATGCACACACAAAGAATTAGTAAGCTTTTTGAAAGTCTGTTCACTGATTGCCTGGTGGTCTGTAGATCTCAAGAGGAAAGGTACACAAATTAGCATACTATATTCATGGCATCAGAAATAGATAAGACCGAATTAAATTGTACTGTGCTCTTCAGTAGTCAGCTTATGGTCTTCCAAGGAGTTACTCTAAGCCATAGAGTACACATGGCCCAAATTCCTGAAGCATCCTTGGGCAAAACCCATAGCAGTAGCTATGGGTTTTGAGCTGTGGCTTTTATATTAAAACAAACAGAACATACATATGTATATATGATACATGCATATTTGTGCAGATATATTTGAATGAATTTTTAATTTGTTTAGGATTCTACTTTCAGACTCAGAGAAGCATATATTTTCTATCCTTTGCTATTTGGAGTACTTCAGTGAAAAAGTTTGAGAAGTACCGGGTAGAGAGTTAGTAGGGTAGGTTATTTTATATTTTTGTGAGTGTATTAGGTAGATAGATAGATAGATAATAGATAGATAATAGATAGATAGAAATTCATACATATTTTGTTAAATTAGTTAATAGTGAAGAGTAAAGTTCTTGTGGGCAGAGACCCACAATTCCACTTTCTTGTACCCTTAGCATGCCTAGCACAAGGCTAGGAACATGGTTTCTCAGTAAATGCTAGTTGATTTATTGATATTAAAGATAGAACTAGATCACTGTACCAATATATTTCTAGTCAGGTAAGAGAATTTATCGGTATAGCTGAGGCTCATGGTTATTTAGAGCAATGGTACTTGAGAAGTAAAAAAAACATGACCAGCTTTCTCAAATGCCAATAATGTCATTATTGAGGAGCATCAGGAATCAACACATCCTAAAGCATTCATTCATGGTCACTATAGTGGTTCTGGATAGAGTATATTAATTTAAACTACTCACCAGAAAATATCATGAAACAGTATTATTTCATATATCCAATATTACATATATATGTTATATATACATATATAACATCTGGAATATGTCATACTTAGAAAAAATGGCGTCAAAACAACTTCCTTGGTACAAGTAAAATATGGTAAAAAGTACAGTTTTAATGTAATAAAAATCTGTTGTATATTTAACAACCAACAGGCTTCATAGTGCAATGACAGGAAGGAGATTAAAATGAAACTGGTTCAATTATTCTTGCTAAAAAGGGAAAGGTGAAGCTAGACAAGCCTGGATGTGGTGACAAGTTAGATTTGTCAGCCTGCTTTACTTGAACTGCATATGGCAAATAGAAGCTGTGTGCAGTTACTTGTCACCTGCCTGGTTATTTACACCCATATCATGGTGAGAATTTATTGCTGCCCAACTCTGTGACAGTGATATTACTGCATGATGATGTCTTTAAAAACACATAAACTTTGTCACTAAGGAAATCCCCCCAAATTCTGTAATCAAGGTATTCCTATAAAGATACTATTACAAGACTATAAGGCTAACCAATTTTTAGCAACTGTTTGAATTATAAATATATGATGATAATCTGAATTCATAACCAGGATTTCAAAAATTTGTTTTAAACATCTAGTAGAAGTGGACAAGTCAGAAGAGGAAACAACGAAGGAATAGAGAGCAGGAGGAAAACTACAATAATGTGGTGTCCCTGAAATCAAGGGAAGAGAGAGTGTTTAAAAAAGGAAGGAGTGATCAACTTTATCACTGTTGGGAGGTCAATTAAGGTGAGGACTAAGAGATAACCTTTGCATTTTGCAACGTGGATGTCTTTGATCTCAGCAAAAATGGCTATGGCGTAGTATTGAGGGTGGAAGCCAGATTAGAACAAGAAGTAAGAAACTGGAGATAGCAAATACAGACAATGCTTTTGGCAAGTTCAGCCGTGAAAGGGAGGAAAGAGAATAGTAACTAAAAGGTGAATATCACGTCTAAGGATAGTTTTTTGTGTTGCTGTTTGCGTTTTTAGCCGAAGAGTTGAGAATGGCATATTCTGATGAGAAGGAGCCAGTACAGCAGGAGAGGTTGAAAACACAGGCAAGAAAAGGGATAAATAAATAAGTTTAAGAAAACAAGAAAGGATGATATCCAAAACTTAGGTGAGGGATTGGCTTTAGATAGGAAAGGATTTGTCAGTTGCAGGAAGGTGTGGTAGAGAGAAGCTCGGGAGGAAGTTCATGTCCGAAGACAGTTTTCTGTTTGAAGAAGGATATGAGGTTATCTGCTGAGAATAAAAAAGAAGCAGGAGGCTTATAAAAAAATGAAAGAGATTTAAAATAGCCGCTGTGGAAGGTAGAAAAGCAAGATAAAAAGGAACATGGTAAGATTGTCATGTAATGCTAAGGGACCTGTTGAAATTGTGCATCTCTCTCTTCTATCCCCAGAATCTGGGAGACAAAATTAGGGTTAAATTTTTCTCTGTAGCTGGTAATGTTTCATGAAGTTAGAACGAAGATTACAGAATAGGTGTCTAACATCCTCTCTTCTGATGTAACTCACTAATGCCAAGGGTGAGGAGAAAGGAACTAGATAGAGCACTATCTTCCTTCCCTATTTCACCACCACTACTGAAGTTACCACCCATCCAGACTGCTGGAAAGCTGGTGAAATTGTCATTCAAACCCCTACATCAGTAAACATACCACTGATCTCAAGTAACTGCTGCTGTTACTGGATAACTAATGCATTATCAGTATTTGCTTGAAATAGAAGATGACTTACTTCCAAGTCTTTTGCTTCAGCAATTTCACCATTTGTTCAGTCTAAAAGCTTCTATCATGTAAAATTTAGTATGTGTCAGAAGGTATACTAGGCACTGGAGCTGCAAAAGTAAATAATAGTGACATGATACCTGACCTGTGTTCACAGAGGATACAGACAGAGGCAGGTTAAGTAGAATGTAACAGGGAAAATACAAGGTGCTTTGGGCACCCCTGTGAAGGTCGTATGACTCGAAGTTGCAGTAGTTAAAAGATGACTTTCCAGAGGGAGTTTGATTAAAGCTTGATTCTAAAGAATTAGTAGGAATTAACTGAACAAAGGACAGTGGGGAGGAGTGCTGTGAGAATTAAAGCTGGAAAGGTAATCACTGGATATAGATCACTCCAAGTCTTGTAAACCGTGTTTAGTTGTTTAGACCTATTCTCTAGGAGCAATGGGTGGTCTTCAGAGTACTTTTAAAAGGGGAATAATGTGACCACATTTTGTGTTTAGCAAGATCCCTGTAGCTGCAGAGTAAAGGATGGAGTAGGCATAATGGGGCTGGAAGTTGGGGTGGCCGAGTAAGAGGTTTTTTTCAGCAATCCAGACAATTGTTTTGACCTCTAAAGCCCACCCAGCTAGTAGGAGTCGTATGGATCCACTCTTATCCCACTTAAAAACTTCTTGTTCCGTGTAGTTTGTTGGTTACAGAAGTCAGGAGCTTTTCATTCAGCACTAACAATGAAGGAACTTGACCTCAAATAGCTTTTGCTCTTTAAGTCTCCCATGAAGGTACTGTTACTCATTCCTACACCTATTCTACCTCAAATATTGATTTGTTAGCATCTCATTTTACAAGAATTAGAGCCACAGAGACTTGATTTAGGAAAATCTATGTTACTGAGGTGTAACTGAAATGCAAGAAACCGCAGATATTTAAAGAGTGCAATTTGATAAGTTTTGACACGTATACAATCATGAAACCATCACCGTAGTCCAGATAATGACTAGATTTCATTACCCTCAAGTGCCCCTTCATAGTCCCTCCCTTCTGTTACCCCCAAATAAGCAACCACTAATCTGCTTTCTATCAGTATATATGTTTGCATATTTTATAATTTTATGCCAATACCATGCTTTCTTGATTACTGCAGTTTTTAATAATTCTTGAAATCAGGTAGTGTTAGCTCTCCAAATTGTTCTTTCTTTTCAAAGTTGTTTTGGCTGTTACAGATTGTTTGTATTTCCATATGAAATTTAGGGTCAGTTTGTCACTTTCTTTTTAAAATTTTTATTTTATTATTTTTGGCTACGTTGGGTCTTCGTTGCTGTGCACAGGCTTTCTCTAGTTGCGGAGAGCGGGGCTACTCTTTGTTGTGGTGCGCAAGCTTCTCACTGCCGTGGCTTCTCTTGTTGCGGAGCACGGGCTCTAGGCGCGCGGGCTTCAGTAGTTGTGGCATGCGGGCTCAGTAGTTGTGGCTTACGGGCTCTAGAGTTCAGGCTCAGTAGTTGTGGCACATGGGCTTAGTTGCTCCACGGCATGTGGGATCTTCCCGGACCAGGGCTCGAACCCGTGTCCCCTGCATTGGCAGGTGGATTCTTTTTTTTTTTTTTTGCGGTACGCGGGCCTCTCACTGTTGTGGCCTCTCCGATTGCGGAGCGCAGGCTCAGCGGCCATGGCTCACGGGCCCAGCCGCTCCGCGGCATGTGGGATCTTCCCAGACCGGGGCACGAACCCGTGTCCCCTGCATCGGCAGGCGGACTCTCAACCACTGCGCCACCAGGGAAGCCCTGGCAGGTGGATTCTTAACCACTGCGCCACCAAGGAAGTCCTGTCAATTTCTTTTTAAAAAGCCTGCTAAAGTTTTAACTGGTATTGCATTGACTCTATACATCAATCTGTGGAAAATTGACATCTTTACAGTAATGAGTCTCCCAATCCGTGAACATGCTGTGTGTCTCTCCATTTATTTATTTAGATCCTCTAATTTCTCTTCAACAGTGTTTGGTAGTTTTCAGTATATAGATATTGTACATTTTTTGTTAGACTTACTAAGTATTTCATAAATTTGTATGCTATTGTAAATAACATTGGTTTTAGTTTTGATTTGCAATTATTAATTGCTAGTGCTAAACAAAAATGCAGTTGATTTGGTATATTGATCTTTTGTCCTTCAGCATTGCTAAAATTACTTATTAGTTCTAGTAGCTCTTTGGTAGATTCCATTGGACTTTCTGCATAGACAATCACACCATCTGCAAATAAAGACAGTTATACTGCTTCCTTTTCAAAAGAGATGGGGTTTGTTTGTTTGTTCCCTAGTTGCACTGGTTAGAACCTCCAGCACAGTGTGGAATAGAAGGTAGAAACTGACATCTTGTCTTGTTCCTGATTTTAGGAAAAAAGCATTCAATCTGTCATAAATTAAGTATGATGTTAATTGTACTTTTTTTGTAGAAGCCCCTTATTAGGCCAGGGAAGTGTCCTCCTTTTCCTAGTTTACTGAGTTTTTATCAGTAAAGGATGTTGGATTTTGTCAGATACTTTTTGAGATGATTATATGATTTTTCTTTGTTTAGATGTTAAAATAGTGAATTATGTTGATTGACTTTTTCAAATATTCAACCAACCTTGTATTCCTGGGGTAAACACTACTTGGTCATGGTCTATTATACTTTCTATATATTGTTGGATTCAGTTTGCTCAAATTTTGTTTAGAATTTGTGTTCGTGAGGGACATTAGCCTGTGGTGTTCTTTTCTTGTAAGTCTTTGTCTCGTTTTAGAATCAGAGTAATGCTCACCCCATAGAATGAGTTTGGGTGCTTTCTGTTTTCTGGAAGAGCATGTAGAATTGGTATTACTCTTTTTTTCCTTAAATGTTTGGTAAAAATTTACCAGTGTAGCCACCTGGGGCATGGGAGTTTCTTTGTGGGAAGATAGTCTGTGAAGTCTAATATTAGCACTTTCTGTCATTTTTTTTTTCCTGATCATTCTGGCTAGAGATTTATCAGTTGTATTGATCTCAGAGAATCAGATTTTGATTTCTATTATTTTCCTGTTTTCATTTCATTGATTTCTGCTTATTTTGAACTTAATTTTTTAATAGACTTAATTTTTTTAGAGCATTTTTTAGGTTCATAGCAAAACTGAGCAAGGTACAGAGATTTCCATATGTCATTTCTCCCCCTAGTTTCTTTTTTTTTTTTTGCGGTACACGGGCCTCTCACTGTTGTGGCCTCTCCCGTTGCGGAGCACAGGCTCCAGACGCGCAGGCTCAGTGGCCATGGCTCACGGGCCCAGCTGCTCTGCAGCATGTGGGATCTTCCCAGACCGGGGCACGAACCCGTGTTCCCTGCATCGGCAGGCGGACTCTCAACCACTGCGCCACCAGGGAAGCCCTCCCCCTAGTTTCTTAAGGTAGAAGTACAAAGATCGTTAATTTGAGGCCTTTCTACGTTTCCAATACAGGCATTTAGTACTATAAATTTCTCAGTAAGTACTGCTTTTGCAAAGGCCTGCAGAAGAAAATCCTTTCTTTCCTGTCATTCACACAAAGCCTTTCCAGTATTGTCACTTTTGTCTGCTAAAATAAGAATTGTAAAGCAGCATCTGCAGGGATAAAGGAGAAAGTTTAAACTCACAACAGTTCCTTTTCATATGCATTTTGCATGCTTGTACTAAGTAAGGAAGGAAGATATTGCATATTTTGACTCAGGAAAATATCTTTTTTTTTTTTTTTTTCTCTGCGGTACGCGGGCCTCCCACCGTTGTGGCCTCTCCTGTCGCGGAGCACAGGCTCCGGACGCTCAGGCTCAGCGGCCATGGCTCACGGGCCCAGCTGCTCCGTGGCATGTGGGATCCTCCCCGACCGGGGCACGAACCCGTGTCCCCCGCATCGGCAGGCGGACTCTCAACCACTGCACCACCAGGGAAACCCAGGAAAATACCTTTTTGACAAAGCTATCTTATTGAATACTTACTGCAGTTATTTCTTTACTTTGTTTCACTGAAAAGGCGTATCCAGTTAATCCTCTTCAGTTAATCCTCTCCAGTTAATGTAAATAATGGAAAGGAAATAATAATGAAAGGAAAACTAGTTTTATCCAAATCATTTGAAGGAGTACCTCTTTGCCTCAAAGTCTCACATTTCTACAGTTGTGAATAAAGACTAAGGTGGTACACCAAGTCACCCTTACGTTTAAATTTGTTTCTGAATATAAAATATAATAAATCATATCTTTGTATTTCAACCATTATGCAGAAACCTGCATTAACCTAATTTTGGATAATCTTTTAGAACCAGTATAAACCAACATTAGGAATGCACAGCAATAATACTTAACCTCTATTAAACATATTACCCTGTGAGGTAGTGTGTTAGATACTTTACATGGATTATCTCATTTGATGATACACTAAAACCCCGTGAGGTTTATTTTTAGTCCCATTTTACAGATAAGAAAACAAAGATTTAGAAAATAACTAGTCTAAGGTCCTACAACTGACTGGTAGAATTGGAGCTCTAACCCAGCCTTCGTTGATCTTAAGTATGTTATACACCTTTCTTCTATATTCATATACTTTATAAGAGGCCCTATTTTACTGTAAATATCACATGTTGACTTGAATAAACAACCCATTAGAAGTTACTGCTGTGAATTACTCAAGTACTCTTAACAGAAAAGGGTTGTTTTATCATTAATTCAAAAGAGGACAATTATTTTTGATGAAATTCTTGATCCTCCACAGAGACAATGTATTTGAAATATACATCTGGCCTGGAACTCGGGAACACTGTGTAATTTCGTTTCCTGACTTAAAGCTCTGATGCCTCCACTGATTGTTGTGACAGGCACGTGATCTCACCTCTTGGAATGCTTTTTTTTTTTTTTTTAACGTACCAGCCCTTGAATAATAAGTAAGATAATATAGCTCACTCTGATACTTACTGGAGGATGTAAAACCCTGGAGTTAAACTTTTTCCTTAACGGAAAAAAAAAATACCTCTATATATTTAAAGGTTTCAAATTGTTGTTTGAAAAACTGATGCATTATCTTTATAGTGACCCTTAACATTAAAAAGAAAAGACTGAGTAATGGATTTCATTCAGAATTTGAGTATATTTCATATGTACATAGGTAACTTATAATAATAGCTAATCATATTTCTATTAATATTAGCTATAGTATCTTAAGTGCTCTACATGGATCATTTAGTTTAACCCTCACCACAACTCCATTAGATGTAGGTATTGTTATCGTCATTATGTTTAGTCATGTGATTATTTGATTAAAATCTGCCTCCCACACTGGATGGTAAGCTCCGTGCAGTCAGCAGCCATTTCTGATTTTGCTCACTATTGTCCCCTGTGTGCACAGAGCCGGCCATACAATAGCGCTTAAATGCTGAATGAATGAAATGAATTCTTAATAGCTAATACTCATTACCTTGTGATGATGTCTGCCTCCATCAAAGTAGTGATGCTTTCTCTGAAGTATTAAAATACATGTCATATGATCTGTGTAAAATCTAAGTATTTGAACTCATCAGTCTTTGGTGGCCACATCTTGACATCGTGCTGATTGAACTCCTTAGAAATAGAGCACAATAATAGATTTCATTACATTTAGCATTTTTTTATTGTTTTCAGCTTGACTAATCATGATTTGAATTGCTGTCATGCTGTGTGCTATTTGTACAGAATTTAAAGTTCTTGGTTACTTATTTCACGTTGCAAGAAATGTAATTCTTTCATGAAACCCTTGCAGCTTTAAGAAAGTAAAAATAGCAGGTGCCTCAGTTCCCTTCTTCAGTCTACCATCCTTATGAATATTGTTTTCATTTGGCTTCTTTTATAAGGGAGAAGACGTCAACCGGACACTAGAAGGTGGAAGGAAGCCTCTTCATTATGCAGCAGATTGTGGGCAGCTTGAAATCCTGGAATTTCTGCTGCTGAAAGGAGCAGATATTAATGTATGTAAAGAACACTGTCATTCTAGAAAAAATTCTTGTATGCTTTTGGGTAATTGTTTTCTGTAGATTTATAAAATAGTTACTGTTGGAAACCTCATATGAAGTAAGAATATAGTCTGAAATTATACCAAATTTCTGTAACTTAGAAATACATAGTTGTGATTTTTTTAAAATAAGCAGAACAAGTTGATTTTTTTTTAACTGATAAAACTGGGGGGTAGATGTTTCCTTTTCAAGTTCTAAAGCAATGTGAGAGTTAGCACTATCTGTAGGTGGCAAATAGCTATCACCCAATGGAGCATAGGGCTCTGCAGTCATGAGAAATCTAAACTGGATTTTTGGACAAAAGTCAGACAGCAGTCATCTCTTGACTCTTGCCTTTTGTAGCTGTTGCATTTCAGAGTTTTAGAAAAATGTTTAAGTAACCATGACAGCAAGTGAGATGAACTTTTCACATCTCAGGGGATACCATGTCACGTGGCCCAATTGTAGCAATCTTTTACCTCTTCATTGGCTATGTTCCACCCCTCTCGAGATTCCCTTCCTGCACCACATTGGCACGTCTACAGTAATGCGGAGTTGAGGCTCAGAGAGGTTAAGTAATTAGTCATGCAGTAAGTGGCAGAGCCCAGATTTGAGATGGGGTCAAAGCCCTGCTCCATCTGTTTCACTAGGCTGACTCCCAAGGAGAAACTGCGTGTGGGCTTGGGCCTCTAGCAGCTCCTAAGAGGCTAAAAATGGGTAAACACCGATTTTGAAATATTTATGAGCATTCCCTAATTAGATCTAGAAGGAAGGAATAAATGAAAAATGGATGAGGTGATCTATATCTTTATTATTTCATAGGCTCCAGATAAACATCATATTACACCTCTTCTGTCTGCCGTCTATGAAGGTCATGTTTCCTGTGTGAAATTGCTTCTGTCAAAGGTGAGGTCAATTGCTGATTTTTATTGCTTTTTCCATTACTATGTAACTGTTTAAGCTAAGTATTTGGTTGTTAATTTACTTAAATTTTGTGTGGCATCAGGGACAGAAAAACTAGAGGTAATATCCAAAATTGAGGTCTAGAGCAATGTTGCTCAAAACAGCTGGTCCACAGGCTGTTTGTTACCAGTTCATGGTGGGTAAAGAGGTTGGGCTAGAAAATAAGTCAACACAGTCTCTCCTTCATCAAGAATATCTTGCTATTTAAAAAAAGTTAGCCAAACTAGGCATTGTAGTTAATAATCAGTAATATAGAAAATGTTGTCCCATGCTAGTAACAGTTTGCAGACTGGTACCATATTCACATACCACGGTTTGAAATTTGTATAAACTTCATTTTCTGTAGTACGTACTGAGCAAGATTATTAGAGGCAGATTGCTGTAAGGGCTCTCCAAGTCATCTGGTTTCTTGATGTGACTGAGATCATGGTAAATTTGTAGTTTTCCAGTGTTTTACCTTTGCTATTACAAGCTCTTAGATGAAGTTCAATGTCCAGCCTCAGAAATTAACCAGTCAGTTGCAGCCATTCTAGGTGTATAAGATGGGACCTGCAAATCTTGGAAGACAAGAAATCTTCATAAAATAAGGCACCAGTATCAATCCCAAGGTTATCATTTCATGGCCATACTCTGGAAAGTGCTGTTCATAACATTTCATTTGGAATTTTAAAAATAAGCCCTGCTAAAAGAAGAATTAGAAATTAAATGAGTAAATGTATATGAAGCATTTTGCCACAGTATCTGACACATAATAAGTACTCAATAAATAGTAGCTCTTATTACCTCTACGACTAAAGAGGATTTTATGCTTCATAGATTGAACTTCAGTAAGATTTGGAGAACATTGAGAAAGTAGCACATTTGTCTCAACACTTCACTTTTCAAAGATACTGTCTGAAAGCAGTTAATTCAGGTCCTCTAAAACTAGGGGGTTTACCCATACCTTCATGTTAAACACAACTACCGGATTCCTTTAAATGTGTGGTGGTGGTGGTTTTTGAAAAACCACCGGGGGAGGGGTTGGGAGGTTTTGGCATATGGCAACAGGAGTTTTTCCATATTATACACCGTACTGATATGAAAAGCCAAAATAAAGGGGGATATTATTCTTTGCCACTGTAATGGATCCAGGATCTGTGGTAGGATGTACTCACAAAGATTTCCAGCCACTGTCTTTCTCCTTACTGTCTATTCCTCCACAACACCCATGAAAAGATTAAAAAGTACCTTTGAAAACTACTGGATAATTTCATCCCTGGGGGAATATTTTTGCATATTAATGTTAAAAACTCGTTGTCAAAGGCTACAGATATAAATTTACATTTCATGAAAGATTTTTATAATTTCAGTATTTTGTTGGTTAGGACCCTGTATTGCAAGTAACTAAACCCGGCTCACACAGGCTTAAGCATTAAAGAGATCGTGTTGACTCACATAGGTCTACAGTCGAGGCACAGCTTGTCCATGGGCATAAGTCACGTGACCAGCATCTGACTTCTCTTTTGGATATTTCTCAGCTCTTCCTCAGTGTTGACTTAATTCCCTTGGCCTCAATCTATCTGCTAAGTGTAGAGCAAAAGAAACAGTTAATACTGTATTATTGATATATTTGAAAGTTGCTAATAGGGTAGATCTTTAAAGTTCTCATCAAAGGAAAACAATTTTTAAACTATGTGAAGTGATATTAATTAAACTTATTGTGGTAATCATTTCACAGTATATAAACATATCAAATCATTATGTTGTATACCTTAAACTAATAGTATTATATGTCAGCTATATCAATTACAAATTAATAAATTCGTAAGTCAGAATTAAAACAAACAAGAAATGAATGGTTCCTTCCTTCCCCTTCTTTCTCCCTCTTTCCCTGACCTTTTCTATCTAGCCAAGGGTTTTCTTCTCTGAAAATAAAAAACTCCATGGGATCCTTTTTAGCTTAGGGCTCTGGTCATTTACTAAATGAAATGCCCCTAAGCAAGCTCCTCCCTCCTAGCCAGATCTCAAACTGTAGGTCAGAGCTGTATTTCTTTCTGATAAGCTTCTCTTTCCTCCTAGGACAAACAGAACAAGATGTAATTATTCTTATGATAGAGCCAAAACCGTTGTTCCATATTTCTTATTCCCAAAACATGATGCTCTAGGTGACCGAGACCTTGTGGCTATAAGATTCCACTGTTAAGATAGAATCTTCTACATAAAATAAGTTCATGAAAAGCTGGCTTGATTTGAATGTACATTAGGCCCCTGATATGTTATCCCAGAAGGGTCTTTATAAATATGTGCTGTGTTGCTGAATTACTGGTTATAAGTTGAGTTTCCTGACTTTTAAGTAGTTTTTTAATTTTACTTGTGCCCATAATATTCTTTCATTTGTGTCTGATCCTTAATTTTTATAGCTAAACAAGTGACATTCAGAGATGGCTGTATTGATGGCAGACCATTTGTAACCATGTAGAGCTGTTATTGATTTTAGATGAAAGGTTTTTTTTTTTACCTTTTTGAAAGCAACATAAAATTTAGTTCTTTTTTCAAAATTAATTACTTCAATTTTATTTTTGCATAAGCTCCTTTAATGTGTACCCTATAGTTCTGTTAACCAAATTTTTGAGGGGGGAAACTGTGCTCTTTAAAAAATCCTTAATTGCTAAAATAAGGCTATTCCAGTGCACTTTTTTAAAGTGCAGTCAATGTTTGTATTATGAAATCTGGTTTATTCTGTCTTTTATCAAAAGTAGAATCTTTATCAATTACTATTGTATGTAGTTTAGAAGTTTTCCACATTCATTGACATCTCTAATGTACAACTGATCCGTGAACAGCAAAGGTTTGTATTGAACCAGTCCACTTACACACAGATTTTATTCAGTAGTAAATGCTGCATATACTGCACGATGCATGGTTGGTTGAATCCACATATGTGGAGGAACTGCAGATATGAAAGGCCGACTGTAAGTTACAAGTGGATTTTCAACTACAGAGAGGGTCAGCGCCCTTAACCTCCCCCCATCACGCTGTTCAAGGGTCGACTACATTATTCCACTGGTATATCGTTAGCATAGGAAAAAAGCCAAAACAATAAATTTTAAAACTCAATATGATCACAACTAATAGAGAAACACAAAAATTACAGAAAACAAAAGAATGGTAGAATGTATAAAATCAAACTCTATGCTATATGCTGTATTACTTACTGGACTTTTTAAAAAAACTTTAATGCGATGGAAGATGAAGTTTATGACACAAGTAAAAATTTAAAACATTTAATTCTTTATTGTCCATATAGCAAAAGAGGAAAGTAACATCTGTGGGAAATCTAATATAATCTTTGTTTATATAATCTCCAAATACATAAGTATAATCATCTCCATTTTATGGATGAGGTGACCATCTGTCCTGAGGAGGTTAAATAACTACCTGAAGTCTAATAGAATATAATGAAATCAAGATTTGCTCCAAGTTATATGACTCAAAAACCCATGTTCTTTCTACTACTTGAGAGTGGCTTTCAGACTTACTGTCAGGGATAGCTATGAGAAATGATTATGTATATTTCTGCAGGTAAAAGATATTTGGCCTGATTTTTAATTGATACATTCATGAATGAAAAAAATGTAGCGATCAACACTTGTGGGACTTCCACTTGAAGCCTGAGGTCTGAGCACATGCCATGGTATCTCCTTTTTGCCCTCTGATGACAGAAAAGATGTTTTTAAAATGAATGAATCAACATCTGTTTTAGACCATAAGACAGCAGGGTTCATTAGACAAGAAATTATAATGAAGCCTTGAGAGACAGAAGGCAGGTAGGATGAAGTTGAAGAAGAAAACATTCCCAAACACGAGCATGAGAGGACTGTTGGTGAAAGGTAGGAGTTGATCCAAGGCAGCTTGAAGCCCAGAAGTGGTCAGTACCCTTGAGGAACAGATGAGTGAAGAGTTGGATGTGCTTTCAGGAAGAAACAAATGAGACCCAGAGGTGAAGACTGAAGGAGGTATGCAAGAAGTCAGTATGTGAATAAATCTAAACAAATATTGAAATACAAAACAAACATGAACATTTAAAATAAGCTAAAACAAGGCTCCCCTGGTGGTGCAGTGGTTAAGAATCCACCTGCCAATGCAAGGGACACGGGTTCGAGCCCTGGTCTGGGAGGATCCCACATGCCACAGAGCAACTAAGCCCGTGAGCCACAACTACTGAAGCCCATGCTCTGCAACAAGAGAAACCACCACAATGAGAAGCCCTTGCACTGCAACAAAGAGTAGCACCCACTCGCCGCAACTAGAGAAAAGCCCACGCGCAGCAATGAAGACCCAATGCAGCCAATAAATAGATAGATTAATTAATTAAGCTAGAACTATAGAACTGTTAAATAATAACTTAACAAGAAGCAAGGGAAATGAACAAAACTCCTGGTATTCTCACCAAATCCAGAGTACATGAGAAACATTAGTAAAACTGGTGAAAGGAAACTGATGAAGCAGGTAAAAAATGCAGGCTCGAGAAGCATCCTGGGTAATTGAGTGGTCCCAGGGAGTAAGAAGCCCAAGTGAGAGTATGAAACAGAAGAAGTGGCAGCTGCACAGCAGTCATTAAAAAGGCCAAGCCTAACAGACTTCAGCCTGATGTTATGAAAGCAAAAACAGACGGTGTAAGCACCTGTCATTTTGAATCATAATTATCTCATGGTTGAATAAGGTTCCTCCTTCTTTGCCCTAAAAAAATCTTAACAGGAAATTTTTGGAATAAAAGAGATATTTAAAAGATGTATAAAAATATTACTGAACTGATCTTCCTGATTAGAATCTCAGATACCTGAATAATAGCAGCGTTGCATGAACACATTATTTAGAAGAGAGTTAATCTTGAAGTGGTACTCTTGAACTATAATGTTACAATCAATGGATGTTCATAAGTCCAAAATTCATTTATTTTTCAGTTACATATAATTTGAAATCATCTAGTTTCTGTGTAGTTAAAGAAACAGTTCTCTAAGAGAAATAATAGTTTACCTTTAACAGTACAGTATATAGTATTTAATATATACCAGATTTCTATAATATTTATACTTATTAAAATTCTTTATAATCTATGTAATCCCTTTGATAATAAAGGATTTTAAGAAGTATCCTTATTTTCTAAGGAAAACTGTTTCTAAATAATCCACTAAAGGATATTGTGGGGAAAGGGGAAATACTTAACATCTTTAAAAGATAATACAAGTTAACCTTTAAGTTCGCTATCATTTAGAATTCAGACAGGTAAGCTTTCAGTCATTTACTCTAGTGTGGTTTATACTCTGTCCTTTATATACTATATATTAAAAATGACCAGTCAACCTCCTATTAAAACAAGAATTCTTTTAAACAAATAAATAGAAAAATTACCCCAGCATGAGAGAATCACAGATCTCATGAACTGAAAATTTAATGAAAGTTTTTAAAACATTATAATTACTGTTTTATTCTTAGATTACAGAAACAAACTGACAGTATACTTGTTATTATAAACTCATTTGTTGTTAGTGATAATACGAAGCTATATCTGAGAGAGAAAAGTCCAAAAGAAACTTTGCTTTTTTGTTTTCCATCATTTCTCTGCTTTATACTGTGTCAAAGAATTTACCTCCTTAGCTCAGTGCTTTGTGACAGCCTGGAGGGGTGGGATAGGGAGGGTGGGAGGGAGGGAGACGCAAGAGGGAAGACATATGGGAACATATGTTTATGTATGACTGATTCACTTTGTTATAAAGCAGAAACTAACACACCATTGTAAAGCAATTATACCCCAATAAAGATGTTAAAAAAAAAAAAAAAAGAATTTACCTCCTTAGGATATCTGCTGTAACCTTACAACGGAAATATGTAACCACTGATGCTTGTGCAACTCTGATGTTAGTGAGGCACAGCTGTTTCAGACCACTCTGTACATTCACTGTGTGGGACAAATGAGTGAGAAACAAAGGTTTACTCAACAACCTTCCTTTTATAAAAAGAAAGTCAAAATGATTAACGTCTTATGTACAATTGCTGTAGAGAAGAAAAAGTACTAAAAATCAGTCTGTTAAGAAAATATAGAAAACCACCTTATCTGATAACATTGATGATTTTGCCCCATGTATTTTCCGTGCTGTATTTTAAAAAATCAAGCGGCCAGTTAATAATAAAATTTGAATACCCCTCTCAAATACCAGCATTGTCAAATCCTCAAGAAGGATCTACGGTACAGATTTTGCTGCTTGAATTGAGAATCAAGTGCGTAAGATATAAGGACTTAGAAGTCAACCCTTTCAGCCTAAATAAGTAGGTGTGCTGGTAGGTAGAAACATTTTTTTACTCAAATTACTCACTGTTCCACTCCCAGTAAAATCTAAACAGTTTCACACATTCTCAAGCACACATTTTATGATTACTTGGAATCCCCAGAGTTCTCCATATAACATGGGCAGGTTTGGTTTCAAAAAAATTTTAGGACAGATGACCTGCAAAGAACTGAGCAATGCCTTTCTGAATTGCCTTAGTTTAAGAAACTGTGTTAGAGAAGGACTAGCAGAATTGATACAGCTAGAAAACTTACCCCCCTAAATAACTGAAGAAACCAGTTGTTATGCTGTTTTGATATATCTCACAAATGTCATCCACAAGTATGCCCATTGTAAGCTCATTGTTTTTTTTACCTATTTAGCTCTTTTAGACTGGAGTGCATCATTATTTTAGATAGTTTCTGTTAGTGACATAAACTGTGTGTTGTGACATCACACACCCCCAAGTTTGGTTCTGAGTTCTCCTTCCTAATACCTTTGGGGCTTTGAATAAATGCCTTATCATCTCAGTCTAAGCATCCTCTTCTGCAACATGGGGCCAGTACTCATCACATAGAGTTGATGAGCAGGTAAATTAGCTCATAGTTAAAATAGTACTTATACATAGGAAATGTCATTTAAGTGCTTTACATATATTAATTCACTTAATCATCACAGTAATCCTATGAAGTAGGTACGATTTTTATCCCCCATTTTACCATTGGGGAAACTGAGGCCCAGGGCATTAGGAAGCTTTCCCAGGATCACACAGCTCGATAGGAGGAGAGTTAGGATTCAAACCCCATCACTTTGGCTCCAGAGCTCGTGTCTGTAACCACTACATTACACTGCCTCTCAGTGTAGCCAAGTAGTTAGAAGAGACACTGTATGCAAGTCATTGACAGCAATACTGAGCTCATCATAAATTCTCAGTAAATACTAAGACCAGTTAGGATTGATGCAGATGACTTTGATGTATTTCTCAGAAAAGGGAAGACTTGCTGCAAGAATGAGGGTTCCCTGAAAAGCAAGCTTTATGAAAATGACTGTTTCAAATATAAACAAACTTTTCATCCAAAACTTACAGTGTACCACATCATAGGTAATATATTGGCTCACTATCTGAATGTCTTTGGAGAGAAGTAATTTGAACGCTCATTTATACTTTCTCCCATCCCTTGTATTTCCATGATGAATTTCTCTCTGAAACCTTGAAATGATCTTTCTGTTTTTGCTAGATATGACTACAGTGGAGATGTTAAAAATCATATTTTCACAAGGGGTAACATAAGAACAAATCTAAGACCATTATATATGCAACTGAAAATGAACTGTAGTCACTGTCTCCAAAGGAGAAATAAAATGAAGAGAAATGTAGAATACATGTCATTCCCTGTTGCATGGTTAGCATGTTGTTTAGAGAGGCAGAGGGGGTGCAGATGAGGAGCATGGCATTGAAGTTAGGAAAGCAAGATTTAACACCTGGTCCTATGGTTTCATATCCAATGAAGCACAGTTAACAGATAATAAAGGACTATGACAAGTGCTGTAAGGGAAGTAGGGTTCAACTGTAACAAAAACTCCTACTACAGAGATTTAAACAAGAAAGTGGCTCTTCTTTTTTGTGGCTGAATAATATTCCATTGTATAATTAGTTCTTATTTTTAAGAGAGATAAAGAGAATTTTTGATCTAGGAGTTACTGCCGAAATCATGTTAGGTTTACCATTTTATTTGCAGAAAGTAGCACAGAAAGGTTAAGGTACTTGCCTAAAGTTACACAGCTAATTTGTGGTAAAACTGGGTGGCCAGGTTCAGTATGTCCTTGAACCACACCACCTGCTTTTTCTTATCTTGAAGTGTAGTTGATGTACAATATTATATAAGTTACAGGTATACAATATAGTGATTCACAATTTTTTTAAATTGAAGTATAGTTGATTTACAATATTGTGTTAGTTTCAGGTGTACAGCAAAGTGATCTGGTTATACATATATATGTGTGTGTATATCTATATACTTTTAGAAATTCTTTTCCCTTACAAGATATTGAATATAGTTCCCTGTTCTATACATACATCCTTGTTATTTATCTATTTTATATATGGTAGGTGCATCTGTTAATCCCATACTCCCAATTTATCCCTCCTCACCCTTCCCCTTTGGTAACCATAAGTTTGTTTTCTAAGTCTGTGAGTCTGTTTCTGCTTTGTAAATAAGTTCATTTGTACTGTTTTTTAGATTCCACATAAAAGTGAAACCATAAATTTGTCTTTGACTTCACTTAGTATGATAATCTCTAGGTGACAACATGGATGGACCTTGAAGGCATTACGCTAAATGAAATACGTCAGAGAAAAATACTGTATGATCTCACTTATATATGGAATCTACAACAAAAACGAAACAAACTCAGATACAGAGAACAGATTAGATTGATGGTTGCTAGAGGCAGGCGGCTGGGTGGAGGGTGTGTGGGGTCAAAAGGTTAGAGGCCTAGAATTATCAGGTAAGTCAGTCCTGGGGATGCAACAACGGCACGGTAGCTATCCTTAGTACTGTATTATATACCTGAAAGCTGTGAAGACAGTAAGGCTTAAAAGCTCTCATCAGAAGGAAAAAAAAATCGTAACTCTACAGTGATGGATGTTAACTAACCTTATTGTGGTGAATTTTGCAATATATACATATATCATATCGTCATGTTGTACAACTAAAACTAATATAATGGTCTATGTCAATTATATCTCAACTTAGAAAAAAAACAAGTGGCTCTTAATGAAATGCCTGAAGGTAAGCAGTCCAGGGCTGAGTAGCTGGCTCCACTTGTCCTCAGTACCCCACACTCTCTTCTCCCCTGTCTTCCCCACTCCTTACGGTTGCAAGATGACTGCTGAACCTCCAGGCATTGTGTCTGTTTGGGGCAGGGAGAAGGGAAACAGTTAAGGACACTCTCCTCCCTGAGGCTTTATTGGAAAAGGAAAGCTATCCACGAGATGCCAGCTTTGTGCCAGATGGCCACCTGTAGCTTTAAGGGAGTCTGGGGATTCAGTGCCTTTTCAGCCTCTATAGGAGAGGAAAGCACAGAAAAAAGGGGTTTGCGCTAGACTTTGGATGAGCCAAGCTGTAGTACTGGGTTGGCCAAAAAGTTCATTTGGTTAATGAATCCATTCAATAAAGTTCTTGGTGAAAATGAAAAATGTGTCTTTTATTTTTACTTAAAACCGAACAAACTTTTTGACCAACCCAGTATACACCTTGAAGTATGATCAGCAACGTGCCAGGGGGCATACAGGAAGAGAGGGAGCCAGCTGTCCTGGAAACTCCAGAAGGGCTTCACGGAAACAATTGAATAAGAGTTAATCAAGTGGTTAAAGGGAGAGCACAAAGAATTGCTTTGTTCCTTTACATTTTAAGAGTCCTTGTTGGGACATTTAATATCAGATATATTTATTCAGGCATTCCTTTTGTACTTGATTCTAACCCACTTTCTTTCCAAAAGTGAGTTGAATATACCAAACCATGGTTGCTAAATTTTTATTGCTGAGATAGTGGTTATATTCCAAGGTTGTGAAACAGTATCTAGCAACATAATACAGAAATGTCCGCCAAGATGTCATGTGTGTATCTAAATGCTAATTTTTTAATTGATTTGATAAATTTTGCACTGAAACAAAGCTGCGTAGTGTTTTAACAATTGATTAGTATAATTATAATTATCATCTTTGCCACGAAAGCCTTCTGTCAAGATAATGTCAGATAACCTGAGTACAAGTTTAAGAGTTTCATTCTTAAAATGTTACTAATCCAGTTTTCTGGCCTATTTGTCCAGATTAAGAACTGGTGGTAGTTTTTAAAAAAACACACAAAAAAACCTGGTGGTATAAAGCAGCATTGAGCTATCTGAAGTAAGAAGTAGATAAAGATGCACTCTTGTTTCATGCCAGTATATCTTATCTTTCTAGCTACATTGTAAACTATTCTATTCAAGGGCAGAGATAGTATGATGAATTTTTTTAAACATTCCCCATATTCTACAACTTAACTATCAAATAATACTTGATTGTCTAAAACGGTAACTTTTGAAAATGAAGAAATTACTGGTGAGGTTTTAAAGCTTTTTTACTCCCTAGAATGACAAATGACAAATGGCCTGTCTCTCTACTTGGGCCACTTAACTTGGCTGTAGCAACCTTTTCCTCCTCCAGGAAACTATCACAATCAGAATCACGCTGTAACTATAAGCAGGTGAGCCTAGTCCTTTATTGTATGTGTACAGTCCCTGTCTATATCAATTAATTTTAAAAAACATTTAATTTTTCTAATATCATTTGATAGCCTGTTATTGACACTGCAAGGCCTTGTGATTTCAGAGACTGATAAACATGGTTACTGCTGTCACCATATTTAGTAAAATGTAAAACAAGTGCACAAAGTGTTGTGATTGCTGTGGCAGGAGTTTATGTAACAGCAGACACCTAAGGAAGAAGAGGTCACGTGTGGTCCTGGGAGTCAAGGGCATAGTGTGTTATAAATAAGGATGTCATTACAACTTTAGGTACCACAAATATAACTTCAAAAAGCAGTTGACACTTGAGTTGAATCTTAGCAACTTAGTGTCCAAGAATCTAATAGAGAACTGGAGTACCTTTCCAAGCAGAAGCAGCAATGTGAGAAGGTTGCAGATGCAAGAAAGAACCAGCTTTCAAAGAAACAGCTTTTAGTAGTTTTATTGATTTTTGCTATTGTTTTCTTCATTTCTATTTCATTTATTTCTGCTCTGATCTTTATGATTTCTTTCCTTGTACTGACTGGGTTTTCTTTGTTCTTCTTTCTGTAGTTGCTTTAGGTGTCGTGTTAGATTGTTTGAAATTTTTCTTGCTTCTTGAGGTGAGATTGTATTGCTATAAACTTCCTTCTTAGAACTGCTTTTGCTGTGTCCCAGAGGGTTTGGGTCATTGTGTTTTTGTTGTCATTTGTTTCTATGTATTTTTTTATTTCTTCTTTAATTTCTTCAGTGATCTCTTGGTTATTTAGTAGTGCACCGTTTAGCCTCCATGTATTCATGGTTTTTTACAGTTTTTTTTTTTCCTGTAATTGCTTTCCAGTCTCATAGCATTGTGGTCAGAAAAGATGCTTGATACGATTGCCATTTTTAAAATTTTCCGAGGCTTGATTTGTGACCCAAGATGTGATCTAGCCTAGAGAATGTTCCATGTGCACTTGAGAAGAAAGTGTAATCTGCTGTTTTCTAATGGAATGTCCTATAAATATCAATTAAATCTGGTCTATTGTTATTTAAAGCTTGTGTTTCCTTATTAACTTTCTGTTTGGATGATCTGTCCATTGGTGTAAGTGAGGTGTTAAAGTCCCCCACTATTATTGTGTTATTGTGTTACTGTCGATTTCCTCTTTTATAGCTGTTAGCATTTGCCGTACGTATTGAGGTGCTCCTATGAGGTGCATATATATTTATAATTGTTATATCTTCTTCTTGGATTGATCCCTTGATCATTATGTAGTATCCTTCCTTGTCTCTTGTAACATTATTTTAAAGTCTATTTTATCCAATATGAGTATTGCTACTCCAGCTTTCTTTCACTTTCCATTTGCATGGAATATCTTTTTCCATCCCCTCACTTTCAGTCTGTATGTGTCCCTAGGTCTGAAGTGGGTCTCTTGTAGACAGCATGTATATTGGTCTTGTTTTTGTATCCATTCAGCAAGCCTGTGCCTTTGGTTGGAGCATTTAATCCATTCACATTTAAAATAATTATTGATATGTATGTTGCTATTACCATTTTCTTAATTGTTTTGGGTTTGTTTTTGTAGGTCCTTCTCTTGTGTTTCCCACTTAGAGAAGTTCCTTTAGCCTTTATTGTAGAGCTGATTTGGTGGTGCTGAATTCTTTTAGCTTTTGCTTGTCTGTAAAGCTTTTGATTTCTCCATCGGATCTGAATGAGATCCTGGCAGGGTAGAGTAATCTTGGTTGTAGGTTCTTCCCTTTCATCACTTTAAGTGTATCATGCCACTCCCTTCTGGCTTGTAGAGTTTCTGCTGAGAAATCAGCCGTTAACCTTATGGGAGTTCCCTTGTATGTTATTTGTCGTTTTCCCTTTGTTGCTTTTAATAATTTTTCTTTGTCTTTAATTTTCGTCAATTTGATTACTCTGTGTCTCAGTGTGTTTCTCCTTGGGTTTATCCTGACTGGGACTCTGTGCTTTCTGGACTTGGGTGGCTATTTCCTTTCCTATGTTAGGGAAGTTTTCAACTATAATCTCTTCAGCTATTTTCTCTGGTCCTTTCTCTCTTTCTTCTCCTTCTGGGACCCCTATAATGTGAATGTTTGTGCATTTAATGTTGTCCCAGAGGTCTCTTAGGCTGTCTTCATTTCTTTTCACTCTTTTTTCTTTATTCTGTTCCATGGCAGTGAATTCCACCATTCCGTCTTCCAGGTCACTTATCCGTTCTTCTGCCTCAGTTATTCTGCTATTGATTCCTTCTAGTGTATTTTTCATTTATTGTATTGCTCATCTCTGTTTGTTTGTTCTTTAATTCTTCTAGGTCTTTGTTAAACATTTCTTGCATCTTCTCAGTCTTTGCCTCCGTTCTTTTTCCGAGGTCCTGGATCATATTCACTACCATTATTCTGAATTCTTCTTCTGGAAGGTTGCCTATCTATCTCCACTTCTTTTAGTTGCTTTTCTGGGGTTTTATCTTGTTCCTTCATCTGGTACATAGTCCTCTGCCTTTTCATTCTGTCTGTCTTCCTGTTAATGTGGTTTTCATTCTACAGGCTGCAGAATTGCAGTTCTTCTTGCTTCCGCTCTCTGCCCTCCAGTGGATGAGGCTAGCTTGCATTAGAATTTTCATATGAAAATCTTGAACTAAGAAAGTAGTGGTAGCAAGGACAGGTGGAAAATGTTAGGAACATTATGGTCTAAAGATTTGGTGACTGATAACATGTGAAGTAAACAAGAAGAACTGCATAGTGTCTCCACAGTTCCTGGAAGGTGGTTCTTACCATGATAGTGACTACTCCAGAAAAAGAAACAAGTTTGTAGGAAAAGATCATGGATTCACTTTAGGAATCGTAGAGTTTGCGGTATTTCTGGGACTTAAAGTAGATAAGTCTCAGTGGCATGTATATGTGTTTATATATATATGGGTTTAAAGATCAGGGTAGATATTCAAAATGAGTATAAAGGTTGGAACTTAAATTGTAACATGTATGAGATCAGGCAAAAAGCGAAGAGTGCCAAAGACCAGAACCATGGAGAATCCAGCATTTAAACAAAGCAGAGAGAAAGTAAAGGGGAGGAGGGTGGAGTGGAAGTAGTGGGTGCAGGAAGGAGAGGCAGGCTAGACAGACAGAACTTGGAGATAATATTCTAAAGCATTTTCAGGACAGCATAGATTAGACTATAAATTGCCTTCTGTGTCCATTTTTTACTCTTTCTTTTAGAAGGGGAACCCCAGGTTTTAACTGGGTGCATACATTGCAGCCTAGCTAGTCCTTGTATCTCAGTTTGCCTTGCAGTGGATATGACTTTGTGTCTAAGTTTGGGCTGATGGGATGTGCACAAATGATGTGTGCCACTTCTAGATCATCACCTAAAATGTGAAGCCACTTACTGGGGACTTTCACCCCCACATCCAGCAGGCTGGAAGCACATGTGGAGGTGAGCACACTTAGCAGTAGACTGTTTTATGAGAGAGAAATAAATTAACTTAGTTTAATACATTGTGTTTTAGCCTCTCTTTGTTATAGCAGTTTAGCCAAACCATAACAAATTGGGTCAAAAGTTGTTATTTGTAAATGAATGAACAGGAGTGGGGAAAACTTGGGTGTGGATCTCCCGATTCTGTCACTTGGGAGAGTTGCACAGGGTTTTGATTTTGGAACGATAGAAATAAAACTGATCATAGTTGTCTGCTAGGTGCCACAGTGAGCAGTGTTTACCCAGAAGTAATTTAAGCACTGTTTATATATTTTAACTGTAAAAATCTATCAATATCCAGGACCAGATCGCTTTACTGGTGAGTTCTACCAAACATTTAATGAAGAATTAATACCAGTCCTTCTCAAAGTCTTCCCAAAAACATCAGTACAGATGGGACCGCTTCCAAACTCATTTTACAAGGCCAGCATTACCCCTATACCAAAACCAGACAAGGATGCCACAAGAAAATTGCAGACCAATATCCCTGATGAACATAGATGCAAAAGTCCTCAACTATATGTTAGCAAATCAAATTCAGCAATACATTAAAAGGATCATACTCCATGATCAACTGGGATTTATTCTGGGGACGCAAGGATGATTCAGCATCTGCAGATCAATCAATCAGTGTGAACACCACAATAACAAAATGAAGGATAAAAATCATATGATCATCTTAGTAGATGCAGAAAAAGCATTTGACATAATTTAACGTTCATTCATAATAAAAACACTCAACAAAGTGGCTGTAGAGGGAACATGCCTCGGCATAATGAAGGCCATACTATGGCCACAAGCTATACATCATAATCAACAGTGAAAAACTGAAAGTTTTTCCCCTAACATAATGAACAAGATGAGGTGTTGCCCACTCTCACCACTTATTTAACATAGTACTGGAAGTCCCTAGCCAGAGCAGTTAGGCAAGAAAAGAAATAAAAAGCATCCAAGTTAGAAGGGAAGAAGTAAAATGTTCTCTGTTTGCAGGTGACAGGATACTCCATATAGAAAACCCTCAAGACTCCACTAAAAAACTGTTAGGGGCTTCCCTGGTAGCGCAGTGGTTGAGAGTCCGCCTGCCAATGCAGGGGACACGGGTTGTGCCCAGGTCTGGGAAGATCCCACATGCCACAGAGCAGCTGGGCCCGTGAGCCATGGCTGCCGAGCCTGCGCGTCCAGAGCCTGTGCTCCGCAACGGGAGAGGCCACGACAGAGAGGCCCGCATACAGCAAAAAAAAAAAAAAAAAACTGTTAGAACTGTTCAACTAATTCAGTAAACTTGCAGGATACAAAATCAATATACAAAAATCAGTTGTGTTTCTATACACTAATAACAAATTAGAAGAGAATTTTTTTTAATTCTACATAAAACTGCATCAAAAAGAATAAAATACCTAGAAAGAAATTTAACCAAGGAGGCAAAAGACTCTTATGCTGACAACTGTACAACATTGATGAAATATATTAAAGACACTAAGAAATGGAAAGATACTCTGTGCTCATGGATTGGCAGCATCAATATTGTTAAAATGTCCATACTGCCCAAAGCAAGCTTTAATGCAGTTTCCATCAAAATTCCAATGGCATTTTTCACAGAACTAGATTAAACAATGCTAAAATTTTTAGGAACCACAGCAGATCCTGAATAGCCAAAGGAATCCTGAGAAAAGAGAACAAAGCTAGCAGCATCACATTTCCTGATTCCAAATGATATTACAAATATGTAGGAATCAAAACAGTATAGTATTGATGTGAAAACAGGTACATAGATCAATGGAATAGAGAATCCAGAAATAAACCCATACACACACACACACACACACACACACACACACACACACACACACACACACACACACACACACACACACACAGTCAATTAATTTACCACAAAGCAGCCAAGAATATATAATAGGGAAATACTGTTGAGAAAAGTGGACAGGCACATGCAAAAGAATGAAACTGGACCACTATCTTACACCATACACAAAAATCGACTCAAAATGAATTAAAGACTTTAAAATAAGACCTGAAACCGTGGAACTCCTAGAGAAAAACATAGATAGTAAGCTCTTCGACATTCGTCTTGGTGATGAGTTTTTGAATTGGACACTAAAGGCAAAGGAAACCATCAACAAAATGAAAAGGCCACCTATAGAATGGGAGAAAAATATTTGCAAACCATGTATCTGATAAGGGGATAATACCCAAAATATATAATGAATTCTAAAAAAAATCTGATTTTAAAATGGGCAGAGGATCTGAATAGACATTTATTTATACAAAGAAGATATACAGATGGCCAACAGATACATAAAAAGGTTCCTCAACGTCACTAATCATCAGGCAAATACAAATCAAAACCACAATGAATTGTCACCTCTTACCTATGAGAATGGCTGCTATCAAAGATATAAGAAATAATAAGTGTTGGCAAGGATGTGGAATAAAGGGAACCCTCGTGCACTATTGGAGGGGATATAAATTGGTGCAGTCTCTGTGGAAGACAGTATGGAGGTTCCTTAAGAAATTAAAAATAGGACTGCCATGTGATCCAGCAATTTTACTTCTGGGGGTTTATCTGAAGGAAACAAAAATCCTAACTCAAAAAGTTATCTACACCTTGTGTTCACTGCAGCATTATTTACTGTAGCCAAGACAGGAAAATAACCTAAGTGTCTATCAACAGATGCATGGATAAATAAAATGGGGTGGGTGTGTGGGTGTGTATATACACACACACATATGCACACATAATGCAGTGGATTATTATTTAGCTATTAAAAAAAGAAGAAAGTCCTGCCATTTGCAACAACATGGATGACCTTGAGGGCATTATGCTAAGTGAGATAAATCAGAGAAAGACAAATACTGTATTATCTCACTTATATGAAGAGTCTCAAAATTCACAGGTGACAGAAAACAGATGGGGGGGGCGAGGAATGGGTAAAGGTGGTCAAAAGGTAGAAACTTCCATTTATAAGATAAGTAAGTCTTGGGGATATAATATACAGTATGGTGACTAGGAGGAAAAAATCAATCAATAAACAACAGTTTTTACAGAACCGAATATAAAAGTTAATCTTGACAAAATAGAGAAGCTGGCAATTTAAGAGGTAGAGGGAGTAATGGGAAGGTAGAGAAAGTATCTTATAAAGTAGAGGAATTTGATGGGAACAAGAAACAGGTTTTAAATACAAACATATTTACAAAGAAACAGAAACTGCTATTTGAAGTATAAGACATGGGGAGGATGTGGGAAAGGGATGTGCTCCCTGCTAGGGCAGCATCCATGCAGCAGGGAGTCAGAAGGTAATCTCTGAAGTTAATAACTCAAATAGTGGCATGAGTATAGTACTTAGAGCCACGGAAATAATCACTAGAACTAATAAATACTGAAAATGGTTTCCTCAGGAGAGGGGTGAGGCCAGATATACTTAAGTTCTCCAATAACTGCATCAAGTAGCAAAAAATTATTTTCTTTTAATATCCTTTTCCACGTTGACAAAATTGGTTTATCTTTTTTAGAAGAACTGGTTTGAGTTCATTAACTTTATTCCTAACATTTTATTCTTTTTAATGCTATTATCAATGGAATTCTTTTTACCGCGAGTTTTTTGGTGTGTATTCTGAGTTCTGTGATTAGTTTGTATTACAATTAGAAAAAAAGATTTATATAAAATTTTTAATACTTTTATCAGATTTTTGGGGTTGCATATAGCAGAAGTTGACTCTAACAAGTAGAAAAGGAATTTTTGAAGATGTTGGACTAGTCAGAGAATCAATAGGAAAGCTGGAGGACCAGGCTCAGAAGAGGCCAGAGCTATGGTAGCTGTAAGACTCTAGATAGCAGGAACTTCTCAACTGTCTCTTCTGGGTGATAACACAGAAATAAATGAGCTCTGACTTCTTGTTGTCTTTCTTTTGTTCTCTCTAATCAAGATTCAAAATCCAGAAGTGAGCGTCCTGCTTTGATGCCTGGCAAGGAAAGTACATGGCACCTTAAGTTACAGTTCTAGGAGTCCACACAATGGGGACAAATGATTACCCAGAATGAAATTAGGGTGCTGTTATCAAAAGAAGGGAAGTCTGGCAGCTAAAAAGCAACAGATATTCACTATGATATTTAACTTTTTGTTAATGCAGAATTACAGTTTACAATGTTAGTCATAAAAACAGTTATCAATATTGAATAAGAAATAATTTGTTTTGCTAAAAATAGAATTACCATATGATCCAGCAGTCCCACTCCTGGGCATATATCCAGACAAAACTATAATTCAAAAAGATACATGCCACCCCTATGCTCATAGCAGCACTGTTCACAATAGCCAAGACATGGAAACAACCTAAATGTCCATCAACAGATGAATGAATAAAGAAGATGTGGTACCTATATACAATGGAATACTACTCGGCCATAAAAAAGAACGAAATAATGCCATTTGCAGCAACATGGATGGACCTAGAGATTTTCTGACTTACTTAACTTAGTATGATAGAGAAGGACAAATACCATATGATTTATATGTGGAATCTAAAATATGATACAAATGAACCTATCTATGAAACAGAATCAGGGACATAGAGAATAGACTGGTGGTTGCCCCAGGGCAGGGGGGTGGGGGGGGCAGTGGGAGAGGGTAGGAGTGGGAATGTGGGATTAGCAGATGTAAACTACTATGTATAGAATGGGTAAAAACAAGGTCCTACTGTATAGCACAGGGAACTGTATTCAATATCCTGTGATAAACCATAATGGAAAAGAATATGAAAAAGAATATATACTGTATATGTATATAGCTGAGTCACTTTTGCTGTATAGCAGTAATTAACACAACATTGTAATTCAATAAAAAATAAATTTTAAAATTTGTTTTGGATACAATGGTCCCAATTATTGTCACTTAACCTGTGTTGGAGTACTCACCACACTGAAGTTCTCACTCACAGATTTCTCTCTCACTTAACTGTAAGTTCCATATGTTCCATAATGCAGTTAAATTCAGTTAGAAAAAGAGAAAACAGACTTTTATAGTCATATTGAGGAGGACTTTGTGATAATTTAACACTTGCTAAAATGTCTGTCATCTCCTTCTTGGTTTACCTAATCAACTTGTACTTACTCAAGGCTCAGCTCAAGCATAACCTCATCCAGAAGGACTTTCTTACACTCTCCTAACCACATCCCATTATGGTTTACAGACCACTCATCACTGTGCATAACGCTATTGTTCTCATCCCACTGTGTCATACTGGTTGACTTGTCTGTCTCTCACACCAGCCAAACTGGCAGGCTCTATCTTGTTTTGTGTCTATGCATCAAACATTCAGTAAATATTTGTTGAATGAGTGAATGGATTTGCCAGCAGAAAGGGGGCAGGGCATTCCATATTCCAACAAGTGTAAAGTCATGGCACCTGGTACATTGAGGAATGGTGACATTCCAGAGGATTAGAGTATTGAAAGATTAATGGGAAAAGAGACTGGTGAATTTGACTAGAGTTTGTCTCTACAGGACCATGCATGCCAAGTTTAGACAATTCCATAGGCCTCAGGAACAGAAGAATGAGTGAGACTTGGCAATGGGAGGAGGACAGGACACAAGAGGTTATTTGGTGAATAAATACGGGTTGGGCTGGAGCTAGCAGAGAACCTTTCCATGGTGGAGTGTTGCTATCTGTGGAAGTTAGAGAGGTTCAGACTTGGTTTGGGAGCAAATTCACCCACCATGCACTAGGTACTTTTTTAGATACTGGGGACACAATAGTGGATAATATGAACAAGATTTCTACTCCCATTGAGTTTTTACTCTAATAAGGGAAGACAGATAAAAACAATAGACACAAAGGTATGCGTACACATGCTCGAAACTAGAGTGCCATGTTGCAAGTAAAATGTTCCATGACAGCACTCTCTGCATGAAGCATTGAGAGCAAGCTGGAGAGAATTTCCCTAGATGATAGCAGATACCCTCCTTTCCTAGCCCACATCCCAGCCATTTACTGCTAAGTTTTTGTAAGTATAATGACCAATATTGTACATGTTCTTTAGGAATTTGTCTAAAATAAAAGGTTTGTAAGTTCTAGATTTTACAAATGTGTGTATTACTTATGCACTCTCCAAAAAGTGTTGCAAGGAAGAAAAAAAGATAATTTTGTCGCAGTAATACTTTCTTCTTTAGCAAAAGTGATTTCCTTCCCAACCCTCCCTGTTTTATACTACATAGGGATCTTCTTTTTTAAAGCTTAATTGAGTAAATATATGATAGTATAAATAAATGTCAGTCATTGCCTATGTTATTGGCAAGTTGTGTTTCTAGTTTACATGTCTAGTGCCTGAAAAATAATCTGGTGTTTTTACAGCTTAGTCTCTAACCTTGCCAGCTGTTCGGGGCTTTTCCTTCACTAGAATGGACTCCGGTAGTAAAGGAGTTTTGCCTCTGCCAAGCGCCCTGGCTTTCACTCTCTTCTCCTGGTTGTGGGCGTCGTTTAATGATAAAGGCTCTTTCCTCTTTTCCAGGGTGCTGATAAGACTGTGAAAGGTCCAGATGGACTGACTGCCTTTGAAGCCACTGACAACCAGGCAATCAAAGCCCTTCTTCAGTGATGGACGGATGGGCTAACAGCTCTGGAAGAATGACTCTCCTGTGGCCTCACACTGCTGCCTGTCTGTCTGTCACTCTCTATCTGCCAGCTTCTTCAGCTAAAATACTTCTAGAGGGGTGAGGGGAGAGAGAAATTCATAACAAATCAGACTACCAGAAAAAAACAATGTTTGGGAGGAGAGGAGAAAAACAAGATCAGGCTTTTACTAGGATTCCTGATCAGGTTAGCCTCTTTTCCATTTCCAGTAAAAAAACAGAGCTTATACCCATGGGAGAGCAAAGACAAAATATACCATTAACGTTTGACCTTTTCAGCTCCCTGGCTAATTTATTAATTAGATTGCGTTGAGGGTCTGACTCTACCAAGGCCAACTATACATTTGGTAGCCCCATCTGTGCGAGCAGTAGTGGCTGCTGTGACGTAACTTAGGGTGCTGAGATAAGCAATTAGCTCTAGCCTTCTGCCTTAAGATTCACTCTAGTGGGGATCTCCCGGCATAGTTAAGAGCGCTGCCTGTGGTTGGTGACCAAATCTTCCCTCGGTGACTTCCAGCTTTATGTGAAAGCTCATTTAAGGCGAGGAGGGGCACACTCCTAAACTGCTGGGCGGCTGAACTTTGGGTTTCCTCTCCCCCTTCACATGGATTTCATGTATCTTTAGATAAAACTGACTAGTTGTTTTATTTATAAAATCTCGAAATTTTGGAAGTCTAAAGGAGAAATCATTCCAGTATGCATATTTTTTTTCCTCTAGATTCAGACATTTATAGAACATTGAAAACACTTTCAAACTCCTGCTGGTAGTAAAAGGGGATTTAAAAATAGAATCATAGCCATAAGCCTGTTAGTATCATAAAGAGAGAACAGTTGTCTTAGTACCTATGGATTTTCTTCATTTGCTATTTGAATGGATTGGCCTCAGTTTTGTTTGGAGAATCAAGGAACATTCTTTGGAATGCCTCTCTCAGACCCATCCTGGATGCTGATTGATTACTTATTGCACCAAAGCTATCACTGGGGTGAGATTTACTGTTTGGACAAACTTAACCCCATCCCTTAAAAATATGCGTGTTACCAAGTTTCCCTGAGGTGTTGATAGGCTTCTGCTGAATGTATGCCAACCCACCTGCATAATATATATTTTTTCTTTTCTATATTATACATTGCATAAAATGTGAGAACTTCAAATTGTATTCTGTGTTCTTAAAATACAGTGCCCTAAAATGGTGTTCTTGGGACCTGCAGAAAATATTTAGACACATTTTCTAATGTTTATTTCATGAGCAGTACAGCTAATTAAAACATATACCCTTAAATTTGCTGTCCTGCATATAAAATACTAAGATTCCCTTGACTTGCCATCCATATAAGCTTACTAAAAATATAAGGGTTTTTCCTTAGCCATGTCATGCAATAATTGAATGTACCTCAAATTTTTAAAACGGGGGAGGGTGGGTGAGGGACTTGTATTCAGATTGTGGATAACAAAGAATTAATGATGATTTTTTAAGGCAATGTAGCATTCTACAGCAGGGTTAAACTAGTACCAAGTCAGCCTGGCCAACAAGTCTTACTGACCACTTGCTGATTGGTTGGTTGGTGTGTGGGTTTGTGTGTGTGTATTTTTCCCCATGAACCCTTTTTTTATCCTGTGGCCTTTTCACTTAAAACTAGCCTAACCCTGTAATTTTCCTGCATCCAAGAAAACAATCACAAAATGCTGGTTTAAATACTTTGATACATTTGGCTAATTCTGCTGTCTTAATGCAGCCTATTTATTAGAGTTGGATTAAAAGTCGGTAATCAGTACTTCATAACATCACTGAACTGAAACACAGAGCTATCCTCACTGAAGATGGAGGGCACTCTATCAGACTGTAACTGTCAGCGTAGTGACAAGCTGTTTTGATATCTCTGTTTCCACTTCTTGGCATACTGCTGTTTAAAAGGCTTGGATTTTACTCTCTACGCAGTTTTACCTTTACTCTCAAAGTATTTTTTGTAGTTGGCTGCTGCAGAGAGTGCACTGTCCTGTCATTCCTAAACCCGGTCTGCTTCCACAGTCACCTGGTCTGGAGACCATGTGATTCTGTGTACAGTTTATCCTCATGTTCCTCGTAATGCAGTAGAGGCTACTCTGCCTTCCCTCTTCTTTCTCAGCCATTTTGTAAACCCCATAATTATGAAGCAGTTGCTTGAGAAAATAACAGATAAACAGAATAGACTGACCAAGATGGTTTAGTTTCTTTTTTTTAACTAGGTTATTTATAATGTATTTCTGAACCACTTGGCAGAGAAATTCACAACACTTAATGTTCATATTTTGACTAAAGGAAGCTAAAACCTTGTCTGCTTTTTGGTACTACATGCATTAGTAAAAGATTAAGTAAGTTTTGTTCTCCACTGAAGTAATATTTAACATCTCAGAAAAAATCTTGCATGTTCTGTAGTTTTGTATTAAGTCAGTCATATCGTATGCACTGTATCAAGTGAAAACAGGTGGTTTACCTGTCTACATTAGTATACTAACAGATTCCCCCTTACAGCTTCAGACTGGTATCTGTAGACTTACAGTTGAGCTACGGCACGAGAATCGATGCAGTAGTTCACAGCTCACCTTCTAAACCCAGTGGGGCATGAAGGAGAGGTAGGTGGGTGCAGTGAGTGGAAGCTGCCAGCAAGTACGCCCTTGATTCATTGATTTCTTTCCCCCAAATAATGGATTTCAAATCTATATGTACCTATTTGATTTTTTTTCCCTAAATCTTCAACTGAGCTGCTGTTTTCTTCCATGCAATACTGTATACTCGATTGTGTATAGAAGAAGCTGGTGAGGGTGCCCTCCTGCATAAGTAACTGCAGTGTTTTGCATGCAAAATTTTAAAAAATTTAAATTGTCCTGATTCTATTTTGTAAATGGAGAAACAATCATATCTTTCTAAGCAGTAATGGAGGAAGACTAGTGCTTTGTGCATTTTGATATATTTGAGTTCATTTTTTCCACAATGTAATGCGTTTGACACAATTGGGTTTCTCATATTATCCTAGTTCACGTACATCAGAATGCTAAATAATATTGTGTTGAAGTTTTGTGTTGCAAGAACAAATGGAATAAACTTGAATTGTGCTACAGCCAGCGTGTCAGCGTTTACCTCACTCCGTTACTATCGCCTTCCTCCTCCAGTCTTCTCTACAACTGTATCGGTGCTTTGACTCAAACTTTTAATTAATCTGAATTTTCCCCCTCTATCCCACTTCTGGAAAAAAATAAGTGGAAAGAAAATAGGACATAGGAAAGATTCAATAGAAATAAACTATATTACTTATCTCATCTAGAGGTTTTGCTCTTCTCGCAGTTGCCTGATACAAATTGTTTGCCTGTAATAAATGTTGAGTAGTTACTAGGAGCAAGCTGTAGCTAGGAAATACGAGAGTGTCAGGATCTTAATAGGTGTTAAAGAAAACAGGGTCACAGTAAACCTCTTTAATCCTTTCATATGCTCATTTAAGCTATCGCAGAACTTTCACGTAGCACAGTATATCAGACTGTTAGATCTTTTTTTCCTCTTCCTGTTAAGACCAGTGATTCTCAAAATGTGGTCTCTAGACGAGCAACCATGACCAGGGAACTTGATAGAAATGCCCAGCAATCCGTGTTGTAATAAAGCCTCCAGGTGATTCTGATGCACACAGATTTGTGCGAGACAATTAAGAGAAAAAGAAATAGTCAAAAAGCTTCTAAATAGGATGTCATCAAGGGTGGCTTTCTAGAGAGTAAATGGAAGCTGTAACACATGAGACAGCAAAACTCTGGACACCCAAGAAAATCTTAAGATGAACTTCAAAGCTACGTTCTGGGCAAAAGAAGTCGGGTTAAGATGTAACAGTGGCTCCAAAAATGTAACACTGGTAAGAATGACCCTTCACGGGGCTTCCCTGGTGGCGCAGTGGTTGAGAGTCCGCCTGCCGATGCAGGGGACACGGTTTCATGTCCCAGTCCGGGAAGATCCCACATGCCGCGGAGCAGCTGGGCCCGTGAGCCACGGCCACTGAGCCTGCGCGTCCGGAGCCTGTGCTCCGCAACGGGAGAGGCCACAGCGGTGAGAGGCCCGCGTACCGCAAAAAAAAAAAAAAAAGAATGACCCTTCATTATTAGGGATTTTTCCCTGAAGGATGTCCCATCAATTGCCATGGACAGTATTTCCACAGTCCCCAGCTATGGTGTTACAGTCCCCATAGCTGAATTGCTGAGGCTTGAGCCTTGCCCAAGTCCTTTGAGTTCCAAAGTGGAGTGAGGGAAGCATGCAAGGACATTGGGGAGATAATGTCATGAACCTCCTTATTTCATGCTGAGCATACTGTGGGTCACTGGCAGGGCTCTAATCACTTAGCTGTGCCCCTGGCGGCTTCTGCCTAGCTAGTCCTACAGCAGGAGAGCCCTTTGGGAGACCAGTTGCTGCTTTCAACTCTGCTTCCCTGGGCTGGCATTAGTGCCTTAAACATGGATCCTCCACTGCAGTGGGTGCACCACTGGCTCAGAAACAGCCACCTTTGTGCCAGCGAACCATTTCCTGTTTTAAATTTACCATCTTCCCCAGACACTAACGGGATAATCACACATCAGCCATAGGATATCCTTCTTCAAGGCTTTTACTTCATTGCAATATAATTACTGATTGAAAATAGAATTTATCATCTTTAATGGCACCTGATACATGGCAGACATTCACCGTATTTGTTCTGAACTAATGTCAAACCATTATACAGTCAAATGCGAGGTAAGCTTTGTTTCAGTAAATCCTGGCTAAAGGATTACTGGCTTTTGGGACCATGGGGCTACACCTAAGTGTCACTGTACTCAAATATTGGCCAAGCAGCCTCAAAAGTACTACTGAAATTTCAAACCCAAATTAATGAAGTAGAGACAAATATCACAGTCACAAAGATTCACTGAGGAAACGCTGACCATGGGGGCAAATGCAGGTCACTGAGCTATTTGTGGCATATACTAAAGCACAGCTGTAAATAGAGTAGCAACACAAAGGACTGTCTGGTCACCCCAGCAACTTCTATGCATTCAGCAGCTGCAGCAGCAAGGGTATTCTTATTCACACCATTTGGATAGAATGATGGGTCACATGTCTGGCAACAGCATCTTATCACACAAAGGAAAATAATGCATAGACAATTCCTAGCAACTGGATGCTGATATTATTACTAGATAACTTTTTTCTTTTTTAAAGAAACTGTGTTTTACTAAAGTTTTACTAACAAATCTGAGAATGTATCTGTATATCCTTCTCCGGATATCTAGTAATGTCCCATGTGTTTATGCAAATCCCCTGTGGCAGGCCACCAAGTCTAGCTATGTGCCACTGCTGGTGATTTGCTAGTCTAATTTCAGTAGGCTTGAAAGTACTCAGATCTAAGTTAACTTATATTAATTTTACTACTAAAATTTTTAAATAGTTATTGTATTACAGCTAGTTGTGCTGAGAACTTTTTACCACATTACATTATTCAATTTTCACAATAATCATATGTTTAAAAAAAAAAGACTAAGGTTAAAAAACTTGCAGTAAACAGCTCATGAATGGTACTATTTAGTTCTGTCCGATTTTAGAGCCCACATTCCTGATTTTAGAGCCCATATTCCTTGAAATTAAATGAAGAGTAAAAGCTGTTCTCACCCATATATCCAAAACCAATGCTCATACCTACTCCCTTGCAGAAAGCTCAGAGAGGCTCTGCAGCCCTGGTGCCCTTTTTTTCCCTCTTAGCAATAGATCTCCAAAACTTATTTTGCATAACTGAAACTTGGTAACCTTTAACCAACACCTCCCCATGTTCCCCTCCCCCAGGCTTTGGCAATCCCCATTCTGTCTCTGCTTCTATGAGTTTGACTATTTTAGATTCCACACACAACTTCTTTTTCTGGCTTATTTCACTTAGCATAATGCCCTCAAGGTCCATCTATGTTGTTGCAAATGGCAGAATTCCCTTCTTTTTCCAAGGCTAAATAATATTACACCTTATGTACATACCACATTTTCTTTATCCATTTGTATATCAATGGACATTTGTTTCCATGCCTTGGTGATCACGAATAATGCTGCAAGGAACGTGGGAGTGTGTTCAACTATCAACTATCTCTTTGAGATCTAGATTTCACTTCTGTTGGCTATATACCCGGAAAAGGGATCACTGGATCAAATGGTAATTCTATTTTTAATCTTTTGAGGAACCTCCATATTGTTTTCCATAGTAGCTGCACCCATTTACATTCCCACAAAGTACGAGTGTTCCCTTTTCTCCACATCCTTGCCAACATTTATTACAACACGGATTGCTGGGCATTTCTATCAAGTTCCCTGGTCTAACAGGCGTGAGGTGGTATCTCATGCTTTTGATTTGCATTTCCCTGATGATTAGTGACATTGAGCTCCTTTTCATTCATCTGTTGGCCATTTGTATGTCTTATTTGGAGAAACATCTATTCAGGTCCTTTGCCCATCTTTTAATCGAGTTATTTGGGGACTTTTTTGGCTATTGAATTATAGGTGTTCCTTATATATTTGAATATTAACTCCTTGTCAGATATATAGTCTGCAAATATTTTCTCCTCTTGCGTAGGTTGCCTTTTCATTTTGATGGTTTCTTTTGCTGTGCAGAAGCTTTTTAGTTTTATGTAGTCCCACTTGTCTTGTTTTGCTTTTGTTGCCTGTGCTTTTGATGCCATATCAAAGAAATCATTGTACAGTTCAATGTCAGAAGCTTTTTCCCTACGTTTTCTTAGTCTTATTGTTTCAGGGTTTGTGTTTAAGTCTTTGATCCATTTTGAGTTGATTTTTGTATATGGTGTGAGATAATCCAATTTTATTCTTTTACATGTGGATATCCAGTTTTCCCCACACCATTTATTGAAGAGACTATCTTTTCCCCATTGAGTCTTCTTGGCTCCCTTGTCCAATATTAGTTGACCATACATATATGCCAGGGTTTATTTCTGGTCTCTTTTATTCTTTTTCATAGTCTGTCTGCTTTTATGCTAGTACTATACTGTTTTTGATTACAGTAGCTTTGTAATACATTTTAAAATGAGGGAGCATTTCAGCTTTGTTCTTCTTGCTCAGAATTGCTTTGGCTATTTGGGGTTTTTATGGTTCCAAATGAATTTTTAAGATTGTTTTTCTATTCCTGTAAAAATGTCATTGGGATTTTGATAAGGATTACACTGAATCTATAGATCACTTTGGTAAATACTGACGTTTTAACAATATTAATTCTTCCTATCCATGAACACGGGACATCGTTCCATCTGTCTTTATTTCTTTAGTCAGTGTTTTCTAGGTTTTAGTGTACAGGTCTATCACCATTTTGGTTAATTTTATTCCTAAGTATTATATTCTTTTTTTTTACACTATTGTAAATGGAATTTTCTTAATTTCCTTTTGGTTGGTTGGTTTGTGGCCACCCATGTGGTTTGTGGGATCCTAGTTCCCTGACTCAGGATTGAACCTGGGCCTTCAGCAGTGAGAGTGCAGATTCCTAACCACCAGACCGCCATGGAATTCCCCTTAATTTCCTTTTTGGATAGTTGTTTGTGTATAGAAATGCAGCTAGTTTTTGTAGGTTGATTTTCGTGTCCTTTGACTTTACTGAAATTGCCTATTAGTTCTAACAAATTAAAATTAAGTTCTTGAAATTAAACTGTAACACTATGAACCTGGAAACCCTATCATATACCCAGGCTTATCAAAAATTACTATTTAAGGGAGTTAGATCACCATTTTAACTGATCATCTATTGTGGTCTGGGCATCATGCCAAGTATTTCATGTGAACTGACTCATTTAATCTTCATAAAAACCCTATGAGGTAGGACTATTGTTATCTGTTTTCAAATGAGAAAACTAAAGCTCAGAGAAGTCAGGTAACTTGCATGTGGTCACACAGCCAGTTAGTGGTAGTCTGGATTTAAACTCAGTCTGACTCTAAAGTTTGTGCTCTCTGCACCTTATATTGCCTCTCCAACTCTCACTGAACCAACCTATGACATTTTATTCAGTAAATGCAGTGTTTTCCAAGTTCTTAAAAAGATACTTAGCAAAAATTTTATGAGTTTGTTTATGATTTTAAGCAATTAGATGAAAAATATCATGTAACATGCCTTGATCAATTACTTCTTATGATGAAATCAAATTCTGCAGAGATGAAATTTAGTTTTCAGTTTGAGAAATAGAAATACTTGAATGTAATATATTTTGGCAGTCTAGAATTATTATGATATAGATCAAGAATCAGCAAACTATGGCCCACAGCTCTAACCTGCCCTATCACCTGTTTTTTATAAATAAAGTTTTATTGGAACACAGCTTATACCCATTCTCTTACATATGATCTATGGCTACTTCTACTTCATTAGCAGAGGTGAGTAGTTGCAACAGAGACTTTATGGCTCACAAAGCCTAAAATATTTACTCTCTGGCCCTTCACAGAAAAAGCTTGCCAACTCCTGATATAGATGTTTAGTTGGGATAGGTTGAGGAAAACTCTGTAGGATTGGCCAGGACCTAATTAGAGAGTGATGAGCAAGTCATGGGAGAATGTAACCTGTTAATTGAAGCAACTTAAAAGCCAAGCCTATAAATAATGCACCTCTCTTCATACCTAGGGTAGATTGTTACAGTAATGATCCCCAGTGAATCATGCCTGGGTATCCGGGCCCTTGTGCAACCCCTTCCCAAACTGACTCTTGGGCTTGGCCATGTGACCTACCAGGGCCAAATGGGACAGCAAACATGAAGCCAGCAGAAGCATGAACAGGTGCTTCCTTGTTGGGGCATGCCCCCTTAGGTCTCAGCATGGAAACAAGCCCAGAGTTATATCTCAGGAGAGACCACATGAGGAACTGAGGTGTCCCAGTCCACAGTCCCAGCTACCCGCCAGACAGGTGCGTGAAGCCATCTTGAACTATCCAACACCAGCTGAGCCCCCACATAACTGCAGCCGCAAGTGACCCCAGGTGAGATCCGAAGAACCACCAGCTACACCCAGCTCAAACTGCAGAATCATGGACAAATATACAGTGGTTGTTTTAAGCCACTAGGCTTTGGGGTATTTTTATGCAGCAAGAGACACCTGATGCAACACCCTAGATGAAGGAAATTTACTGATGAGGGCTCAGGAGCAGTACCTGGGGGCAAGAAGACATGTCTAATTAAAAAGAAAGTGAATTTTTAAAATATACACACCTGCGAGATACAAACAAATACAATGAAGGGCCCAGGATTTCCTTTTCTTTCAGACTCTTGAAGAAGAGAAAAATAAGTTAAAAGCAAAAACTTTGGCTTTCTGTCTAGGAAAGGTTAAGTGCTATAAATAAACTCTTGTGTTTCTACAGAATCCTTTTTATCCCTTTCTATCTGCCCAGACAGAGAAAGTGTCTCCTGCATCCTGGTAGGTTTTTCCTTTTGCCTCTTGGAGGAGTCAAAGGCTAATGGGGATTTGCTGGTATGAGCCAAACACCCGTGCCAAGCTAGCGGCTTTATGGCGAAGTAACAGCTTAAATAGTATGGGGAGGGGGTGGAAAAAGGGGGCAGCACGGCATGAAATAAAGAAGAGCCACAAGGGCTGAGACTCTCATCTGTGATTCCCACGCTAACCGCCAGGTGAGCCAGTGCTGGCCTTCCTGCCAGACATGAAGGCAAGGGGGCCCTCAAGCATGGCCAGCAGGGTGTGGGCATGGCAGCTGCATCCGGAATGGCAACAGCAGCAAAAGGTCCCTCACCCTTAATTGTTTATCACCTCCCAGCACTCTCTCTCTCTCAGTCAAGACCTGTGGAATCGTTTCAAAGCAGCCTTCCTAAGACCCAAACCAGCCACAGCGGCTCCAGAAGCTAAAATGCCTTGGGTTCCAGGGGCAAAAAGGGAGGTAGTGAGCAGAGTCAGTTCTCTAAATTGTGAGTTCATTGGTTCATTCAACAAATACTTATTGCAGATCTATATATGTCAGGCCCCGTTGTGGGCACTGTAGCGATAACAGTCAACACTACGGACGTGACTCCTACCCAGATAGGGCTTACATCCTAGGAGGAGAGAAAAGACAACGGCTACTCCCTAAATAAAACCAGTACAGATGCTGACATGTGCTGGAAGGAAGTGGACAAGCTGGGCTAGGGCACACACGGTAGGGTGCTGGAGGACCTCCTGGCTCGCCTACGTCTTACTGGTTTCTGACGTTCAAGGTGTTTATACCTTCGAGGGAAATGTTTTGGCCTCAGGTAAGTAAAGCTCCACGTGGTTAGATTTTTTCCGCATTTCGGTTTATTGTGTCGGGTAATATCGATGCAGGCTAAGACATGGGAGGGAGGTGGCGAATGGCAGCAGCGCTGAGACCAGACAAGACGTTGAGCTGGCCCTCTGGTGGTGGGGGGGATCGCCTGGCACCCCACTAATGACCCTGCCTGCAGGGCAGGCAGGGCAGCAGTTCTCCAAGGCCATCTCTCTGCGCTGTGTGTGCTCACTGATCAAGCAGCAGCAGCAGCAGGGCCCTGCCCAAGCTCTCTAACTAGATTGCCCTAATGGGACCACGCGCGAGACAGAAGCTCAGCGCTCTCTGTAGGGAGCTACTAATGCTTCCAAGTCCAGGGAGAGGTCGACCAGTGAGTGCTTGGCTTGCTTTACAAAATAGGAACGAGGTCCCCAGGCTTTGTCACCTCAAGGAGGATGGGCTTTCTAATATCTCCTCCTCACACTAAGCACAAAATGCTAGAGAGTTGCTTGTCATCTTTCTCTTACCCCCTTTTCATTTTGAATGAACCATTACATAAATCCTGTGTTCATCTCATTTCGGTAGCTGTGAGCTTAAATCTTGTTTCATGTCATTATCAGCAATTCTTTTCATGATGATAAGAATCAACACAAACCCCAGTTAAAACCTGGACATCTGCCACCCAGTTGCCACAGACAACCGAACCACTCACCCAGGAGGTATGGCTGAGGTTGGACGACGTGGAACAAAAAAGGGAATTCTTCCTGAGGATAAGCAAACCAACTGCGTATATTTTGGTTGTGTGACCCAGTGGATTCCATTTTAAAAATTTAAACTCCCTCATTTAAGATTAAAGGTGTGTGTTTTAAAAGGAGGTCTTATAGAGAACAGACTTGTAGTTGCCAAGGGGGACGGGGTTGGGGGAGGGGTGGCGTGGGAGGTTGGCATTAGCAGTTGTAAGCTATTATATACAGAATAAACAACAAGGTCCTACCGTATAGCACAGAGAACTATATTCAGTATCCTACGATCAACCATAATGGAAAAGAATATAAAAAAAGAATGTAGGTATAACTGAATCACTTTGCTATACAGCAGAAATTAAAACATTAAAAATTAACTATAGTATTTAACTGTACTTCAATAATATATATATATATATAAAAAGGTCTTACTGATTAAATATTAGGGATTTGTTAAAAATCTAAAACTGCTGCCCAGAACGTTTTCATTTGATTAAATTTCCTTTTTTCTGAGATATTCACTATTATAAGAGTGACTTCACATCCTCCTAAACTGTGGAGTGTTGAACAAAGGGAAAATATCTTTATTATGATTTCTCTCCTGCCACAGTTATTTGAGTTATACTACCTTGTGCTTCCTGACATTTTAGGAAAGAATTATGTTTGGAGCTTTGCCATGTCATAAATTAACTTGACAATCTTTTTTTGACAAAAATCACATCCATACTTTTGGCCCCAGTCATTCTCTTTGATGTTGTTGACTTCTTGTTAAGGAGGAAGAAACATGCTTTCACAAGCCTACTGGCTAACATGTCAATGAGAAGCAGATTCCAGGTATAGGATAAGGGGCTGCCTGAGGATGAACTCAAGCAGACCCCCATGGAGAAACACTTCCTTTGCTCACACTGTGTTTTGTCCTTTCCTGCACAGGTTGAGACTTAACATACAGATGACTTGCATCCTAGATAAACTTGTCCAGGAGCTCACACCCGGCTGAGCTGAAATGTGATTACCAGGAACTCAGACACAGTTCTCACGCCAATGATAAACCAAGTTCCTTGTGTCCATAAGTAAATCCATCCAACCAAAATTGAATTAAGAGGTCCTCATTGCCCAATCCTGCTTCCTCCCTTGATGATGCTTAATGGGTCTAACAAGGATCCATTAAGACCACCCAGGCTGAGGCTTCCCTGGTGGCGCAGTGGTTAAGAATCCTCCTGCCAATACAGGGGACACGGGTTCGAGCCCTGGTCCAGGAAGATCCCACATGCCACAGAGCAGCTAAGCCCGTGCGCCACAACTACTGAGCCTGCGCTCTAGAGCACAAGAGCCACAACTACTGAAGCCTACGTGGCTACAGCCCGTGTTCTGCAACAAGAGAAGCCACCGCAATGAGAAGCCCACGTGCCGCAACGAAGTGTAGCTCCCGCTCGCCACAACTAGAGAAAGCCCATGCACAGCAACAAAGACCCAACACAGCCAAAAATAAATAAACAAAATAGATTTTTAAAAAATTTTTAAAAAGAAAAAAAAAGACCCCCCCCCCCAGGCCTCCAAGGACTAACGTAAACAGCTGAGGAGCAGTACCGCCAGATTTAAACTTGATTGACTAATGAAGTCAAACGTGTGGGTGATCAAGCAGGAAGGCGGCACTGAGAGCCCTGGTAGAAGGCCAGTTTTGCAGTACAAGATAGTTATGAAATGATTCAAGATGTTTAAAGACAGACAATGTATTCTGAGAAAGCAATTGTGTGAAGTTTTAGGAGATTTGAAAACATCCTGTTTCCAATCCCAACAGGGAGGGTTCCAGGAGCATGGAGGCATGAACAAGAAATACCCTGGAAATAAGAGTTTCAGGCCAACTTGATAGAGCCCTTCTGTGTCATAACTCCTAACATCTCATCTCATTCTCAAGGAGACATCTCCACAAAAAGCCCAGCACACCATCAACCCAAGGTACCTAGCGTTCACTTGTTATGCCAGGACTCTCCACCCTGTTGCAGAGAGAAGCTGTACCCAACTAGAAGAGTTCCTTACACAGATGTTTAATATCAAAACAAGAAACAGCAACCCCAGAGCCAGCTCAGGGGTACAGACAAGAACTCAAGAGCTCCAGGAGTGCCCTCACCAGGAGAATGACTCCCAAATCCACATTTTTCTTGAAATCTCACCCAGGCTCTGGGCCCCGACCTCCAACTACTTTCTACATCCACAACTAAACCTATGATCCTCACTGCCCACCCACCCGCAAAAAGAAAACATTTCATTCCTGCTAAATACGTTTATGAAAATCAATTAATTGAGTATATATCACAATATCATTTTTTAAATCATGTAGATTCAAAACCTCATCAAAATTGCTTGATTACACACCCTTAGTTTCAGCTTCTCTTGTAGTCATTTCTTCCCTGAAAACCCTCCATGGCCAAGCTTAACTCTCCATTCACATTAGTGCCCCTGCCCCCTCCCCTTGAAGGTCCGGATACTGTCACAACCCCCAGCAGAAAGGCCCTCCCTCTCCAATCAATTAACACACTACATTTAGACTAACTTTATCATTATCCCACTTCTACCAATTCATCCCTCTTATGGGTTGAATTGTGTTCCCCAAAAAGGTAAATGCTAAAGTCCTAAGCCCCAGTACCTCAGAATATGACTTTCTTGGGCAAAAGGGTTGCAGATGTAATTAATTAAGATGAGGTCATACTGGAGTAGGATGGTCCCTTAATCCAATATGACTGGTGCCCTTACAAGATGCTTAGCTATGGGGGGAGGACACCACTTGAAGATGGAGGCAGAGATTGGAGTGAGGCAGCCACAAGCCCAGGATGGATGGCCGCCACCTGAAGCTAGGAAGGGACGAGGAATGATTCTACCCAGGGTCTCGGAGGGAGCATGGCCCTGCTGACACCTTGATTCCTAGCCGCCAGAACTATGAGACAATAAATTTCTGTTGTGTTAAGTGAACCAGTTTGTTCTACTTTGAGACAGCAGCCCTAGGAGACTAATACAACCCCCTTCCCTTCTAAAACCTTCAGTGGCTTCCTATTGCTTTATTATATCAAGTGCGATTCTTTGGCCTGGCTCCTGAGGCCCTTTCCCACATCATCCTCCCTTTACAGATGTATCTCCCACTATTGCTTCCTCACCTTTTCTAAACTCCAATCTACACTGACTTCTCCCTTCTTCAAAGTCCTGCTGCCCCTGATTCCACTAAAGTATCCTTTTACTCTACCAAGTAGATTTCATTGTTTCCCCTAGCAATTCAGAAGCACCTGGAGAAATGGGCTATGCAATTTACCTCCCCTGAGCATACAGATACTCTAAAAGTACTCATAGATTAATTGATCTAGTAGCCTTTCCACCTGCTTTGCCCTTGGGTAGGCTGTGAGCAACATGCCGGGCACCACTGTGTTAATCTTTGTGTCCCAATGCCTCACACCATGTCTAGCATTTCATAAACTTTCAATAAATATTTTACTTAATTCATTTTAAAAATCCAGCCTCCAGGTATATGTGTTCTGGGTCCATCCTAAGTAAAGCAGTATCTGCCTCCTTTTAAAGAAATTACTAATGAAATACCTTAAAGTTCTTCAGACAAAAGTGGCTGAAGAGGGGGAAATGCCATTCTCTTTCTCCAGTAGCCTAAGAAGTCAATAGAAGGGCCCCAGCCTGGAGCCTCAGGGAGCCTTATTAGTCCCCCATGACCCATCCAAGAGGGGAGTCTTCCTCCCTGTTATCAGACTTCGTGTTTAATAATACACAATAGGGCTTGTGCTTCTACCCCATTGTTACCTGTGTTTCCAGAGCCCTTTGAAAGCATAAATAAATGATAGTTGACTGATCCCCTTTCCCCAGGATTTTGCCAGTGCTGAGAATCTTGAAAGTTTTCCAAGACATGATTTGCCACTACAAATGCCAAGTGGGGGAGTTCCTGTCCTCTCCTATTCATAGTGGTGCTTGATAATTCAAAGTGCCAACTCCTTCCAACAGAGGCAGGCAGACGAACGAGCTGTCACAAATCTTCAGGTGATAAGAGCTGTGCAGTGGGCTTTTCAAACAGCCCAAGCCTTTGCAGGTGGGAGACCTCTGCTCAGCAAGGAAGTTGTCCAGACCTCCAAGATGCTACACCCAGAGAGCCTGCAGGGACCACCATGTGACTCTGAGGGACAGAGCGAGGGAAGGCGCCCAGAGGAACATTACTGCTGTTCCAACTCTGTCAGCCAACCATTGCCCCTCTTCCACCACCTCTTCTACCCACATTCTCCAAAGCATGTGACTTAGCCTCTCTGACAGCGAAATCGCTATTTCCTGGGCCGTACCCTCAGGTTACAAATCCTCTGATCGTCCACTGGATGTTTAGAGCGTTAGGACGGGGGGGGAGGAGAGGTGCAGTGTGGGGAATCCAACCTTGGAAAGTAATTAGAAGCCAAAGAAGAAAGAGGGGAACTTGCAGTTTCCAGGTCCTTATGTAAGGAGCTTAGAAGTCACCACTCCATTCTGAGAAATGGAATATTACCTGCCATATCGGTAAACAAAGATGTCATGGTCAGCAGTGATTGCTGCCCTCCAACATGAGCCAGTGAGCCCTGGAGAAACTCAGGATGTGAAAACACAGGGATACTGGCCCCAGGTAGCTGAGATGCCTGTCAAAGGTATGATTTCAGTGAGCCCAGACTCCTGCATCTTCCCATACATAGAAAAGCGCTAAATTCCTTAACTTGAGATATCCGGTTTTCTTTCATTAACAATCATCTTTTGACGGTCAGACTACCTGCCCTTTGTTGCAAAACCTCTCTATAACCTGGCTCCCCCCTCGCCTCTCCGGAGCAGTTTTCTCAGGGTTACTGAGATGCTGCCTCCCAGGCTTGAAGTCCGAAAAATTCCCGCTGAATAAAACGTAACTCTCAACATTTAGGTTGTGAATATTTTTTAAGTCAGCAATCCTAACAGCAAGTAAAACGCTGAACAGACTGAAAAAAATCAACAATACTTCTTGCATCGGTACAAGAGCAGGGGACACAGGGCAAACCACTGCCCTTAAGACAGACGGGTGAATACAGGAGTCACAACTTACCAGAGCGAGACTCGGGAGAAGAAACAGCAGGAACTCGTGCCCAGGTAGGACGCGTGCAATGAGCGAGCTGCCGGAGGCTCAGTGTAGACAACTCTGACAGTTGAAAACTTCAGGATGACCAAGTCACGGTGGGCCCACAACATACGGGGAGACTTCCCGCCAGGAGCTCAACCAGCTTCCCGCAGCAAATATATGAGAAAAATGCCCGCGAGCTTCCCGCAGAGGGAGGGGCAAAGGAACCATTTTTAAATTGACCGGAGCTGCTGTGCTTCTCAACAAGGCCTGCCCGCAGGTGAAGCCAGTTAACCAGAGCCCGACCCGCTGGGCTATTATTATCGGAGCCTAATTGACCTGGGGAAGGGAAATATACCCAGCTCCAGCTGGCTCTTCCACGTGGAAGAACAGAAATGCCCAGCTCCGGCCCACCCTAGCCTTCATGTCCCACCTAAGAAGGGAGGATAAAACTGAGAAACACTTGTGAAGTTCGCAGTTCAGAGGCACAGGCTCCCTAAAACATGGAGACCTACTTATAGGACTAGAGAATGCTTCCCCTCCGCTCACACCTCACCGCCACATTACTGAAGGCCTATCTCCAGTACTTCCTTTTACCTGGTATATCATGTCCAGCTATCAAGAAAAAATTACAAGGCATACCAAAAGGCAAAAAACACAATTTGAAGGGACAGAGCAAGCAACAGAACCAGATATGGCAGGAGTGTTGGAATTATCAGGCAGTGTTTTAATTAGCAATTAAAACAACTCTAATTATTACACTAAGCATCCTAATTGATCAAACAGACAGCATGCAAGAACAGATGGTCAGTGTAAGCAGAGAGATGGAAATCCTAAGGAAGAACCAGAAAAGAAATGCAAGAGATAAAAAACCACTGTAACAGAAATGAAGAATGCCTTTGATAGGCTCATTAGTAGATTGGACACAGCTGAGAAAATAATCTTGGTGCTAGCGCCTATATCAATAGAATCTTCAAACCAGAAAGGAAAAAAACAAAGACCGAAAGAAAAAACAAAAACAGAATATCCAACGACTAGGGGACAACTACAGAAGGTGTAATACACACATAATGGGAATATCAGAAGAAGAAGAAAGAGAAAGGAACAGAAGACATATTTGAAACAATAATGACTGAGAATTTCCCCAAATATCAGACATCAAACCACTAATTTAGGAAGCACAGAGGTCGCACACCAAGTAGGATAAGTGCAAAAAAAAAAAAAAAAAAAAAGAAAAAACTGCACCTAGGCGTATCATTTTCAAATTGCAGAAAATCAAAGATAAAGAAAAAATTCCGAAAGAAGCCAGAGGGAAAAAATACCTTACCTATAGAGGAACAAAGATAAGTTCAAAGCGTTATCGAAGGGTTCCCTAGATATTTTTGCTAGTTCTCAGCAACTTTCTGACCAACAAATACTCAAAATACTTTGCACATTCCCAAAAGAGTGAAGGAGACCTACTCTCTGTTTTGGGAATGTGAAAAGCTGGGATGAAGAGTAGATTTGGCCTTCCGGAAGTGCATAAACTGTAATGGCCCAAGGTGAACACACACTTCCTCTTCAACATCCATCTCCTGCTCCTGGTGTCACAGGTGCCCTCAGCCATGGGCTGCTGCTGGGCCTCCTTCACAAGGAATCTGCTTTCACCTAGTGTTACATCATCATACCATCATGTAATCCAGGGATGTTTGCATTTTAACTGGGGACTGAAGAACCTTCCAGACTCAACAGTTCATCCCTAAGGTAGCTGGAATATAGCAGGATACCTTATTTTCAATCACACAGGTTTCTAGAAGACTCAGAATTCTAGGCACTATGGCAAATGGGAACAAAGACAAACATTTTTAGAAGAAAACCATGTCTGTTTATCACTGGCACCCCAGTAGCGGCAAGCATGCCCAGCACCCAGATCTTGGTTTCTAAATACGAGTCTCCGACCAAAGGGACCAGGACTCCGTGAAGAAGTAGCTGATTCCAGGTCTAGGCAAGAGAAACACGAGATGATCCTGGAGCATCCTGTGGTGCCAGAAGGTAAGAATGTGCTCAGAAAGGATGAAAGAGCATAGAAACCAGCATGAAAGTATTCCCAATGGCCAAAGCCGGCACATTCTGAACAATAAAATGAATAACAATATTTAATTGTAATCCATAGACTAAAGTAAACATACATGAGTCTATTCTCATATTTTAAAGTAATTGAACAAATAAGTAAATTGGCAAGAAGGTATAGCTCTTAGAAAAAAATTCCAATGAATAAACGTAGAAGGAAATATAAAATCCCAGTTAGTAATAATTACTGCAGGCAAAAAATCACCAATGGATGCTAAAATTATTGGGCAAAAGCTTGAGATAAACAATATTTGCATAGTCTAAAAGTATCCCCCCAAGACATTAATTAATTACAAAAGGAAATACAGTAACTTTACAGTGGAAACACCCTTCAGACATACCTTAAATCAGGGATTGAGGAAAAAGCACTAGTCATAAAATTTATTGAGGTCATGTCACCCTGGCATCAGATCAGGGCCCCACCCTTCTGACCTCATTTAACCTTAATTACCTCCTAAAAGCCCTATCTCCAAACACAGTCACAGTGGGTATGGCTTCAACATATGAATTTGGAGAGGAGACAATTCCATCCACAGCATTTTCCAGAAATATCTAACCACAATCTATCCATGAAAAACCATTAGACAAACGCACATTGTCTGTGAAACAACTGACCAGTACTCTTCAAACACATCAAGGTCATAAAAGACAAAGAAAGACTGAGGAACTGTCATAGGTTGAAGGATTTGAGGACCTTTCAGTGCAACATGGGATCTGGGATTGAATCCTGTAACAGGAAAAAGACAGTAACAGAGAAACGGGTTAAATCTGAATAAAGTCTATAGTTATTTGTGTTGTATCAATGTTAATTTCTTGGTTTTGATCATTGTCCTATGGCTGGATAAGATGTCAACATTAGGGCAGCTGGGTAAAGCATATCTGAAATGCTCTGTGCTCTTTTTGCAACTTTTCTCTAATACAGTTTCAAAATTAAAAGTTTCTCTAAATGTCCCTTTGCATCCCATACCTTGCAATAGTGGTGGGAATAGAGAACTAAATCATCGCCCATGTTTCCTTTGGGGGGCGGGGTGGGGCGATGGTGCAGAAGGGAGCAACTGCACAGTTCTTCCACCCAACAGGAGGAGAGAGGGAGCCAGGAAACGGAAAGATTCAAAGCGAAAGACAGATTTAAAAGCTAATTTCATGGAGACTGATGTGGAGCACAGAATCCGCAATAAGGGAGCTGAGCGCTGGCCTATTTCCAGGTGTCCAGCTCAGAGGCGGGCCAGGCGCCTTTATTTTAAGACTGTCAGCTGTTTGTGTCCACAAAAGAGAAAGAGGGGACGCTGCTTCCACGTGAACAGCCCTGTGGTCGCTCTCCCTCCCAGCTGGTTGGTTCTGTGGCTCTGAGGGCTTCGAGCCTGATTATCGTGGGGATTAGCACCTGACGGTCTGGGAGGCCCAGATAATTCTGTTTATTTAGGACAATCTGCCGTAAAGTGGGTGGCCAAGCCCTCTCTCCCACACCCAACTCTCCATCTTTCAACTCTGGGCTTCTAAGCACTTCTGTCCTTGCTGTTGTTCATTTTACAAAGGCTTTTTTGAGTACCTACCTTGATTAAGGCATAAAGAAGTCCCAGAAGATAGAAAATACCTCTCGGCTAGGAATGGAGCACCAACACGTAGTAGGCTCTCAAAAAAGGACTTGCGTGCCCTCAGTGCATAACGTCCAGGAAGCTTTTCTACTGACATGGTGGTACTTCTGGCCATAATCTCTGAGGCACAGTGGCCAGACGATAAAATAAATTGCTGCGCTGAGGAATAGCTGTAAACGTTTCTAAGGATGCGATCCTTAATGGAATGACTCCTCTGTACAAGGTGCACCATGAACCCTAGATAAAAAGTAAAAAAGAGTAATAATAGTAATAGCTTTTATTGAGTGTTTACCGTGTGCCATGTATGTAAACCTCCCAAGAACCCTATGAAGCAAGAACAATTATAATCCCCGGTCGGCAGATGGCTAGGAACTAGCAGAGCCTGGATGCAACCCAGGTACATGGAATGGAGTCCATGCGCTTAACCGTTAGGCTCCCCTTCCTTCACATTCCTCAGTTCTGGTCCAACCTGACTGAGAAACTTTGGGCGACTCTTTAAAATTCTCTGGGCCCTGATTACCTGCTTATAAGAAGGGGATAATAATTCCGTCTTGCCTACATCAAAGGGTCTATTACCTAAGAGAACATTTATAAAAGGTGAACACATAGTAGATCACAAAGAAATTCCCTAAAATTTCAGGGACTCTATAAAGAGACCACATCTTTGACCATAACGCAATTAAATCCAAAATCGGCCCAAAAAACATAAAAAGATGGTTGGAACTTATTTTAAACTAATGTGCTCATAAATAAGTCATGGGTTAAAGAAAGTTAAGTCTCATTAAAACAACAAACTGATTATATATTTATCCACAAAGTCTAATTCCTAAGCTGCAGTGGGGAAAAAGTGAGAAACAGCCTATTTTTGACTTCAGGACTCCCAAAAGATCTAGACATTATGGGAACCAGGAAGCAAGGATGGAGAAAGGTCTGCAAATAGGAGGACTGACTGAAAGTGGGTTTAGGAAGCATGTAGCCCTCAGCGTACCTTCCCTCCGCTCAGCCAGTGACTGCCCCTCCCATCTCCTCCTGTCCAACAGCCCGGGAGGATGTGCATTTGCTGGAGACAGTAAGGCAGTGGGTCTCTGGCCCAGGGAACACTAGGCATGGCTGAAGGTTCTAATACTGAAAACAGCAGATTCAGTCAAACTTGTACTGAATATTGACACTCTCTCCTCTCAGCCCTAGCGGTCTTCCAGGACTCTCAAAATGCCAGTAGCCAGGTTTCTATGCTTCAGGCAAGACCTTGAAAGAGGCTTCACTGGCAAATCTCAACCTAAGGATTCTGAAATTCAGGGTCCCCCAGGAACTGGCCCAGCCAGAACCTGTTACAGTGACCCTGACAGTCAATAAGCCCTACTAATGGGCTCAGGGCTGCCAATCACCTTTTTTATTTTCTTATCGTGGTAAATTATATATTACATAAAATATGCCATTTTAACCAGTTTTAAGTTTACGGTTCAGTAAACTTTAAGTTTACAGGCATTAAGTACATTCACAATGTTATACAATCACCACCACTATCTATTTCCACAATTTTCATCACTCCAAACAGAAACACTGTACTCATTAAGCAATAATTCCCACTCCCCACTGCCCCTCAGCCCCTAGTAAACTCTATTCTACTTTCTGTCTCTATGGAATTTGCCTATTCTCAATATTTCATATAAGTGAAATCATACAATATTTGTCCTTCTGTTTCTGGCTTATTTCCCTTAGTATAATGTTTTCAAGTTTCATCCATGTTGTAGCATGTATCAGAATTTCATTCCTTTTATGGCGGAATAATATTCCATTGTATGTACATACCCCATTTTGTTTATCCATTAATCTGTCGTTGGACACTTAGGCTGTTTCCACTTTTTGGCTATTATGAATAATGCTGCAGTGAACACTGGTATGCAAGCATCTGAGTCGTCTTTTCAATTCTTTTGGGTATTCCAATCACTTTTTAATTCTTCATAGTCATGAAGTGACAACCAAGGATCGCCAGACATTTGAGGAAAGCAGTTATAATGAAGGACAAAACACAAACAGAAAAAAAAGAAACTTGGAGGAAACAAAGACTACCCCGAGAGAAGAAAACAAAGCAAAAAAACTGTGAAAAGCAGTTTTTATCACAGAAAAACTGTGATAAAAAGAAGACACTGCATCTATAAAATATGAATAGTATGCTCTAAAAATGGAACTTTCAGAGAGCACAAAAAGGTAGTTCTTAGGAAATAAATGTATAAGGGCAGAAATAAAATGCTCAATGAATAAACATTTTAAAAGTTGAGGAAATCACCCAGAAAATAGAAAGACAAAGAGATGAAAATAGGGGGGAAAGAGAATAAAAATAGAAACCCTGAAGAGGAGAGGTAGCATCTGAGCAAATAGAAGCTCTATAGAGGAGAGGGGAAACAGAAAATAAAATAACAAAAAGATTAATAAAATAACATAAATAATAACAGAAAATAAATTGTTATTACAATCAAGAAAATTTCCCAGAACCCTTGCACACTGTTGGTGAGGTTATAAACTGGGTCAGCCACCATGAAGCACCATATGGAGGTTCCTCAAGAACTTAAAAATAAAATTGCCGTATGATCCAGCAATCCCACCGCTGGGTATACATCCAAAGGAAATGAAAACAGGTTACCCAAGAGACAGGTATGCACTCCCATGTTGTTGCAGCATTATTCCCAACAGCCAAGATACGGAAACAACCTCAGTGTCTATCAGTGGATGAATGGATAAAGATGACATGGTATATATATACAATGGAATATTGTTCAGCCATAAGAAAGAAGAAAATCCTGCCGTTTGCAAGAACGTCTACGGACCTAGAGGACTTAGGCTAAGTGAGATAAGTCAGAGAAAGACAACTACTCTATGATATTTTTTTATACGTGAAATCTTAAAAAACCTAAAATTGTAAAAGCAGAGAGTGAAGTGGTGGTTACCAGGGTCTGGAGGGTGAGGGGGGTAGCTGGAAATGGGAGAGCTGTTGTTTAGGGTACGTACTTGCAACTAATAGATAAATAAATCCCGGAGACCTTACACAGCTAGTCCCCAACTTACGATGATTTGACTTACAATTTTTTGACTTAATGATGGTGCAAAAGCAATATGCATTCAGTAGCCGCAGCTCCCAGTCGGACATGTGAACACAAAGGTAAACAATCAATATAGTTACAGCCATTCTGTACCCAGACCACCATTCTGCTTTTCACCTTCAGCCCAGTATTTGATATATTACCTGAGATTTTCAACACTTTATTATAAAATAGGCTTTGTGTTGCCCAACTGGCAGCTTACATAAGTGTTCTGAGCACGTCTAAGGTAGCTGGGCTAAACTATGCTGTTTAGTAGGTTAGATATATTAAAGTAATTTTCGACTAATGATATTTTCAGTTTACCATGTGTTTATCAGGAGGCAACCCCATCGTAAGTCAAGGAATATCTATACACAGTACAGTGATTAGAGAGAATAAAACTGTACTATAATCATTAAACTTGCTTAGAGGCTAGATCTGAATTGTTCCCAGCCCTAGAAGAAATGATCATAATGTGATGCAACAGAGGTGTTAGCTAACGTTACAATGGCAATCACATTGCAATATAAATGTGTCAAATCAGTATGTCGTACGCCTTAAACTTACACAATGTTGTATGGCAAATAAATCTCAAATTTTAAAAAAGTAAAGAAAATATCCCAGAGCTGACACAGGTAAGCTGGGCTCATACCAAGGCACATCATCATGGAACCTTCAGACCACTGTGGACTGACAGAAGATCCTACAAGCTTCCAAAGAGAGGAACACAAAATCACATACAAAGGGTCTGGAGTCCGGGTGACTTCTGACTTTTCCCCAGCAACTCTGGAAGCCGGTGGACAATGGAGTAATGTCTTCAGACTAGTTCGGGACAACAGTTTCTGCCCTAGAAATCTTTTCTGTTTTTAAAGGCACTTGTGCCGCACACACCCAGATGTGAGATTTTACTGCGGCGTTGTTCTCCTCCACCCGGGTTCAGCCCCCCACCTTCTACCGCCACGGGTTTGCCACAACCACAAACGGCTTGTACTGTTTTTTATCCATTTCTTCCTTAAATTAAGTCACGTTTTCTTACTTTTATCTTTTGTGATAAAGTAAAAGGCAAATATGAAAATAAAATAATTTTAAAAAACAAAAGCGATGATTTCAAGTCCTGAATGGCTCCTGTTGGCTTCCCAAGGCTCTGATCCTGGAGCCTCCCTCTGCATGAAGAAGGAGGACTAGCAAAGTTAGAGAGGTGTGAAAGGCCAGCGCCCTGATAACTCTTTTGATGTAACCAAGAAGACTGAAAGAGATCTGCAGGGACTAATTGTCTCCATGAGTTGAGGTTATAAGATGCCACCTCAGTGCACCCCCTCCACCCCACGCCCAACCATTCTACCAGCTTCCTCTTAAAACTGCCACACCGAAAGGACACAGAGCCCGCATCCCACTCGCCAGCAAGTCTTCAGCACGACCAGGTGGCCCGTGTCTATGTAAAGAAAAGCACTAAGCACCTTTAGACCCCACCGGGCCTAAGACTGGACAAGAACACTAAACCCTGTTTTGGTTTCAAACTGTTTATCTCTGTTCTTCAAAGCTCTGAAACCAAAAGAGGCCCTTCCTGCAAAAGGGCAGGTTTCCTCTTGGGGATCAAAACCAGAGCTTGCTGCAACCAACCCCCGCCCGCATCTCCAAGTTGACTCCAGTCATCTCAGTTTGCCACTTCACAGAGTGGCCTCTGCAGGCCTCTGCCCGCAGGTTTGGGCCACGTGTAAACGGTGGCTTCAGGGGCCTCTTGGGGCCTGTAGCAACACTTACAGTTTCCCTCTGCGTTAACACAACCACTGAGGCTGGTCTCCAGAGACTTGAAGACTCACTGGTCCCTGACAGAGACAGGCGGCTTCATAGCTATGAGTGTTCAGTACACTCTCTGGCAAAGCTAAGCCAGGTCTCAGACTGCAAGACTCTATGTGGCCTGCACTGTCTGCGCCCCCATGACCCACTCCAGCCATGAGACAGGTACAAGCAAAGTCTGGTAGTCAAGACACCAAGGAGAGAGTCTAGGAGTTGTGGTTATGTTAAGTCAACACGAAACTTTTTAAAAATTACTCTTGGCCTGACTAACAACAATAACTGCTCAGCTAAAGCATGTAACTTGGAGGTCCCAAAGGAGCGTGGCCCCTAAAGGCCTCTTTCATCTGGATTTTTTTCTATAAATGTTGGCGAACCCTGCAGTTCACCCTTAGACAATCTCTCATCTTTTCCATTCACCCTCTCTCCCTTGTCAGATCATCCAGTCTCATGGTTTAAATGGTTAAGTAGCTTGTTCAACGTCCCATACCTAGGAAATGGCCAAGTATTCAACTGGAGTCCATTTGGTGTCAAAGCCTATGTTTTAATCACTATTCCTGAAAGATGACTATTTTGGGGTCTTACATCAATCTGGGATAGTCAACCTCTTGGGCTGTCCTTGCCTGCTCTGCTCTGATGGACTCGTTTGTCCTTCCCAACCCAACAAAGAGAAGATCCAGGTGAGCTTCAGCTTCAGAAATGCAGCCTTCCATGCTCTCCCACTCACCGGCGTCCGTACCCTGGGCTCCTGGGCAGGGTTAAGCAGCATTGAGGCTGCCAGCCCTCATCCACCAGCAGGCAAGGGCCGGCGAGCTCTGGCCCTGAAAGTTTAAAATAGCCGTCTTGTCCCAAGGGTGTGCCAAGCGCTCAGAGCCAACACTGGGCCCTGGTGGAGACTGACTGAGGACCAGGAACAGATGCATTCACGGGATTTCACAGGGGCTCTTGGGGAGGAGGCCCCACAGTTAATTTGAAACAGTCTTTGGTGATATCTGTGGTTAGACCCAAGGGTCATGGAGAAGGGTGCCAGTCACCCCAAACATGTGGAGCTGGCGAGGTCTGTTGTTTGACACCTTCTGGGTATTGAGAATGAGTCATGATTGAGTACAGGAAGCAGTGCAGGGGCACCAAATGTGTAACTCCTCTCTGTTGACACTTACAGCATTCAAGAAACGAACATTTAGTGAGAGCCTATTACATGCCAGGCACTTTATTCGCACACTTCACCTCCAAAACCCTGTGTGGTAGGTACTGATATCCTTACTTTGCAAATGAGAAAACTGAGGCTCTGAGAGATTGCAAGTGGTGAGGCTCAGCCTCAAATCGAGTCTGTCATATCCGAAGCTCAGACATGAACTTTTGTTACACAAATGTGCCTTATGGGAAGACAAGTGCCCTTGAACTCCAAGAGAGCTTTATATCTCAGGAAAGTAACATGTTTCTAACCAGATATGTCCATAGTACATATGGACAACAAAAACAACTTTCCTATCTGGAAAAAAAAGGAGTTTATTTATACTGAGGAGCACTGAACTTGGAGCAGATGAACGGCCTGAGTGGGAGGGTACAGAGGCGGTAGCCCCCTCCCCCTGTGGTGGAAGAAAAAAAAACTTTCCCACCCTAGAAAGCTGCTCCTAATGTCTTTCCCTGCACCCAAGAGGTGTCCCTTTAGGTTGTTTAAAATATTTATAACTGCAAGAGTCTCTGCAAATCTCTCATGTTAGACTGACCTAGTGGGGAGGGATTGCTTAATCTGGTTCCTCACTGCTGTGGCTGCTGGGAGGATCTAGATCATTTACAGGAATGGGGGATGTAGCTTGAGCCACTCTAAAGCAGTTATCAGAGGTGGTCTTTCCATAGCTCATAAATTTGCTTGTTAATAGCTCTGACATCAATTCCCCGAGTCACATCTGCATCTCAGTTAATGCTACATATCAGGACCCCATCTGTGAAATGGGAATAGTGTAAGACTCTCCAGATGGGAGAATCCTCCAGCAGCAATCTGGTTTATCCCCCATGCCAGGGACCACCACGCTTTCCACAAGGCGAAGGAGGAATTCCATTCTTGAAGGTGTTTCTCAACTCTCCTATAAGTACTTCCCAGGGTCTAAACATCCCACAAAGAAATTTTTTCTTACATCTGATTTCAAATTCTCCAGGGAAATTCCAGCTCATTTTTTCTCTCTGAAGATAGAAAATCCTTCTCACAAAAGATTTAAATATATTCAAATAACATGACAAAATCAGGAAAGAAAATGTTGTAAAATATTCAATCTTACCAGCCCACCTTCACTTTCATTTCTGTGCATCCTCTTCCAAATTTTATCCATGTGTGTAAATATTTGCAATTATTATAATCCTAACACAGGCACCATTTTGTAAACTCCCCTTCTCATTGAAACACTTCTTCACACACAAGCTAATTTTCATCTCTATCTTTTAGGCAAATCCTCAGTAGTGTACTATCCTTCCTACACAGATTATTCCTGGAGTCCTCACCCATAGTCTGGAAAAGAGAGAAAGAGTACTTTTGTTTGAGGGGTGTGTTTGTCTGTCCAGTAAGAAGATGGGACTCATTGAGCCAGTTTACCATCTTGCCATATCTTCCTTGAAACCAACAACATTTATGTATAAGATGGATGGTCGAGGTTATGTCAAAGCTTTCTTGTTTTCAGATTAGGGTCCCTGTTCCTTGCCTCCTAATCAACCCAGATATGGACTCGTAATTCACCTGCTTAGTTTTCAGTATGCCTTGACCATGAACCTTAATGGTTGCTCCATGCTACCCTGGTAAGGGAACAAAGAACTGCAGGGCTCTGGATTAAATAAGACGTCCTCCCCAGTTGTCACAAAAACATTCACGTCAGTGTTTAGCATCTGCAAACTGAGCTCTTTCTTGACATTACAGGTCTGCTAAGCTCTGGTTTGCTGAGGACAGGGCCCCACCTGACACATGTGTCCCCATTAGGAGACAGAGTATGTATGGAACACCCTTTCTACTTCAAGTTCTTTCAGTTAAACATCACATCCATGGCCAGGGGACAAGGTTGTTCTCAGTATAACTCACTGGCTGCTGAATTGGAAATAAGACCTCCATTATGCTTCTGGTTACAGTTAAATAAGAGGGAAATACGAGGCCTTCCCTGAGCATATCCTGGGAACTAATTTTTTTTTTTAAAACAAAGACAGTAAAATTAGAGCACCAGCCCTCAGAAATAGCAACAAGAAAGGAATGCATATATATAGGAAAATAAATGCCCGCCCAGAATAGAACGTTGATTTCAGTTTATGAGTATAAGACTAAATAAGTGAGACTCCACGGAGCATAATATCGAGCCCCACCTGACTTCCAACCTTTCTTCCACCCGGCACTTGGGAAAAGATGCCATCTCTCAACTTGGAACAATTCTTATTGGCAATCCAATTTCTGAGTGTCATTGTGTGCCCTTCTGCAAGCATAAAGACACAATGACTTTCTGGCAGAAAGCCCCAGGAGAATTGTCAGACATCCTGATAAGTAGGAATCATTCCCATTTTCAGTGTTTGACCACACATTTCAATGCCAATCTTCTATAATTTTATGATGTCCACACTGACTTTTCCCAATAGCCAGGCATGCAGCCAAGAGTGAGTGAGCATCTCTGCCCCTTACTGTGTAAGTCCTGCTCCTCTCAGAATAATGGACAAGGAGGCTTGTTCACAATGGTGTGCAGCTCGTAAGAGGTGACTGTTAAATTTTCAATAATTTTGTGAGCAGGTTGATATCACCATGATAGCTGGAAATCAGCCATGGTGAGATGATTTACACCACAGAAATTGGCAGATACGACAGATCAGTGCCAGTTTTTAAACATTCACCAGCACATCAAGCTTGTTGTTGAACTCTTGGGATTTTATAGACATTCAGAAAGGGTCAAGGCTTGAGCTATTTTATTTTTAAATTCTCTACAGAAAAGACCAGCAAAGATAGAAACAGAGAGTCCTAAAATGTTGGGATTGGAAGGGATGCTAGAGGTCACCTAGTGAAAATATTGTGGCCAAGAGAGGTGACAGGAATGTCACACTGCCAGTTACAGACAAAGAGGACAAGACCCAGATCCCTCATCTCCAGGTCACCATTCTTTGCAAAGTCCCAAACAGACTCCAAAAAAACAAGCAAAAGACAGTCATTGCTTTCACTCCATTGTTAAGGAAGTAAATTTTCCCATCTTAAAAATGAAACACTTGATTTCCACCATGACTTTCCTCAAGCTAAGAAGCAGGTGGGTCAAGAATTTCCTAAGCGTTTCATGGAAAAGAGCCACTTCCTGCTTCGCTTGAGATTTCCAGATGGGGAGTGAGAGCTGTTCCGAGCAGGTGAAGCATTGGCCTCCAGGCAGTGGTCTTAGTCAGTCGGGCTGCTGTGGCACAGCACCATAGACTGGGTGGCTTATAAACAGCAGACATTTATTTGTTATGGTTCTGAAGGTTGGAAATCTGCGATCAGGGTGCCAGCACAGTCAGGCTCTGGAGAGAACCCTCTTCCATATTGCAGACTGCAGACTTCCCATTGTGTCCTCACATGGTGGAAATGGGACAAGAGGTCTCTCTGGGATCCTTTTTATAAGGGCACTAATCCCATTCAAGAGGGCTCCACCCTCATTACCATATTACCTCCCAAAGGCCCCACCTCTAAAAACATCACACTGGGGGTTGGGATTTCAACATATGAACGTTGCAGAATCATAAGCATTCAGTCCACTGCAGGGTTAGTTCAGGTTGCTGGAGTCTTAAGAGTTAATATCTAAGAGACACCTCTGAGTTCAAGCAGTACTGAATTCCCTGAGCCCCTATAATGCTGAGGAGATAAGGGCCCTGCCCCTTCTTCTACTACAAGCTAACCTGGCACAACTATCCTCAGGCTACCCACGTTGGCGGCCTGGGAAGCACATCAGAATCTCTGCCTGTAAGGGCCCTAAATCTTCATCACCCTGAGGGCTTGGGGAGCTGGGTAGGGAATGGACTGTGACTCCCATTTTGTGGTTTGTGGCAGAGGAGGTTCAACAACTTTTCCAAGTTTACAAGAAAGACAAGGCAAAACTGGGAACTTCTGACCTTCTGGATTTATTCAGGCTGGAAAATAATTGAGAGCATCTCAAAGAATAACAGTGAAGTGTTAATGAGCTAATTAACACTTGCGCATTGTTTGTTCATAGTTCATATGGGACCAGCGTACCTGCCTTTGGTACTTAGAAGTTTGTTCTAGACACTTAATTAAATAGAGTATTAACTATTCAAAGGAAAAAGTTAGGTGTTAGATTATATGGGTGACTTTACAAAAAATTACAGAATATTTTATAAGAAAGTACATTTAAGTCAATGCAGTCTAAAATGGCTGATACTCAAGTTCCTCTTGAAGTAAATGTAACCACAGGTCCTATGCTACTTTAAACAGATGTTTTCTGCCATGTGGTGACAGACATTTTCAATACATCCATAGCACCTAGTAGGACTTAATCCACCTCATTGACATTAACTGTGTGACTTGGATCTATTTCAGCGAAAGGAAATCATTGCCGTGCTCTGAGGAGTCTTCGTTGCATCACTGGTTCCATTAATTTCAACATTCAGTGAGTGCCTACTGTTTCCAGGAAACAGCCGGCTTCTCCAACTGTAAGGTACATAAGAGTCCCCTGGGCATCTCCTTGCTAAAATGCAGATTCAAACAAGCTCCCAGGTGATGTCAATGCAACTGGTCCAAGGACCAGACTTCAAGCAGCAAAGAGCTGACAACAGAAATAAAATGATCAAGAAAGACAAAGTCTTTGTACCTTAGGATTATAAACAGGCACATAGGAAATTTCAATACAATGTTGGTGGTACAATAGAGACACCAAATACCCAGACTCTGGGGCACCAAGAAGAGATATCTAATAGCTAGGGAGGGAGGGATGCCAAGGAAGTCTTCTGGAGAGAAAAGGAGGAAAAAACCAGGGATGGCTTTGTATCAATATCTCTGGTTACAGTGTTTAGAATTTTTCTGATAAGCGGCAAGGAAACCCTAAGGGTTATTGCATGTGGAAGCCATATGGCTTAAGCTGTGTTTAGACAATCACTCTGGAGCCACTGATGGAGGTTGGAGGAGACATCCTTGATTCTTTCCTTTTCAAGTCCTATTGATTCTGCATCCGAATTATATTTCAATTGCATCCACTTCTTTCCATCTCCTCTGCTAGTCCCTTAGGGCAGCCATCATTTCTGACCTGGAATAATTCAATCACCTCCTAACTACTTCTAACTGTGCTCCTATAACCTATTTCCATGCAGCAGCTAGAGTAATCTGCTTTGAAGGTAAATCAGATCAGGTTACTCTCCTGATGAAAATCCTCCAATGGTTCCCCCTTACATCCTAAATCCCCAAACCTACCCATGGCCTATATGGCCCAACACAATCCTACCTCATCCGAGACTGTTCTTCCCTTCACCTGACATCCTCCAGCCACGCCAAACGTGGACCTGCCTCAGAGCCCTTCTACTTGCTGTTCTGTCTACCCAGAATCCTCATTCTTCAGGTATTCCAGAGACAGGTTCTTTTTCATCATTCAGGTCTCTGCTCACATGTTACCCACCCAGACAAGGCTACTCTGAATATCCAAATTTCGTTCAACGCATCAGTTAGCTTCTATTCTATTATTTTGTCTTTGGAGCACTTACTAGTATCTGGAATTATTTAATGTGGATTTATTTAGTGTATAATAGATTTAATTATATAGTGACCTACATATCACTCCAACACATGCTCTATTCTGTTTCCCAGTAAATCCCCAACCCCAGTAGTACATATGGTAGGTGCTCTATAAATGTTTTGACTGAATGGATTTGCTGGAGGTAAGATGGGTGCCAAGGAGACCTATCAGAAAGCTTTTGGAATCATCAGACAAGAACAGAGGAAGCCTAAACTAAGGTATTGGTAACAGAGATGAAGAGATAATGGGTTGAGAAACATTTAGGAAGCAGAGTCAATAGGACTTGGTGATTGAAGAGATGGAACATGTGAATAAAGGAAAAAATAAAGATGACTTGATGACTTCTATCTAATGCATTAGTGAGTGGCAGTGTCAATAACTGAGGTAGAGAATTCCAGAACTAGAGAATGATGAGTTCAGTTATGGATAAGATGAATTTGAGGTTCTCCTGGAATATCCAGATGGAGATGAATATACGGGTCTGGAGCTTGGGAGAGATGTCTGTACTGAGGGTATAAATTGGGGATTTGTCAGTATCCAGATAGGGGTTAGACTGCTCAGAGAGAATACATATAAGAAGAAGATGAATGCACACCAGATAAAATCTTGGGGTACACCAATTAGATGGTAGGTAAAGGAAGTGGAGCCCACAACGGGATAGTCAAATAGAGATGATGAGAACAGGACATTTTTCGCTATGTCAGGGAAGCCAAGGGAACATAAAAGTTTCCAGGAAGCAGGAATGATTAATGGTGTTAGATTTAGCAGAGAGGTCAAGGAAGATAATGAATGGAAAGTACCCGTTGGATTTAGCAATTAGGTGCTCAGAGGCTCCTAACATTCAATAGAACTGTGTAGGTAGAAGTCAAATTGTGGTATAATGAAAATCGAATCGGGGAAGAGATGATTAAAAAATGGTATAATGAGGAGGAGATGATTAAAAAATAAGTCTTTCAAGAAGTTTGAATGAGAATGGAAGGAGAAAGAACAGCAGCTAAAGAGGTCACAGGAAGGTTTTGTTTGAGCATGTTTTTAACGATGGGAAAGACTTAAATACAGTATGTTTGTGTGCTAAGGGTACAAAAGCCAGTAAGGAAGGGGAGGTTGAATATAGGAGAGGGGAGCTAAGTGATGGAGCAAGAGCCTAGAGACGGAGGGGAGGGTTAGATGATGGGATCTAGGACACAGGCAGTGGCATCAACCTTCCACAGAAAGAGGGACGCTCTATTCTGAGTCAAGAGAGATGAAGGGAATGGTGGAATGAGATAAGTAAATGAGATTAAGAAAATAACATGGCCTTGACCTCCTCAGTAAAATAGGAAGTAGACAGATAGTTCAGATTTTTTCATACAAGCAGCAACATAAGAACGATAGGAGCCTAGAAGTCACGTCCGGGCAGCCTGTGCTTCTAACATACCTCTGAACGTGGGAGCCTTGGGGACCCCAGACACATGGTCTATACCTGCCTCCCATTTTGGTGTCACCTCCCATTTACACTGCTACCAAATGCAACCCAGCTTCCATCCATACCACTCCACTGAAACAGTGCTTACTGGACATCTGTATCAAACAACACACATGAGTTGTGGGAGTTGGGTATCATGATACTCAGGACCACCCTGAGTATCAGTGTGGTCAGTCCCAGCATGGCTTTCCAACCATCTGGATCATGTACTTTCATGTATGATTCAAGATATGGCTCAAGAAATTTCTTCAGAAAACCAGATGGCCTCTACTGAATATCAGTTCTATTACCTAAAGGCTAAAGTGTAGCTTCCATGACTTCAACAAATGCTAGCTAATAGATCCAAACCCTAGGGCAGAAGTCAGCAAGCTATGGCTCGTAGGCCAAATTCAGCCCAATGCTAGTTCTTATAAATAGAGTTTACTGGCACACAGACATGTTCCTTTGTTTCTGTAGTGTCAATGGCTGCTTTGGCACTATAGCAGCAGGGCAGAGTAGTTTCAAAGGAGACCCAATTGCCCAGAAAGTCTAATTTACTTACTACCTAATGGTTTACAAAAAATACTTACTGACTCTCGCCTTAGATGAATAAAGGTCTGCAGGATAAGACACAGAAAAGGAGGATGGAAATTAGGGAAATTTCCCCATTTACTTGCTTGCCTGGATTCTGACCCTTATTCCCAAATTTTCTGGATTATTTGACTCACAAAATATAACCTTAAGCCAGTGAGGGAATCACAAAAGATTGGGAGAAGGTTTTTCCTTTGCTTGAGAAAGAGGTCTTGGTCAAACAGTAGGAACTGCCATATTTTAGAGGTATTCATTCAATAAATGTCAACAGAGCAGCGATGCTGTGTGAGGCTCTGTGCTGAGGCTCTATCGTGGCACAGAGATAAACCAGGTGCAACACCTGCCTTCCAGGGGCTCCCTGTGCAGGATGTGAACTCTTTAAGGGCAACAGCCATGGCCTATTCACCTTTGTGTCTCTGGTACATAATTCTCAGTGCACCCACGATGAGTAGGTGCATAGTAGCTGGGTGCTGCTCCACTGATGGAACGGAGCAAAGACTGTAGTGGCTCCCAGCGTCTGGGCTTGACTTAGGTCCAAGGAGTTATTCAAAATCCATTTGTGCATCAAACAATATCTTTAGATGGAATAAGTTGTCTTATACACAGGTCTTCCTAAAGGTATGTTTAGTCTGTTTTGATTACTCAGTATATATTCAATTTAAAAGCACTATTGGGGCTTCCCTGGTGGTGCAGTGGTTGAGAATCTGCCTGCTAATGCAGGGGACACGTGTTCGAGCCCTGGTCTGGGAGGATCCCACATGCCGCAGAGCAACTAGGCCCGTGAGCCACAACTACTGAGCCTGCACGTCTGGAGCCTGTGCTCTGCAACAAGAGAGGCCGCGATAGTGAGAGGCCCGCGCACCGTGATGAAGAGTGGCCCCCGCTTGCCACAACTGAAGAAGGCCCTCACACAGAAACGAAGACACAACACAGCAAAAATAAATTAATTAATTAATAAACTCCTACCCCCAACATCTAAAAAAAAACACAAAAACTCTAAGGGATACACATTAATTTAAAAAAAATAAAATAAAAAAATAAAAGCACTACTGAACACCAACTGCTACAGACTAAATGTGCCTCCCCAAAACTCATATGTTGAGGCCCTAACCCACAAAGTGACAATCTTTGGAGACAAGGTCTTTGGGAGGTAATTAGGGTTAGATGAGGTCACGAGGGTGGGGTCCTGGTCTGATGGGATTAGTGTCCTTCTAAGAAGAGACTACAGAGGGCTTGTTCTCTCTCTCTCTATGCATGCACAACAAAGAGGTCATGTGAGCACACAGAGAGAAGGCAGCCATTTGAAAGACAGGAAAATAGTCCTCATTAGAACCCAACTATGCTGACACCCTGATACTGGATGTCTAGGCTCCAGATCTGTGAGAAAATAAAAAAGAATGAAATGCATGAAATAATGAAAAGAATGAAATAACACCATATGCAGCAACATGGATGGACCTAAAGATTATCATACTAAGTGAAGTAAGTCAAAAAGAGAAAGACAAATACCAAAGGATATCACTTATATGTGGAATCTAAAAGATGACACAAATGAACCTATCTATGAAACAGAAACAGAATCAGGGACATAGAGAACAGACTGGTGGTTGCCAAGGGGGAGGGGATTGGGGGCGGGGTGGAGTGGGAGGTTGAGGTTAGCAGATGCAAGCTTTTATATATAGAAGGGGTAAACAACAAGGTCCTACTGTATAGCACAGAGAATTATATTCAATATCCTATGATAAACCATAATGGAAAATAATATAAAAAAGAATGCATATATATATGTATAACTGAGTCACTTTGCTGTACAACAGTAATTAACATGTAAATCAACTATACTTCAATTTAAAAAACAAATAAAGCTATTATGAACATTTGTGTACAAGTCTTTGGGTGGACATATGCCTTCATTTCTCTTGAATAAATATCTAGGAGTAAAAAGAAATATATGGCTATGTATTTTGGTAGACGTGTTTAACTTTTTAAGAAACTGCTAAACTGTCTTCCAAAGTAGCTATACTATTTTCCACTGCCTCCAGCAATGTACGAGAGTTTCAGTTGTTCCATATCCTCACCAGCACAAGGCATATTCAGTCTTAATTTTAACCAGCTAGTGGGTATATAAGGGAATCTCCTTGTGATTTTAATTTGCAATTCCATAGCAACTAATGATGTTCAGTGTCTTTTCTTGTGCTTATTTGCCATCTGTACATCTTCTTTCATGAAGAGTCTGTTTAAACTTTCTATTTTTAAATTGGGTCACTTGCCTCTTTACAAATGATTTATAAGATATATATTCTTTGTATATGTTTTGCAAGTATCTCTCTATATATGATGAGCCTTTTTATTTCCACAACAGTGTCTTTTGAAAAATAAGCATATCTTGAGTATGTCCGATTAATTGATTATTTTTATGTGTGCCCTATTTGAGAAATCATTGCCAAACTCAGTCACTAAGATTCTCACATATGTTTTCTTCTGGAAATGTTATAGTTTCAGTTCTTATATTAGGGTTTATGATGACTGTCAACTTACTTTTTGCAGATTGTGTAAGGCAGGGGTTAAGGTGTCTTTTTGATTGTTTGGTTTGGTTTTCTGCATATGGCTATCCAATTTTTCCAGCACCATTTGTTGAAAAGATTATTGTTTCCCAATTGAATTGTCTTGGCATCTTTGTTGAAAATCAGTTGACCATATGGTATTGACAAATGTGTGGGTCTATTTCTGGACTCAGTTCTGTTGCATTGATCTACATGTCTATTTTATGCCAATTCCGTACTGTCTTTATTATTATACTTTATAAGTCTTGAAATCAGCTAGTGTGAGTCCTCCAACTTTGTTCTTCTTTGTGAAAGTTGTTTTGACTATTCTATAGTCTTTGAATTTCCTTATAATTTTTAGAATTACCTTGTCAATTTCTACCCAAAAAAGAAGGCTGCTGGGATTTTAATTAGGTTTGCTTTGGATCTATAAGTCAATTTGGGAGAATCGACATCTTAACTATATTGGTACTTCTAATTCATAAACATGACATCTCTCTCCATTTACTTAGGGGTTCTTTAATCTTTCACAGCAATGTTTTATAGTTTTCAGCGTGTTCGTGCTTTACATCTTGTGTCAAAATTGCTCCTAAATACTTTATACTTCTGATGCTATTAATGACATTTTTAAAAATTTCAATGTCCAATTGCTAGAATACAGAAATACAATTACCTTTTTTATCAGTCTTCTATCCTGCAAATACAAGATATTAGTTCTAGTAGCTTTTTTTGGAGATTCTTGGGGTTTCCTACATAAAGGATGACTTTACCTGTGAGTAAAAACTATTTTACTTCTTCATCTAATCTGTCTGCCTTTTATTTCTTTTACTTTCCATACTGTACCAGCTAGAACCTCTAGTACGTTGTTAAATAGGAATGGTGAGAGCAGACATCAGCCTGGTTCCCTATCTTAAGGAGAAAGCATTCAGTCTTTCATCACTAAGTATGATGTTAGCTATAGATGTATATACATCTATAGATGTATATAGATGTATATACAGGTTTTTTTTTGTTTTTTTATTTTGATAGATGTATATACAGGTTTTTTTTTGTTTTTTTTTTTTTTTGCGGTACGCGGGCCTCTCACTGTTGTGGCCTCCCACGTTGCGGAGCACAGGCTCCGGACGCGCAGGCTCAGCGGCCATGGCTCACGGGCCCAGCCGCTCCGTGGCATGTGGGATCCTCCCGGACCGGGGCACAGACTCGTGTCCCCTGCATCGGCAGGCGGACTCTCAACCACTGCGCCGCCAGGGAAGCCCTATACAGGTTTTTAATAGGTTGAAGAAGTTCTTTTCTGTTCCTGGTTTGCTAAGAGTTTTCATTATGATGGATATTGATTTCATGCGTCTATTGTTCTATCCTTATATATTCTTAATTTCCATCAGTAAATCATAAAAAATTTGTATTAGGAAGAACTTCTGTTACTCATAAAAGATATTTAATTTTCAGTATTTTCAGTATTATTTATAGGACTTAGGGATGGCAGAAAAGTCAAGTAGGAATTTTCAATTGTAACGACATCTATGTGTTTGCTCTTATGTGATTTTAAGTAATGTATTGTCTGGTTAATTTGAGTCATAAGCACTTCAGAAAGCTTCATTCTGATAAATAATGGTTTATTAAATACTAATTTAAATTCTTGAAAGAAAGAGTTCTAATAAGAGAGAAAAAAGGAAAAGAACACAATTGTATATACAGAGCTTGAGACATTGCCCATAAAACGACACTGGCTTTAAGTTTCTGGACTGTGAGAGTTCCAAGTGCATATCAAGTACTGCTTTCTCTCATTTCTTGCTAATTCACAGAAAATGTTATTCTCAAAGTTCTACTATACCTACAAACTCACCTGGGTAAGACTGACTCAGGCTTACATAAGATCCAAAGAACCTTGAATACCTTATATAAATCTTTCAGATTAATTTTCTTTGGAAGAGAGAGTTTGTCTGGGGTCAAAAGTAAAAATAACTCAATCCTCAAAAAATTTAAATTTATTCCATCACCTAAACAGCACATCTAGATTTGTCAAGATGTCTTCTTTTCTTGCTAGGGACTCAGTCCACAGAGATGAAATAAAAATGATTCATACTCATAAACATTCAGCAGCCTACAGAGAGTTGCCACCAACGCAAATAAATGAAATGTCCTTTTCCCACAGCTGGGTTCTTATATGAATGCGGGAAGTAAAATCCTTGCCCCTGGCAGTCACTTCTTTCCTCTCTTCTAGATGACACCAGCCCTGTTCAAGGCTCAGCCTTGCACTTGCCTGGAGAAAATGACATCTATCCCTGGGAAGGAATCTTCCCCAGGCCAAAACTTTACGCCATCCACAGGCTGATCTCCAGGATCTCACTCAAAGAGAGCCTTGATGATTTGGGTTGGAAGAGCTGGGAATGAGAACGGGTCAGATCACTCATCTGGGCTGGGACCTCCCTGACCCTTCTCACAGCCCATTGCCTCTTTGGGCAGTTCTGATGCAAAAAAAAACCCAGCCAACTTCACACTGGGGGGTGGGGGAACACATCTCTCTGTATGTTTCACCCAATGGTCCTTGTTCTACCTCTTGGCAACATGCTATTGAACAGGTCCATCCTTCACGAGAGTGGAAGGCAGTTCTCCAGGGCTTGCTGAATCTCTCTACTCTTCACTGATCCAAACGTATCCCATTATGTCTAGGTGTTTCTCACAGCAAGGAGTCCAAGACCATATGTAACAATTCCAAGAGAAGTCTGATTCCCATGGAATTAGGTTGGGATTTACTCCTCTTTCCTGATTCACATTGTGTTTATATTAATGCAGCCTTCTTAAGGTAAATCACATCATACTATTAATTCCTTTCACAATTAGTATGGCCTAGCCCAGTGAAATATAACATTCCATTAAGAAGCAGTTCTTTAAATACGTAAATGCCTCTGGAAGAGTTTATAAATAACACTATAGAGAGGAACCTAGTTGGGAATTGATTTCTCAGATCTCCTTCCTCTGTGGGAAGCCTGACAACTGGGTACTGAGAGAATACTTAATTTGAGGGAAGAAGAGGTAATTTTTGTGAGAACTGAGGAAGCCAGGCCTATTGGGGTACCACAGAGTACAGAATGAAGGGGAGGGGAGGAAGGACACAAAATGAGGAGGGGGCATTGTGTCAAGGACAGAATCCAACTTTTCTGTAGTTTTCCCAGGGTTGATACCTGGGAAATCAAGATCGCCAAGAGCAGAGATTCACTTGCTCAGTCGGCCTTCTGGCGTGGAGAAGGGATGTCCCCATTGCTGTGTTCAGCAATTTCAAGTGTCACACCCTCTCCTGACAGGTTCTAACCCAACCCCCTTTCCCTTTAAGCCTTTTTGAAATGACCCCTTCTCTTCTCCTAATCACTATAGTCATAAACAACTGCAGGGCTCCTTAGCTCCCCCGGGAGGAGGGGGCAAACCAGACGAACCACCTACACAGCCTGATCAACAGCTGTCGGACGGCAGCCACACCATTATGTAACCAGAAGGACATCACTGTAGTCAAGCTGCTGGGTTCACATGTCTTACACTGACGCCTAGAAAGACGAGGTGCGGGGGATGGGATGACTGTGCTGAGGGCTGGTATCTAGCTATTGAAAGACCAGGGGAGGGAGGAAAGAAAAGTAATACACTTTGAGCATCTCCAGGCACAGGCTGGGCGCTTGACATACATTTAACGCTCACAGTAACCTTGTGGGGTATGCAGTATAAGGGCCCTGTTACAAGCGAACTCACAGAGGTTAAGCTCACAGACCTTGTCCAAGGCCACACAGCTAATGGATGGATGAATAAGATTTGAGCAACACAAAAGTCCATCATATTTCCACCTTCTTACATAGCCCCCTGGGACTCAAAAGAATCGCATCTGAAGCCATTTGTTCCATTTGATTCTTGGTTGTCAAACTTTTAACACCACGTGCTGAAAACCACAGACACATCTATGTAATCCTGCAGCGCTGAGAAAGAAGGTAATGTTAAGAAAAGGCTCCAGTTCTGCTTTAAGTCTGAAAGGCAGAACCACAAATGACTACAGGGCCTGCAAGTAACAGTTTGTATCTACAAGCTAAGAAGCCACCAATGGGTGAGCAGAGGGAGGGGACCAACAGATACATATCTTGTCCAGGTGCATCTGCCCTACGTGGGCAGAATCCATACCATCCCCTCACGCTTCGAAAGCAGTGATGTTAAGAAAACACCCATGTACACACAGACATTCATCACAAACGTCACTGTAGCTTTGTTTCCCAACTTGCATCTCATTTAGGTACATAAAGATGCAACTTTGCCACTTTTGCTTGGGAGGGTGGACCTTGGAGTTGGTGGTAACGTGGGAAGAGAAACACAAAGAGCTGGAGTGAGCTGTGGTTGGAGAGACGCTGAGATTAGCGGACTGGGAGGTGAGGAGAGGGGAAGGAATGGCTGACAGCCCTCCCCCTGAGAATGATCTGGAAAATACTGGATCATAGTGAACCTCAGACTATTTAGTCACTATGAAGGAGTAACTGGTTGATTCCAAACACTTGTGCCCATAAAAGAAAAAAAGTAATGTAGTAAAGCCATCGCCTCTCACTAATGTTTAGGGCAAAATTAAATGGCGCGTCTGTCTCCTTGCGATTCTTTCTTATTATAATACATGAAGGATCTTAAACAGTATGCCCACGCTTTGTGAACTCACCTCACAGCAGATAAAATATGTGAAACACACAAACAAAAAAACTGAATGTCATAGTTGGACTCAAAAAGAAGATAAACACCTCTGTGGAGCAGTTGCAAAGCAAAGCGATCAGGCCTAAAGAATGGATACAGACCACTGAGCCACAAAGCAGGCAGGGGCCGCACGTGGTCCAGTCACTCTGAAGGAAGCTGTGGCAGCCTGCTCGGGCTGCCATTACAAAGTACCATAGACTGGGTGGCTTGAACAACAGAAGGCTATTTCCCCACAGTTCTAGAGGCTGAAAGACCCACATCAAAGTCCAGCAGGGCAGTTTCTGGTGAGAAGTCTCTTCCTGACTTGTATTCAGCCACCTTTCCACTGAGTCCTCACAGGGTCCTTCCTCTGTGCATGAAGAGAGAGGGAAAGAGACAAGAGAGAGCTCCCTAGCATCTCTTCTTATAAGGGTTCCACCATTATGACCTCATTTAACCTGCTACTTGGAGGCCCTGTCACTAAGTAAGCCACACTGGGGGCTAAGCTTCAACATAGGACTTTGGAGGGGGGACACAAACATTCAGGCCATAGCAGAGGGGATTGGCCTCACATTCACTGTTGGAAGCCGGTTTGGGGAAGGGACTTGGGGAAGGAGGAGATGAGAATTTCCTGCTTTGTGAAAAGAAGCTGAGAAAAAAGGCCATGGACCTGCTGCCTGGGACAAAGCCAGAACCTCATGATCAGGAATTAAGCTGTATCATCTGTATCATCCCCAATATTTCCATGGAGCAGGAACCCCAAAATACCATCATGAGGCTTGATTCTGGACTGAGAGCCTGAAAGGCTAGGTGGAAGCGTCAACAATAATTATAAAACTCTAGATAAGAAGACAGCAAGAAAATAAACAAACACAAAATCTTCATTGAAGATGACCCTGCAGGTATCTTTAGTGAATATTTGTGTTTGCTGCCACCGCTGCTGCTTCCAACGTCTTGAGGTGGGTGCTCAGCTTACGGCTTTTTAGGCTTCTTTTTTTAAATGTACATGTTAGTGCCATAAATTTTCCTTTAAGCAAGGCTTCAACTGCATCCACAAAGTTTTGATCTGTTGTATTTTCATTATGATCCAGTTCAAAATACTTTAAAATTTTTATTGTGATTTTTCTTATTTGATGCATGAATTATTTAGGAGAATATTCTCGATGTCCAAATATAAAGGATTTTGAGTCCTTTTTTGCTGTTTTTGTTGTTGATTTTTAGATTCAAAATTGACAGCTGAAAACTGTTTCCTTTTAGTTACATAAGTTGTGGTACATCTGTACAGTGGAATACCACGCCGCCATTACACACAAACATTTGACTCTGTATTTATAGACATGGGAAAATGCCCAAAACACATTATTAAGTGGAAAAGGTTAGAAAGCAGTAAATATAATATTGTATTAATTAAGTTTCTTCAGGTTGTATGCAAGAGGAACTGATTCTGACCAGCATAAGCAAAGAGACAGAAGAAGGAAGGCGAGGAAAGGAAGGGAAGGGAAGAGGATGGGAGGAGGGGAGAGGAGGGAGGGGGGAATTTACTGGAAATTTGCTGGGCTATTTCATGGATGAAGAAAGCCTAAAACAACTAAAAACAAAGAAAGGATATGAACCCACATAGTTTCAGGAACCTCAGCAGAAAAAAAATTTACAAAATTTTTAGATTGGTCTAGATTGGCTCAGATGTCTGCACTAAAACCAATCAGCTTTGGTTCATCAAATAACATAAACATGTTATTTTATGTTTATATAAGACCCACCCAACTCTGATTATTGGGATGTTCCCAGAGTAAGAAGAATTATTGTGCATGTACCCAAGTGGTACCTATTACCAGTGTGATCCCATTTTTGTAAAATAATATGTGAGGGTACGTGTATATGTGCGTCTCATGGTGATAGAAAAATGAATGATGTTCATCTTCTTTTATATTTTTCTGTGTCTTTTTTTTTCAAGGAACATGGATTATTTTTATAATTTAAAGAAAGCAATTTTCCTTTGGGGGGAAAAACTGTCACTTCAGAATATACTAACCTATTTTATGAGTCCTTAGACAGACCTGACAGCCAGAGGGTGCAAAGCTTTTATCAAATACTCTTAAGAAAGGAAAGGAACCACCAGCTCTTTTCCTCTTCTCTCCGCTGTCTGCCCACCTCTGCTTCCCTGTCACTCACCCAAATACAAGTCCTTGATACAAAACAAACACAAGGAGATTATCCGGTAGAGTATAGGGTAAAAGTAAGGACAATAGATCCAAATCACCCCGAAAGAAGGAAACAGTTTTCAGCTGTCAGTTCTGAAATCATCATCTGGTAATCTAATCCTCTGAGAAATCTGGAGTCTTTGAGTGTGTCTTTCTCTGCTCCTGATTCACAGAAGATGGTTTTTCGTTGCTGTTTCCACTCCTTTTTCTTTATATGTACACATTGCAGGAGGGGAAAAATTCAGATCTTTTTTTTTTTTTTTTTTTTTTGCAGTACACGGGCCTCCCAATGCCGTGGCCTCTCCCGTTGTGGAGCACAGGCTCCGGACGCGCAGGCTCAGCAGCCATGGCTCACAGGCCCAGCCGCTCCGCAGCATGTGGGATCTTCCCGGACCGGGGCACGAACCTGTGTCCCCTGCACCAGCAGGCGGACTCTCAACCACTGCGCCACCAGGGAAGCCCCAGATATTCTTTTAAAATCTTTTAAGCACCTCTTGTGCCCTCTGCTCTGCCTGTGTTGGGAGTTTTCACATACATCTCATGAATGAATATTCATTTGACAAACATCGACCATCATCTCCATAAGACAGACCAGCTCAGCCTTTGGCATTAGAATGTCCTGGGTTTGACCTACCTAAGGAGACAAAAGACCTGTACGTAGAAAACTATAAGACACTGATGAAAGAAATTAAAGATGATACAAATAGATGGAGAGGTATATCATGTTCTTGGATTGGAAAAATCAATATTGTGAAAAGGAAGATATTACCCAAAGCAATCTACAGATTCAAAGCAATCCCTATCAAACTACCAATGGCATTTTTCACAGAACTAGAACAAAAAATTTCACAATTTGTATGGAAACACAAAAGACCCCAAATAGCCAAAGCAATCTTGAGAAAGAAAAACGGAGCTGGAGGAATCAGGCTCCCTGACCTCAGACTATACTACAAATCTACAGTAATCAAGACAGTATGGTACTGGCACAAAAGCAGAAATATAGATCAATGGAACAGGATAGAAAGCCCAGAGATAAACCCACATGCCTATGGTCACCTTACCTTTGATAAAGGAGGCAAGAATATACAATGGAGAAAAGACAGCCTCTTCAATAAGTGGTGCTGGGAAAACTGGACAGCTACATGTAAAAGAATGAAATTAGAACACTCCCTAACACCATACACAAAAATGAACTCAAAATGGATTAAAGACCTAAATGTAAGGCCAGACACTATCAAACTCTTAGAGGAAAACATAGGCAGAACACTCTATGACATAAATCACAGCAAGATCCTTTTTGACCCACCTCCTAGAGAAATGGAAACAAAAACAAACAAATGAGACCTAATGAAACTTAAAAGCTTTTGCACAGCAAAGGAAACCATAAACAAGATGAAAAGACAACCCTCAGAATGGGAGAAAATATTTGCAAACGAAGCAACTGAAAAAGGATTAATCTCCAAAATATACAAGCAGCTCATGCAGCTCAATATCAAAGAAACAGAAACAAACAACCCAATCCAAAAATGGGCAGAAGACCTAAATAGACATTTCTCCAAAGAAGATATACATATTGCCAACAAACACATGAAAGGATGCTCAACATCACTAATCATTAGAGAAATGCAAATAGAAACTACAATGAGGTATCACTTACACCGGCCAGAATGGCCATCATCAAAAAATCTACAAACAATAAATGCTGGAGAGGGTGTAGAGGAAAGGGAACCCTCTTGCACTGTTGGTGGGAATGTAAATGGATACAGCCACTATGGAGAATATTATGGAGGTTCCTCAAAAAACTAAAAATAGAACTACCATACAACCCAGCAATGCCACTACTGGGCATATACCCTGAGAAAACCATAACTCAAAAAGAGTCATGTACCACAATGTTCATTGCAGTTCTATTTACAATAGCCAGGACATGGAAGCCACCTAAGTGTCCATCGACACAGATGAATGGATAATGAAGATATGGTACACATATACAATGGAATATTACTCAGCCATAAAAAGAAATGAAATTGAGTTATTTGTAGCGAGGTGGATGGACCTAGAGTCTGTCATACAGAGTAAGTCAGAAAGAGAAAAACAAATACCATATGCTAACACATATATATGGAATCTAAAAAAAAAAAAATGGTTCTGAAGAACCTTGGGGCAGGACAGGAATAAAGACGCAGACATAGAGAATCGACTTGAGGACACATGGAGGGGAAGGGCAAGCTGGGACGAAGTGAGAGAATGGCACTGAGAATATATACACTACCAAATGTCAAATAGCTAGTGGGAAGCAGCTGCATAGCACAGGGAGATCAGCTCAGCGCTTTGTGTTCACCTAGAGGGGTGGGATAGGGAGGGTGGGAGGGAGACACAAGAGGGAGGAGATATGGGGATGTATGTGTATGTATAGCTGATTGTTATACAGCAGAAACTAACACACCATTGTAAAGCAATTACACTCCAATAAAGATGTTAAAAAAAAAAAAAAAGAATGTCCTGGGTTTGAAGTTTGGCTTTGCTTTTCCTATTTGCATGTTTGAAAGAAATCACATGACTGTTACGAGCTTTTGTTTTCCAATCTGTAAAAGGGTTATTGTAACTGAGGAGGCACATGGGTAGGACAGCTTTAATCTCATACACACATAAATTGTAGTTCACATGTCTACCTTGCCCTCTAGATCATTAACAAATTAAGGGAAAGAATTAAGGCTTTTTCATCTTTATATCCCCAAAGCCTAGCATGGTGATGACGGGGTGTGTGTGTGGGGGGGGCGGGAATATAGAAATAGGGACCACCATTTGTTGAGCTGTATTAGCCACTGTTCTAAACATATACTCTCATTAAATCCCTTTACTTATCTACATCCCCAGCTGTACCCTAGCCACGTTTAAGCAATCCTCTACCTTTTGTGCCTAGAAGGGTGCCAGGTACAAAGTAGGACTCCCATAATTATTTGTAGAATCAATACATGCAACCAGCCAGTCATACACCCTTATACTTAATCACCATCTCCTTCTCTCATATCAAAGGTACTCTTCCCAATAGAGACAAAAGGTCGTGGGAAGTCAGATGTTAATGTTGAACCATTGGAGAAACTGAGGCACGAAGCTATTGAGTGGCTCATAGTCACTGACCCTCAAGTCAATGGAAAAATGTCATTCTATGTACCCATAACCATTCCCTACCCAGTTTCCAACCAAGTGAGAGAAGAGAAAGCCCCAGGGTGTGAGATGAAGAGTAAGCACACCCTGGGATGAGATAAAGACAAAGGAGACCATCCCCCAAACTTCATGGAGTACAGAGCCTCATCGAGAGGATAAGAGACCTTCCAAAATGGGGATGGAAATTACTACCTGGAAACCCCATATTTAACCCAAAAAGCCAGAGAGTGAGTTGCCCTGTTGGGGAGACTTCCCAAGAAGCAAATGGTGAACACATGTCTGGAGCCTCCCAAGGCACTATCGGCTCAAAGAGGACTTGGGGACCATGGCATCAGTGAGCACTTCCACTTTCCTCTCAGGAAAAACAAATAGAAAAGAGCCATTTTGCTTCTCAGATGAACTTTTGTTTCTGTAATTCCAGAATGTGCTCGGGCTGTCCAAGGGTGTTGTGTCAGAACACAGTTCACGTTTTATTCCAGTGGGGAGGCCGCTCTTCTTTTTACCAATTACAAAAAAAAAAAGAGATTGAAGAAAGGATCAAAATATTGTTGGTTTGTTTAATGGAAGAGAAACTCACTTAAAAACTCACGGTTTTTAAGAAAACCGTGGGGACAATGTAGAATTAATTGCTGCTAATGAAATTTAGGATCAAGAGTGCCAGCAGGTACAATTCCTGCTCAGAACAATTAGCCTCCCATCTACCAGAATGGTATCTGTCACAGACTGCACCCCAACACTGGCCACTCCTCCACAGATCTATGCCAGTGTCACAAGGTAGCAGGTGGGTCTATGTTACCTGGTCTCACAACCAGAAAAACAACCCAAAGCATCATCTTCCCAAATAAGGGCAAAACACTAAATAACAGGCCAGCCAAGAGGTCTTTCCATGGTTCTGGAAAAGAGCTTTGTGGCTCCATTCACTGCCGTGGATGAATCACCAGGCGTTAAGGATTGTATTTCCAGGGCCAGGACTGGGCTGAAGCAAGTCCTGAAAAATTCAGTACTTCAGATAAATAAAATTCTAACGCAGTATTTTTAAAAATCAGAATTAATGCAAAAGCCTCTATAGAAAATGGTTTGGTGGTCCTTCAAAAAATTAAACATAAAATTACCATATGATTCAGTAATTCCACTTCTGGGTATATACCCAAAAGGAATTGAAACAGAGACTTGAACAGTTATTTGTATCCCCATATTCATTACAGCATTGTTCACAACAGCCAAGGTAGAAACAACCCAAACGTCCATCTCTGGATGAATGAATAAGCAAAATGTGGTATGTACACAAAATGGAATATTATTGAGCCTTAAAAAGGAAGGAAATTCTGACACCTGCTACAGCATGGATGAAGCTTGAGGACATTATGCGAAATGAAGTAAGCTAGTCATAAAAAACAAATACTGTGTGATTCCACTTGTAGAAGGAGCCCAGGAGCGGTCCAATGCGCAAAGACAGAGAGCACAACTGTGGTTTCCAGGAAAGGAAAGAGTGGGGAATTAGTGTTTAATGATACAGAATTTCAGTTTGAGAAAATGAAGAAAGTTCTGGAGGTGGATGGTGGTGGTGGTTGCATAACGGTGTGAATGCATTCAATACCACTGAACTGTGCACTTGACAATGGTTTAAATGGTACATTTTGAGTTACATGTACTTCACCGAATGCAAAAAATGCATGATGAACAAAATGCCAAAATTTTAAGTCAAGACAGGATCAATATTATTGATTTTTCCCTTTGCCTAAGGCTCCCATACGCTCCATACAGCACTGCTGCTGCCCAGTCTTCCTTTAACATCTTGGTATTTTGTCATCACAGATTGTTTTTGCATTTTGATTTTTGTAAATACGGCCTTGAAATATTATTCATCTTGATTTCTGAGATTTGGGGCTCCGCCTTAAATTTTATGACCAAGGGAAGTACCTCGCTCTCCTCTCTTGCCTCGTCCTGGTCTCCTCTACATTTCTACTGCTCTCCTGTGAGAGTCCAAACTCCTCCTGTCTCTCCTTTGCTGCTTCTGGACAGAGAGAAGGGACCCAGAAACTGGTGCCTCTGAATCGTCAGTCATGCTTCTGTTTGCGAACCTTCCTGATGGGCCCTGGGTTCATCGTTTACTATATTTTGGGCTCGTTTCACATGCCAGTCCCCTCTCGCCCTAACCCCGTCATCAACTGGAACCTTCCAGCCTGTGACCCCATGTTACCCTTAGCAGAAAGCCCTGCAGAGCTCCCATGCCAGCTGTTTTTTTCCTCTTCTGGAGGAACTGATTCCTCGTGATCCTCCGAGCTGTAATCTCATCAGGCTGGAATAACTTGACACTCCCATTTGTCTGAAACAGAAGTCGTTTGTCTTCCAAACCTCAGGGTTGGGATTGTTGAGAATTCCACCCACTGGCCTCCTCTTAGAGGGCTGTGACCACTGCATCAGCTGCTTTTGGCTTGCCTCTCAGAGGGTTCATGACTAGTGGGGAAGGAGAAAAATCCTGGGTAGAGAGTGAGTGAGAGCTACAGGCCACGTGGGGCTGGAAATCAATCCAGGACTCTTCTTGCTGACAGCTGCTCGCCACTGTCAGGGGAGACTAGCTCACCGGATCTGGCCCCAAAGGCAAGACACAGCTCAGCGGGGGTCTGCAAACTCCACGGAGGCAGGACTGTCCAGCACGGACACTGATTCTTGGGTCATTGCTTCATCACAGCAGCACATGCCATTGTCATCACACATGACCACAACACCGTGATACTGTCCATGGAGCAGCAAGTGAGGTGTAAGGAAAACTGGCATCAAGTCCAGCCCTGTCCCTTTGCAGCTGTGCAACCTTGGGCCCTTTGGGCCTCAGAGGCTTGACTCCATGATGGGAATAATAACAGCTATTGATATTTCATGGGGGAGCCCAGCCAATAAAAGGAGTTCATCGTCATGAAAATGTTTGTTTGAAAACTCTGCAGCACTGAACCAATGTAATATATCGTTTGATAGTTATCTAACCAAAAGTGAGGATGAGGCACTTTTCAAAATGAAACACCAGGACAAGGGATTGTCCCCTTGTGATACACAAGGTAATGTGGGCCATGGGTTTTGAGAGGACTACTGCAGGGGCAGTGGGGACTCCCCAGGAAGCACGAGGGTGTCAGGACCCAACCCCTTGTTTCTCACACCCTTTTGCTTCATGGGACTACAGACGCGTTATAGGCTGAGGAGGGGCGATTGGGCAGGGGAAGCGTCATGACCCAGAACATCATGGAGGAGCAGGTTGTGCTGTCCCGAGATGGACAAGAGAGCACACAGCAGGATAGCATTGTGCCAGCATCTCTTCCAGACCCACCCCTGAGCCTACAGATGAGGAGAAGGGGTCCCAGAGTATCCCGCTTAGAGAAGAGGAGACCCAGTGCGTAGTGGTCCCATGAAGCAAAAGACCAGCACATTCCAGATGATAATGAGAGCCTAGAAATCTGCAGAGCACGTGGCTGAGTGTCATGGACATCTGACTTTCCTTTTGTGGCTACCCAGCAGCCAATCCCTGCCCTTTGTGTGCAGCACATCCCCCTTGTGCTTTTCAGTAGAAAGCAGAGCCTTCTTCCCACTAGAGATCCTGAAAAAAGCCAAATCGCCTTTTTCCCAGGCTCCCTTGCAGCTCAGCAAAGGCAAGGGGCCTAGACCCACACACGCTGAACTTTGAGTCAGGCCTTAGTACAACACAACAAAAAGAGTTTCTAGGGGCAAGAACATCCAGTGCCCTGGGCAGCAGCAGAGCTGGTCTAAGCAGAGGTGCCCAGTGTTCAATGGTGGCAAAAAGCAGGTGCAGGGTCTTCACCAGGCTGTTTAGAATGTGACTGCGGCTGTGGTCCTAGCTGACACCTAGCCTCTTGTTCAAGCCTGCCCTCCAACCTGGTTCTATAGCCTTCTGAAGGGACCTGACCTATCTGATATCCCTTTAGTAAGTCTCTTCACCCCTTTCGTAAGCAGAAGTAGTATCTCTTGATCGCCTTGATGAATTCTGAATGATACACCAAGTAAAAGAACTATCACAGGCCCCCACCCCCTAAACCTTGATACGTTCCCAGGAGCAACCCTGGCACCGACCCATTCACCCTGGCCCTTGAGTTGCCAACAGGGCTTCTGAGGGGCCCTGAAGCATTGCCTGGGGGCGTGAGAGCAAGGAACGTGCCCTACTGCTCCAGTCACGTGGGCAAGATGAAAATCTCCCTCAGGTGAGGAACAAAATAATTACTATTCCGTTCATGTCAAAAGTTTAAAGAAATGGTGTATTTTGGAGCTTATGTTTCAGTGGGTTTTCTCATAATAAAAGAATTCTTCTATATAGTGACTTTGGCCAGAACCTGGATTAACAGAGAGAACTTCTAAAAGTTAGAATGTATTCCTGGCGCACGCCACCTTAGAGTGAATAAATGAGGACTTGGCTTGCTAATTCGGAACGGTTGCCAACCCCTGAGTTAGGGAAATGCAGAAAACTTCTGGCCACTGAACAGAAAGAAGGTTCAGCAAAAAGGGCCTGGCTCCAAGCCAGGCAAGCTCCCCAGCTCCAGGCCTAATCCCCATCTTAGTCATTAGCAACACACTGAGGTCCGGGTGAAGATGCTCTTCAGGCCCAGCTTCACTCCTTAGGAAAGGAGCCAAATGGTGTCTTATCCCCACTGTACAGAAAGCAGACTAATAAAAATGGCAGGATTTCTTCTGAGATAATAGCATAAACTCAAGAGATAGTCACAGAATTCTGAAGCTGGAGATGGTGGTATGCAGGTAAATACTTAACAAACAGCTCTCAAAAAACCAAAGAAGTGAATGTATGTATATATAGACATAAGGCTATTGTAAGTTTCGCTGATATGAATCATGTATATTTACAATACACAATTTACAGATAGTAATAAAATACACAGTTGTCTTTACTGCAGATCCCATATAGTTGATTTTCCTCTTGAATCCGCAGTCAAACCATGGTTGCAATTCAACCATGATTTGACATATAGAATTGCATCTCAGTCTGCTCTTTTCCCAGTAAATGTATTGCCATTACATATGATAAGACCTACTGATAAATTCACTCTGGTACAAACTGTTCATTGAACTAAATCCTCTTTCACCTTCGGCTCTAGTCATTTCAGACTTTTAAGTTTAATCTGCATTATATTTTCTCCTTAACTTTCTTAAATCTAGACAAGCAACAAAGCAATAAATCAAGCCCTGATTTATAGCATTTGCCAGTTTCCTTGCTGTACTTATTCCCGTTGTGGACAATTTCAAGCTACCAGCATGACATCACCAACCACCAAGTAGAGAAGAGACACACAGCACTAGTACATAGTATTTCCAGTGTATAGATTGAAATAAAATTCATATTTTATGGCAAGACAAGAAAAACATAAAATTTTAGGGCCTCCTCCTTCCCCTTTAGTGTGTGTTGTACAATGCATTAACCAGACCTCTTTAGGAGATAACTTCCTTTCTTAATCTCATAAAGGGTCACAGCTACTTAGGAGATAGCCTTGCTTCTTAATCTTGTAAGGAGCTGCGATGACCCATGACCCACTACTTGCTTTGTCCCGTAGATCTGGATTGTATAAACTGTGGATAATATGTCATTTAACGTAGCGGCCTCTGTCTCAAAAAATTATATAACTGTGCTTTAGTCCTCTAACGGGTGAAACTGTTCCCGGAGCTTTCTGAGAGGCTGTTCCCAGTTATAATCCTCAGTTTGGCTTGAATAAAGTTTTTCATTTCTTTCTTAGATCAACTGTTGATTAGTTTTTAATCGACAGATACAATCGATGTAAAAACTCAAAAGCATAAATAAAATGTGTGTAATAATTAGGCAGTGATGTGTTTGAGCATTACCTTCGTTTTTAATAAATATGTTTACTTGTACACTTATGTAATTTTTAATAATGGCTGTATTTAACAAGCAGCCCACAAAATCCCTAAAAATTTACCAGCCGGCTCTCAAATGCTGATACAATCTGATCCCTGTCCCCACGCCCCCTCCCCACGCACTACTGGCTGGAGGAGATCTGGAGAAGGTCACATTAGCTCTCCACCTGTACAAAATATGTGGAGATGGGAGGTAGGGATGGTAGATATTGGGGTCAGGAAAGCCAGCTGTCCCACAAACGTGTCCTGTGCGTTCACATATAGCTCTAGATGTTAAAAGGAAGCCTAAACTCTGGTATGGCTGCCCTGGCATGACGCTCTCCAGCTCCTCACCGCCTTTGTCCATGTGACCTATTTTCAGAGCAAAAAAAATGCTGATTTACTCTCCAGTTGCCAACTTTGGCTACTGGTTGCACAGACCTCGCTCTATCCCTATAGACACACCCTAGCTTTGACAGCATTTCCCGAAGCTCTGCAGGTCTGGAGAGAATGACACAGCTGGAGATCATTTTGAAGACAATTAAAGCTAATGAGCTGACACAGCAAAAGCAGCAAAAAAAAGGCAGGAAATGGCTCTGGCTAGAGGATAGTTTTGCCTTGGTAGCCGGAGAGAGACCAGTAAGGAAGTAAAATGGGAGAGGATCTGACTTACTAGTAAAAACCAGTATTTGCTTACCCAGGCCTTGACCATAGCTGAATTGGAGGGTGTACTTCTGGCAGGGCTGTGGGGACCAGGCACTTTTCTGTACGGAGGGGAGCAGTGTAAACTGGTACAGCCTCTATGGAAGCCAATTTGACACTGGCTTTCACTGTTTTAAATGCACATTCCCTTGTACCAGGATACTCGAGGATATTCATTGCAGCATTATTTGTATTAATAATGGTACTGAGGGACTTCCTTAGTGGTGCAGTGATTAAGAATCCGCCTGCCAATGCAGGGGACATGGGTTCAAGCCCTGGTCTGGGAAGATCCCACATGCCCCAGAGCAACTAAGTCTGTGCGCCACAACTACTGAGCCTGTGCTCTAGAACCCGCGAGCCACAACTACTGAGCCCGCGTGCCACAACTACTGAAGCCCATGTGCCTAGAGCCCGTGCTCCGCAATAAAGACCGGCCACTGCAATGAGAAGCCCGCGCACCGCAACAAAGAGTAACCCCCGCTCGCCGCAACTAGAGAAAGCCCGTGCGCAGCAATGAAGACCCGACGCAGCCAAAAATAAATAAATAAATACATTTTTTAAAAATAATAATAAATTTAAACAAATAATGATGGTACTGAATTAGAAACAAACTGAAAGCCTATTAAGAGGTGGCTTGATAAGTTTATAAAAGACAATAAATCCAGAAGAAGGAACACTGTACAACCACCAAAAAGAATATGGCAGCTCTTACCTATTGCAGAACACTCAAATCTGTTAAGTGAAAAAAGCAAGGTAATGAACACTGTATGCTACCATTGGATGCTTTGCATGATATACTTTTACACTTAAATGTGCATAAAATACCTTTGGAAAGATACACAAAGAAGCTTGGCCACAGTTGCCTCTGAAGAAGAAAGCTGACAGAGGCCAAAAGTGGGAAGGACTTACTTAGCAACATACCCCTTTAAAATGTTTTAGTTTTCTATCACAAACTCTCATTTTTTAATCAAAAGATAGTAAAGGATGTGGCTATTTTTTAAATGGCAACAACAACTCCACTTCCGTGATTATTAACCACAGTCCTGAGCCTGCTCAAACTTTAGTCAAATTTTAAAGGCACTCGTCCACTCCCATTCACCTGGAACTGTCCGGGTTTTAGCACTGGAAGTCCCGTGTCCTGGGAAACCCTTCAGTCCCGACAGACTAGGAGGGTTGGACAGGCTACTCCCCTCTCCAGATTGAAGTGGTACCCTCAGGCCACCCATGGGCTCCTTCCCCCTGTCCCCAAACCCAGCCAGAAGACGGAGGGCAGGACGCTTGCGCTGCAAGCTAAGCAGGTCAGCCTCCTGGGTACCGAGCTGGGCGAAAGGATGGGGCGGGGTCCCGGAGGGGCCTGGCCTCTTACAGAGGCCTCACTTCATTGACCCGGAACAAGAGCAATGGGCAGGGACTCTGATCCTGGGCTCTAGCCTCGGCTCGCCATTGAGTGACCTTCAGTCGGTCCTTAGACTTTTCCGGGCCTCAGTTTTCTCATTTGTAAAGTGAAGGGGGAAAGTGGGCGCCTATCATGGTCCTAAGGGCACATCTCCTCACCTCTCAGACTCTTGAGCACAGGGGCCCACTCCTCAGCTCACACGCATGTTCTGTACTCTCCCAGGGAACAGCCAAAACCTCTCAGCTCTAGTTCAGGTGCATTTCACAGGTAGGAACCAGAAGGTTCTACCCAGAAAGCTCCTATTCAGGATCCAATTGAAAGGTGCCTTCTCTTAAAGCAGCATTTCTCAACAAAGCGAATGAGTTCAGAATGTCAATCCTGGGCCCCGCTACAGAGATTCAGTTGCAGTAGGTCTAGGAAATCAAGGTAGGTGCCCTGCACTCCAGCCCCACCCTTTGAAACCCACTGTCTTAAAGACCAAGGCCACATCAGAGGGTAAGCATTTTAAAGTTCATTTCCTCTTTAATGAAAACAAGCTATTATTCTGTAACAGTTATTTTTTAAAGCCAACAATAAGAGTTTGGAGGCATCAAATCCACTCAGTGCACTGCAGCCTGGAACCACACACGGAACAGTAAGGTTGCATTTCAAAACATGATCAAACAGCGGCCTAATCAGCCAGGTGTTAAGCTCTCAATCACAAGCCTCAAAACACATAATCAAGTGTCAGTAAGCAGGTGTTTGAAGGGAAGATTGAGATCAACAGTTGCTTTTGTGGTTATTTAAGAGGTTTTGAAACATTAAAATGGAGTACCTCACGCTCAAGCCAGTAGACTTCCGGGGCTTCGAGGCTGAATAAATCCAGGCAATTATTAGCACTGGAGAGTTTAACGGGATTGCAATCAAAAAGCTTTGATCCTTATTGAGGAAATCTGTGTCCTTTCTTTTTTTTTTTTTTTTTTGCGGTGCGCGGGCCTCTCACTGTTGCGGCCTCTCCCGTTGTGGAGCACAGGCTCCAGACGCGCAGGCTCAGCGGCCATGGCTCACGGGCCCAGCCGCTCCGCGGGTGGGATCTTCCCGGACCGGGGCACGAACCCGTGTCCCCTGCATCGGCAGGCAGACTCCCAACCACTGCGCCACCAGGGAAGCCCTCTTGTGTCCTTTCCTTTATTTCCACTACCTTTAAGGAGTTGCCCTCATGGGTGGCAATGCTTTTAAGAATCCCTAGAACATACTGCACCGTGTTCAGATTGAAGATTTTGATCCCGTTAGAGAAAATCACATGCAGATCACAGGCATACATTCAGTGCAACAGTGCCAGGGACCCATCCCAACTTCCTCCCCTATGTGACAAGTCTAGAACGGGGAGTTCCAAAGAAAAAGCAAAGTTCCACTTTAGAAATTAATTTTTGGCTTTGTACACATTTCCAATGGCTTCTTGGTGACATAATTGCCCCATGAAAATCCCTGAAAGGTTTCGGGACAATTTAAGGTGACCATCCTCAGTAGATGCACCCTTTTTGAGACCCACTATTGATAAGACTAGCCCATCACTTAGGCTTAATAGCACCTGCCCATGTGATTTATTTTAGGTAGTGCAGCAAAGGGGTCCCTACTTAAAATTGTAGCCCGTTAATTTCTAGTAATTCCCCTTGATTGTGAGTAGCCATTTAGCTTTCAGAAAATATGCTTCACTTTCTATTTCTCTTCCCTCTTCCGCTGACCTTGGATTACCACCAAAATATTAGTTTCAGTTCTTATAATTGTATCTCCTACAGTTAAAGGTGCTGTTGGAGCATTTGGTCATATGTGATACCAACTTAATAATAAAGCCCCAATCACCCTTACTTCAATGAGATAAAGGTGTTTGAGACTTCAGAAAGTTTCACTGTCAATCATGGATATCCACATGCTATTCTGAAACAAAATCAAGAGAGTCTACCGGGTCTGAACAAATCAGGGGTTCTGAGACTGGGTTCTAAGGTTGAATAAGCCCAAAGGACTTCATTCTTCCCTCCCACCAGTCAGTAATTGCAGACCACACCACGACTTCTCTTTCAAACCACCTTCCTCTTTTGAGCTGTAGGATTCAGCGGGGCTGCTGATTAGTGTGTAGTTGGGGCTTTTGTGACTCAGGACATTCAAACCTGAACTCTGAGTCTATTTGCAAAGATAAAAGTTTCCTCTCTAATCCAGGGAGGCTGGCTATCTTTAGGCTTTTCTGATCTTCCTTTGTCATGTAATACCCTTCTTTATTTAGTATCTGTACTCTCTCATCGTTCCTCTCCTGGTAGCCAACAGCCACGGCCCAGCTGGGGAAGTGTTAACCTTAACTCCTCCTTATGCAGGAGGAACTCAGCAGCCCTTTCAGCAGCCCACACCATTGTAGCAGGTTTCACAACTTTAAGTTGGACTAGAAACTCCCTCGGAATTCCATCATGCGAATTATTCAGACTGATTCAATCAGGATTTTTCCTCTTTGCTGTGCTCCAGTAAACCTCTGACCTCCTGTTTCATGGAGAAAACAGAAATCATCAGATGGACGCTCCATCAGTTCCTCGCTTGCCTCCACTAATCTAAGACTTGCCTTCTCCCTTCCCTCCTGGCGCAATGGGAAAGAGGCCCTCTTCCCTCTAGGCCAGTTCCCCACCAAGGCTTGGGACCCCAACTCCATCGGCCCCTCTCCTGCATCTTCAGAGTCTCCCTCTGTATTAGCTGTGGCTCGTCGCCATTTGTATATAACAAAATGTTATGTTAGAAGCTGGGACTGTGAAGCACCAGGATATAATAAAAGCTACATTTCAAAGGATGTGCTAGACCATATGCGCAATTTCAAAGTAGAATAACCAAAGTAGAATAAATTCCCTCATTCAGCAGGAGGCTAAAGAGTGAAAGGAGTGGGGTTTGAAGAGGATTCTTGAGTAGAGCCATTAGAATGCTGTGGGTCTCAGACCCCAAGGATGGAAGGATGAAGGGGATCTCTGCCTTCTTCTCAAGCCTAGTGAGGATGCTTTAATGGGACAGCTTGGAGAGATGAATGCATGTCCCCTGCAGTTGGGTGCTAGAAAGACTGGGACCTACTCATGCCTGAGAAGGTCAAGGAAGGCAGCAGGGTAGAAGGCTGGGTCTGGGAAGTAACTTCACTCCTGGGGATCAAATTGTAAGAATTTTGCTCAGGGAGAGGCTCCCAGAAAAGAGGACTCCAGGAGCAGGAAACTGTGAACAGTACTGGGAGGTAGGCGTGGGTTTGGGTGAAGAACTGAAGGTGGATAGGACAAGGCCAGCTGAAGGGTTGCAGTTGGAAGGCCCCACCAGGTGAACTTTCAAGGAACCCATGGAAATGCCCAGCGAGAATCTGCTGTACACACCTGCTGCCCCAGAGAAGGCAACACCATCCTACCAGAGAGCCAGCCTCACCACTTATCCCTCCTCCTAGCTCTGACCCTGGGGGGGGAAGCACAGCTGGCAAGCAGAGAACGAGGAGAAAGTGTGGGGTGATGGGGGGAGAGAGGAGGGCCATGCCAGCCCCCACCATCACATCAAGGGGCCATCTGGGGCGGGGCAGGGGGAGGGGAGGGGGTGGTGTGCACGTGAGAAGATTGAACATTAAACCAGCTGCAGAGTGTTGACTGTTATCTTGGAGCAGACATTCTAAATTAACTAACTGAGACTGAGATTGTAACCTAACATGATTCAGAACTTTAAAAAAAAGGAACCAAAGAAATGACCAGAACCTGAACAGATTTAAAGGGACAATGGAAAACGAGAGTAAGACTGCTTTTAAGAAAACTTCAGCATGAGCACTGATGTTCCATGGACAGAGAGATGGACATGCTTAGACAGAGGAAGCAGAAACCTCCCCCTGACTCTACATCAACTTCCAGCCTCTCTCCTGTATCTTCAGCTTCTCCCTCTTGACCTTATCTTCTTTCCCTCACTCGAGATTATTAAAGGAGTTTTTCACACTCCCTGCCTCTACTTCATCATCTCCCATAGCCATCTAGCTTCTGCCCTGTCATTACAGTAAGTCCCCTACATACAAATGAGTTCCGTTCCTAAAGTGCTTCGTAAGTCCAACTTGTTCATAAGTGCAACAAAGTTAGCCTAGGTACCCAACTAACACAGTCAGCTATATAGTACTGTACTGTAATAGGTTTATAATACTTTTCACACAAATAACACATTAAAAAAACACAAAAAATAAAGGAAACATTCTTAATTTTACAGTACAGTACCTTGAAAAATACAGTAGTACAGTACAACAGCTGGCGTACAGGGGCTGACATCGAGTGAACAGGCAAGAAGAGCTACTGACTGGAGGAGAGAGAGGAGGGGGGAGATGGCAGAGCTGAAGGATGGTCAGCAACAGGAGACGGAGGGCAAGCTGCATGTGACAATGTACGCCAGACACGTGAACTAACTCACGTGATTGGACATGAGAACGCACGTTCGCATCTTTGAAAGTTCTCAACTTGAAGTTTCGTAGGTAGGGCATTTACCGTACTGCCCAGAGACATCTCTGGACAAGGTCACCGCTGACATCTTTTTATTTTTTTCTTCCTTTTTTCTCAAAATAATTTTTCTTATTATAAAGCAGATATTTTCATTACAGAAAAATTAGAAACCTCAAGCAACTAAAATGAACATTAAAAAATAAAATCCATAAACCCACCAAGCCAACCACTGTTAGTAGGTTACTGTAGATCCCAGGTTACCTTCTGTGTGTATGTTCATGTGCAGATGTAGAGACATATGCACAGAGAATATACACACACATGCACATAAACATTTGAGTTATTTCAAGCTTTTCATTATTACAACAATGCTAATTTAAAACTTGAATTCATACTATACATATACTACTTAATACATACATATATGTACAAATTACATGTGTATTTTCACAAGGACTTTGCAGGTGTAAGTAGAATGCTCACAGAACAAACAAACAGAAACAAGATAATAGGAGATGACAATAGCTTATGTTTCCTGCTGCTTCTGCGTTATCCAAAGATTTATGAAAGTGTTAGCTTCTGTTATTAAAAAAGGCACTCTGTGACAACTTGGCACACCTATTTCCATGTCAGAAAACAGTGGGGGCCAAAGGACGTGATGTTTACTTAACACTTTATCAAACATTAAGCTGTTATTTCATTTATTTTCTAAGTACATATATTGTGGTGTTAAGATAGGAAGAGACAATGGTGGAAATTTTAAGAAGATGACTTTGACATAGGGAATATATTTTACCCTCATAATTGTGTTAAGTCCACCTTTACCAATATGCCAATATATAATTTTTACCACAGAGCATTTTTAGACACATGCCACTATGTTAAAAATAAATAAACAATAGAGAAAAGTAAAAAAATAGGAACTAAAAATTTGACTCCCTGGAAAAAGAAAACACTGAATAAATTTGTGTAAGCCTTTCAGACCTTTTCCTAAACATTTAGAACCATATCTATCAATACATAATTTTATTTAGTTATTTTTACAAAATGAGACCATATCATGCTGACTGCTCTGGAACTTGCTTTTTTCATTTAACAGTGTCATGAGCAATTTTCCAAATCAGGACGTACAAATTGATCTCCCTCCTTTGAACAGATGAATATTGCTTTATCATTTATTATGGCCCAAAATTTGTTTAAGCATCTCCTTGCTGAGAAACATTTGAGTTATTTCAAAGTTTTTATTATCACTAGTGAGATCTACACATCTTATACCTATACCTTTTAATAGTTGTCTAATTATTCATGTAGACTAAATAACCAAAAGTAGATTTGCTTGGTCAAAGAATAAGCACATTTACATTCTGATGGTACCAGATTATACTCTAAAAAGACTGTATTAGGTACTCTCCCTCACCTTCTCCAAAAATGAATATTATCAGTCTTTTAATTTTTGCCAGTCTTATAGGTAAAAAAAATGAACTCATTGTTTCAGTTAGCATTTTTTTCATAGGGAGACTGAACTCCTCATATGCTGATTGGTCATTTATTCTTCTAGGAATTGCCTACCCATCTTTGTCTATTTTGTGGCTGGGCCATTTGTCTTTTCTATCGATTTATAAAATTTCTTTAGCTAATAGAGATATTAACCCTGTCGTGCTTATCACAAATAATTTTTCCTAGTTTTTCTTTCTTTTTTTTTTTACTTCGTCTATTGGTTTCTCCCCACAAGAATTTTAACTTTTCATATAGTCAAGTATATCCATCTTTTCCTCATGGTTTCTGGTTTTAATAATATATTATACAAGGTTTCACCACTCCATGGTTATAAAAATATTCATCCTTATTTTCTTCTATTATTTTTATAATTTTACTTCTATACTTAAATGGTGACCTCATGGAGTACATATTCTGGTATAAAAAGTGAAATGAGAATCCAAGAGTATCATACTCCACATACTATTTTACAATAATTTATTGCATTGTGACCATATTTCCATGTTAATTGATATACTCTGTTATATTAATTTATACTGGTTCCATAATTTATTTAATTAATCTCCTATAATTGGATAATTAGGCTGATTGCAGCTATTTCAAACAGCTGTGTGATAAACATGAGCGTTAAACCCTCATCCATTACCTTGACAATCCCCTTAGCATGCATTTCAAACAGTTTTTATCTTCTCTATATAAACCTTGCCCCATCTTCTCATCACAGTGAGCTATATGTACATATAGCCATCCTATTGTCCAAACCAAAATCTTAGAAGTAATTTTTTTTTTTTTTTTTTTTTTTTTGCGGTACACGGGCCCCTCACTGTTGTGGCCTCTCCTGTTGTGGAGCACAGGCTCCGGACGCGCAGGCTCAGCGGCCATGGCTCACGGGCCCAGCCGCTCCGCGACATGTGAGATCTTCCCGGACCGGGGCACGAACCCGTGTCCCCTGCATCGGCAGGCGGACTCTCAACCACTGCGCCACCAGGGAAGCCCTAGAAGTAATTTTTGATTCCTCACTTTCCCTCAACCTTCAAACTGTCCATCAGAAAAATTCCATCAGCTCTACCTAGTTGTCCACTTATATCCCACTCTTCTCCTCACCTGGATGGCTGCTTGGCCTCTCTGTTCCCACTCTTGCCCACTGCAATCCTGTGTCTACAGCAGGAGAGTATCATTTCAGAATGTAAATCAGATCAAATCATTTCCCTGCTGACAACCCTCAAATGGTTTTCCATTGCACTTCCAGAAGTGAAATAGTAAATATCCCTTACCAAGCCCTCCTTCCAAGGCCTCTGTCACCTGGCCCTACCCACCCCTCTAACTCAAGTCCCCTGTTTCCCGGATGTTGACCTCTTTTCTACTCCTTAAATGAACCAAACTTGTTCCTAATTTAAGGCAGGATTTCTCATCCTTGGCACTAACGACATTTGGGGTGGATAATTCTCTGCTGTGGGGCCAGTCCTGTGCATTATAGGATGTTTACCAGCATCCCTGGCCTCTACCCCCTAGATGTCTGTAACACTCCCCCCACCACCAGTTGTGTTTTGTCTCCAGACGTAGCCAAATGTCCCCTAGGGGACAAAATTACCTAGGGGACAAAATTTTGCCTAGGGGCAAAATTACCCCTGCTTGAGAACCACTGATTTAGGGCCTTTGCATAAGCTGTCCCATCTACCTGGAATGTTCTGCCTCCTGGATCTTTATGCAAATGTTTCTTATTCAGGACTCAGATCAAATGTCATCTCCTCAAACAGTCTTCCCTGCCCATCCAATCTAAATGAGCTCCCCACTCATCACCAATCACCCACTGCCACTACCAATCACCCTGTTTTGTTTTCTCAATAGCTCTTATCATTGTCTGAAATAACCTTGCCCGGTTATTGGTTTACTTCTCGGTTGCCTGTCTCTCCTACCAGAATGTAAGTTTCAAGCCAAGAGCAGTGCCTGGTGTGAGTGAGCAGTTGTTCAGGAAATATTTGTTGATTGAAAAAAATAAACTCCCATATGTGGAGACTAAAGATCTATTTGTTCCAAATCTAATAGATAAAGTTCTTATGTGAATTCTCTCCAACATTTGACACTCATGATGACCTGCTCTTTCTTTAAGTCATCACTTCCCTTGGTGTTGGGGACCCTGTGTTGAGACCCTAGTCTCGGGGACTCTCTCTTCTAGTTTCCCTCAAGAGCTCCTCCTCCTCGGCCCATGCCTGACGTACTGCTCTTCAGGGAGTCCCATCCTAGTGCCTCTTCTCCTCCAATTCCATACCATCTAGCGAGGTGACCTCAGCCACTCCTATACTTCATCAATGACCATCTATTTTCTTGTGATTCCCAAATCTATACCTCTACCCCAGATGCAAGCAGACACTGGGAAGTCCCACAGGCCCCTCAATTTCAATATTTCCAAACTAAATTTATCACTTGCACCAACCCCAAGCCACATCCTCAACAACCCCTCTCATGAGACACAGCTAAGCCTCCTGCTGCTGAAGCTCCTAGTTACTGTGCTGGAATTATTCTTCTGGATTATTGTAGCATTGGATCACTGTACCCTCCAATGGGCTCCGTGACCCTGGCCCCACTCCCAAATAACACACGCTCCTCAGTCTTCTGCTTGAAGCTCTCAATGGCTCCCCACTGCCCTAAGTCCAAGATCCAAATGCCTCTTCATGCCTCCCAAGACCTTCATGACCCATCTCTTTCACCAGATCAACCATCCAAACTATGCCTCCCCTCACCTGTGGGACCACAGATGTGCCTCTGTGTCGTAACCACACTTGCCATCCCCCTCTCTGTGCCAGGATTCAAACAATATTTATAAAATCAACAGATGGATGGAGGAATTTTCTTGGTGTTTCCATTACCCTTGTTCTTTTTTTTTTTGTTTTTTTGGCTGCGTCAGGTCTTAGTTGTGGCACACGGGATCTTCGTTGCAGTACACGGAATCTTTCTTTGTGCTGCACGGGCTCCTCTCTAGTTGTGGTGCACGGGCTTCTCTCTAGTTGTGGTGTGCTGTTTTTTCCCTTCTCTAGTTGTGGTGTGTGGGCTCCAGAGCATGTGGGGTCTGTAGTTTGCAGCACACGGGCTCTCTCGTTGAGGCGTGTGGGCTCAGTAGTTGTGGTGCGTGGGCTTAGTTGCCCCGCGGAATGTGGGATCTTAATTCCCCAACCAGGGATCGAACCTGTGTCCCCTGCATTGGAAGGCGGATTCTTTACCACTGGACCACCGGAGAAGTCCCTTGCTCTTGAGTCACTGTTTCTTTGGTCTGAGTCTCATAAGGCTTTGAACCTTCTTTTAACATAGTCCATCACCAGTCCTCAAACAGTCTTTGCTTCCAATGCAACTCGAGATTCCTCTCTGAAACCATCAGTGGGGTTTTTATATCCTACCCATCTTATTTCCCAGGCCCTAATGCTAATGTTTATATCCCTCCCTCAATGCTGCACCACAAGCCAACATCCTAACAACTTTTGGAGGACTTGGGTTAATTAGTAACTAACTAATTTGCATCTCCAAACTCAGAATTTAGCTCAATATTTACATTTTGCTGCCACTGGGTACATTCAGTAACAGTGACTAAGCGTCTTGGCAGCTCTCAAATTGTACAAAAGAAATTCAGAGATAACGCAACAGACCATCAAGAAAAACTAATGAACAAGCAATTTATTATAAACAAGATGTGAAATAATAAGTTTCATATCAAAACAAGTATCCAAAAGGAACAGCAAAACTGCCGTCTGCTCCAGAGCTGTCACTGCTCAGCCTCTGTAATCTGTCCCCAGCTCCACCATCACCGTCCTGTCAGTTCCTCGGCATCAGCTGGACAGATTACGTGAACACACTCCCAGCTGAACCAACACAGGAGTAGAGCTGAGAAAACCGACCCCCAGCTGTCGTTCCCCCCAGCTTTCCAGTCAGGCAGCCCCAGGGGCACTTTCAAATGACACATCCCTCCAAGGATCATGCCCATGTTACCTTCCCCCAAATGTTACTACTGGGGTGGACGGTGACCCTGGGAGCCTACAGGTACTGGTGGACGTTGCCTGTGGTATGTGCTGTCTTCCCCAACTGAATAGATCTAGGGAAGAGCAGCAGCGAGTGACGATTGTCCGACAATCCCAGACAGTGTCCTTGCCAGGCTACCTCTGCTCAGAGGGAGAGAGCGGGAAATCCATCTTGTAGGTGACTGGCCGCTGCTGCTCAAAGGAAGCACGTGGGGGTGAAGCTCGGCCCCCAACAGGGAGCTTCCACATGACTCTGAATTGCAGTTTTGAGGACGCAGGGCCAGGCACCTCCACATCACCTCATTCCTCTGGCCTGGGTGACAATGGACTCCATCAGTGGTGGGAGCCTATTGTGGCCAATTTCTCAAGGCTTCACCACAGAAAGGCCTGGAGAGGCCCATCTGAGTCTGAAAATGACCGTGGAAGCTGCAGAGCAACTGGCTCCCAAGGCTTGGGAAGGAGCCTCCTAACAATTATCTGCAGCAAAATGTATTGATGTTGCAATGCGTTTAAAATAAGAAAACCGGCCCTAGTGCTCAGCTCTGCACTCAGCGCTGGGAGGGAATTTAACAAGGAAAATCCCTGCTCTGGAGGTAGCTGTGACCTAATTAAGAAGAAAGAACTTTGCATGTAAAATGATACCTTATGCTGGGGCTCTTGGCCCTCCTGCCCCCTGAGCCGTGTGTGCTCAGCTGCTGAGGGGGTCAGCACAAGCAGGCCTGAGGGACCATCTGGGGGCCAGAGTGGGCATAGTGCCCAGAGCCTGTGATAGGTTAGGGGCCCATGAAAATGTTCTAACTTGTAAAATCAGAAGAAAAAAGTGAATATAATCCAATCTGAATTGCATTCACATTTACATCGATGCAATCGCAAAATGTTTTAATTTTTTTTATACAAAAGGAGGCCCAAGAAAGGCAAAATTTTCCAAGAACTCCAGAAATTATAATGCAGCCTTGACTGAACAAAAGGGAAAACAAACGAGCAGCTGCAGAAATGCCCAGTTACCATTCTGCCCTTGCACGTGCAGCTGAGCAAGAAACGTGCAAACCTCAAGAGCCCTGGAGCACGTCCTGAGTAACCATTCTGCTCACAGGCATGTGGGTGCTGCTGTGGCCCTAGAAATGAAGCGTTGATAGAAGTGATTATGGTGATAATCACTGCAACCGTTTAATGAGTACTTCCAGTATGCATCAGATTCAGTGCTAGAGGCTTTACATGCTTGATCTCATTTAATCACCTCTACGACCTTGGAAGATAGGTATTATTACCTACATTTTAGAGATGAAGAAACCACAACTCAAAGAATTTAAGTAACAAGCCCTGGGCTTCCCTGGTGGCGCAGTGGTTGGGAGTCCGCCTGCCGATGCAGGGGACAAGGGTTCGTGCGCCGGTCCGGAAAGATCCCACATGCCGCGGAGTGGCTGGGCCCGTGAGCCATGGCCGCTGAGCCTGCGCGTCCAGAGCCTGTGCTCCACAACAGGAGAGGCCACAACAGTGAGAGGCCCGCGTACCACAAAAAAAAAAAAAAAAAAGCTCCTAAAGTGATTCTAACATGCAACAAAGTTTGAGAACCCCTTGACTAAGTGATGCCGGGCTTCTGGAGAACTTGGGAAGGAGGGCATGGCAGGTGTATGCAGGTGGACATGACGTATATTCATGGGGTAGTGAGAAGGCCCATCTGAAGGGAGAGCAGAGGCCGTGTAGGGGTTGGGGGTGAGGATAAGAGTTTGAGGAGCAGGCTATGGTCATGGGATTCAGACTTGGAGTAGTAAGAATAGAGTGCTGGAGGAGATGAAGACCGCTCTTAGAAAAGCTTGCTCTGACGAAGATTTGCTGGACAGGATGGAGTGTGGGGAGCCTGAGTCAGGGAGAACAGCAGTTCACAGGAGCCCAGGTAAGAGCTGATGAGATCCGAAAGGCAGGATGACTGTGAGAAGAAAAGTAAACGATGACAGGCCTGTTGGATTCATTTGCCAGGGCTGCTGTAAAAGCAACACAAACTGGACAACTTAACAAGTTTATCTTCACATCGATGGGTCGACCAGAAGTCCAAGATCAAGGCGTCGGCAGGATTGGTTCCTTTGGAGGGCTGTGAGGGAGAATCTGGCCCGTGCCTCTCCCCTCACTTCTGGTGGTTTGTTGGCAATCTTTGGGGTTCCTTGGCTTATAGAAGCATCACCCCGATCTCTGCCTGCATGTTCCATGGCATTCTCCCTGCACACATGTCTGTGTCCAGATCTCCCCTTTTCATAAGGACATTAGATTAGGGCCCACCCTAATCACCTCAATTTAACTTCATTACTTCTGTAAGACCCTATCTCCAAACACAGCCACATTCTGCGGTACTGGTGTTTAGGACTTCAACAGATGAATTGGGGGGGGGGGCACAAATTCAACCAATAAGATGCATCAAAGGAAAAAATCTATGCAAGATCAGTTTTGCTACGTCCCAATAATGGCAACTGCAGTCAGCTGGACGGGATCTCCACTCATATTCTGAGGTTGGTGAGGATCTCATTTTACTGGAGGCAGATGCAACAAATATGAAACTAAAGGGGACTTTCCTTGGCAGGAAAACCTGGCCAAAATCCTTTTGTAATTCAGTTTTTCTTGCATCACAGCAATGACAGTTGATTTAAATGTATCCATGTACAGAGTTGGGATTTGTAGTCCATGGTGTAATATGAAAAAGCAAAAATGCCATCCTTTGTATGCAGAAATAACTGTCACAGCCTAGCAGAGGTATCAGCAGGCCCCACATGGTTGAACAGAAAAGGAAATAGAAGATTCCATAGGTCAGCGCTGGGCTCCAACACTGGTCAGTGGACTGCGGCTCATGGGCTCAAGCTTGCTTGGGGGTTTCCAGGGTCAAGATCAAAGGCCAGAGAAGTTAAGAAGCCAAAGGATGACATCATGAAGGTGAGGTTATCAGCAAGACACACCCTAAGCTGCTGGACACCTCTGGTGACTCTGATCTGACAGCAGGGGCAGTGCGTGCAGAGGGAGAGACTGTGATCGGGTTCGAAGATCCTAAGGGCCAAATTGTCCAGAAGAAGGAAGGTTCCACCTGCAGTAGCCTCATATGTGCCTGACACGGTTCTGCTGCTCCTCACCCAGAAACAGGGCGACAGAGCTCTATTGACTTTTGTGTTTTCTTCTCCTAGTAATAGAGATGGGCTTTGAAGGGCATCCTTCAAAGACCTTATATGCATTGGAACCACTGGAGGGACGCGTTAAAACATAGATTTTCTGGACCCACCCCTAGCATGTCTGATTCAGTAGCTCTGAGGCAGGACCCAAGCATTTGCCTTTCTAATAAGTTTCTGGGTGGCGCTGGGCTGTGGGCCACCCTCATGCTCAACAATAAACGTTTGAGGAGCAGCTAGCCAAGGTTCAGGGCGCAGTCTGTGACCATGGGTAACGGTCCTCCTCATTATTTAATGAGGATCAAGTTCAGTATCTCCCAAGCTCATTGGCTTCATGCTCCGACCAACTGAATCAAGTGGCCTCCACTTTTAAATTCTTCCAGGATCGAAAGGATCCTGACAAGAAGGGAGTTATTTGATTTTTGTGGGTGATCATTTAACCCAAAAGTACAAGCTCAAGGTATTTGTTATTGAGAAATAGCCTCACATGTACACAAAGAATCATGTTCGTTGCAATTACTGACTATAATAGCCAAGGTTGGAAAAATCTAAAGGGCCAGCAAAAGGGGACTAAATTATGGCATATCCATACTAAATAAATAATGCTACACAGGGATTTAAAAGAATGTACAAACATGAAAAATCTATAAGATGTAATTAGAGGAGAAAAAGGAAATTGAAAAACAATACATACTACATTATCTAGTTCATGTTTTTTAAAACCCACAAAGATATGTGTACAAATGCATAAAAAAGGACCTGGAATGATATATGCTAAGCTCTTAAGAGTAGTTGTTTTGAGGAGAGGAGGGCAAATGGGAGAAGGTTTATCTCAGTTTCCCATACCAACAAGATTCTGCCTTTGGCTCCTGCCATACTGGAAAGCGCTGGGCTCGGCCCAGCCCATAGAGGTTCTGGGCCTCTACAGCAGCCTGAGGAATACAACCAGGGTACAACCTTCGACAAATGAAAGACAGGAAATAACAGGAGGCTTCCTTGGGCGTAACTGGTTCCTTGGCGATGTCCCGCCCAACCAAGACCACCTGAGTTCTCTTGTTTTCTTGTGAACCTGTGGCCTACTTGGTAACTCCCACCTTACCTTCTTCCTTCCTTGGCTTCACGTCCCCGTTTCTCTCAGTCTCACTTCCCTGGGATTCCCCACCTCCATCCCAAGTATTAGCACAGTAAACTTTGCCTCCGGCCCATTTTTCTAGGGAATTTGAACTCAGACAATCTATTTCTATGTTCTCTGAACTTTGAAAAATGATAATGTGTTCAGCTAATACTTGTAGAAGGATAAAACAGGATTAAGAGGGGAAGGGTGATCGGTTTATTATGAAGAGCAATGTGAATGTCCTGGTAATTCAAGGTGTTTTGCGGGCAGGAGAGTGAGGTAGAGGAGTCGCTTGCTTCAGCATCTTCCAGGTGCTCCCCGAGGAGCCTGGGAGCCAAAACCTCCCTGTCTAACAACGTAATGTTTCCATTATCTTCCGTGGAGTCCCCTTGCCCCCCCTCCCCAAGTCAGGTCTGCTAGGTCAGACCCTCCAGGAATTATCACCCTCTTCAAAACCTCAGAACCAGCTCCCTTTGCCTCTTTCTTCCTTTCCTGCTTGTGAAAAGGGGGTGGGTGTGTGAAGGTGTGTTACTTAGGTCATTTCAGATTGATTGAACTGGGGGCTCAGAGAAAGAGTCCAGAGGAGAGCCGCCTACCACATCCTTCTTTTCTTCGCATTCAAGAGAGACCTGAGCTCTTCCTCAGAGGAGACAAAGGATGGGAACAGGAGAAGTGGCAAGCTTGACCTGAAGTTTAGCTGGGCCTCAGGTCTCCCCCACCTCCTCCCACAGCAAATGCCCCAGAAGCAAAAGCCACTGAAGGTACAGATCTCCAGATTATAAGAGTGGGAGATAGGGAAAATTACTGGGGAAAAAACATCAGTAAATGAGCAAGTTCATAGAGGCAGTAGCCAAAAGAAATTGTGTTTCATAAGCTCAACGTTTAAGCCCAAAAGGGAGCCGCAATATGACGTCCTGCCCGTTCCTTGCACTTTTGCGCCAGAGGATAATGGCTTGGGGCTGACCTAGAGGGCGGGGCTGTCTGGATCCAGAGTTTGCCTTGGCTAAGTGTGCTGGGTACAATTAAAGGAGAAGTTTTACCTTCAGGGAAGTGTCTGTGGATGCTTTGTAAGCAATATAAAAGAGAAGGGAGCCTTTCTCAGGCACTGTTTGTTTTGTCCCAGAAAATTTCCCTTTATTCTGACTCAGGGATTGTTTGAAAAGACAGAACAAACAAGAGGCTGTGGGTAACAGAGTCCAGGCTTTTAGGTGAGAGAGGATTGGGTCTCTCTTAGACAAGAATCCTGAGAGTCAAATACCCTATAGTTGGACAGGCTTGCTGTAGGAATTTCATCTCAGGATTAGTTGAAAGGGAAGGTTTAACCAAAAGAAGTTTAAACAAGAAAAAGCCTGGGGTTTTTGATGTAAAATGATAGCAATCCGAAACTGAGCATCTTTTCTTAAAGCCGGGCCTGGTTTCAGATTAAGAATGGAGTAAAGGGCTGAGAGATGCCTCCTCTACCAAGATCAGGAAAAGAAGCCCACTGGACGCTCCTCTGTCCGACACGAGCCTGCTCCTGTCGGCAACTCCAGCAAAGTCAAGTTGGCCTGGACATGGTTGGGCCTGCTAGGAAATCCTATGCTTATGGACTCCTTTTCCACCCAAGCAGGTCCGAGGAAGAACATTATGTCCTGTAACAACATTTCTGTCTCAATATTTGAGAGTTTTCCTGCTTTTTCTGTGGGTTTGTTTGGGAACTAAGGTGCTCCACCAGAAAGCTTTTCCTTAAAATCTCTACTGTTCAATTCCAAGGTCACCCTTGCCCTGCTGACCTGGCTCCCCGCTTCTGCCCCCGCCACTCAGTCCTACCTGCGGGTGCCCCTCACCCGCAGGCCTAGCCTTACCCAGCCCTGGAGCCAGTCCTGCCCAAGGCTGGAAAGAGATTCAGAGCCTCAGGCCCACCAGCAGATGGGATGTGGAAACGTGTACCTACCCTGGGAGGCCCAAACCTTCTCTTGCCCCCCAGGTCATGACCTTCGGCCAAGTCCTGCCACACAGCTGGGTTTCCCCCAGTGCACCAAGGCCCCAGTCCCTGGTCTGCTTTTGTCAGTTCCCCTCTCTGGGGGATGGAGTGGACCCTGTATCTGCCGTCAGGGGCGGGGCTTGCTTTTTCACGGCCTACTGCCAGGGTTGCCTACGGTTGTGCCTGTCCTCCACAAGCCTGCGGACGGCCACCCCTAATACACCTAAGCACCCTATGGCTTAAAGCTTCTCAGACTTCCGTGTGCACAAGAATTCCTGCAAGCTTGTTAAGACAGAAGTCCTGTGTCCACCACTGGAGATTCTGCTCCAGGTACCCAGTCCATCCATGCCGCCCAGTCCTGGGTGACTCTAGTGGAAGAGCTCGTGAACCCCATCTCGGTCGACCCTGCAATGGGTGAGCCATCCCCCAGACAAGTCCTGTACAGCTCTGGATGCCTTCCCTGTTCCCCACTGACCCTACCTCTTCATATCCCAGGCTGCTTTGCAGTCACGTCACTCAAGGCATGACATCTATAACATTTTAACCTGTGTTCTATTGCATGTAAAGCAGGCTGCGGTTATGGGACACAAGTTCTCTCTCAACCCAACATGACTGTAAATTGCACCCTGGCTTCCCAGCCCAGTGTATACACAGGCTTCTGCATACATTGGGCATTCAATACATTCTATATCTGGCAGTGACAAGAAGCTCATCTAAGGGACGTACCTTGTTAAAGAGGAATATGGCATTGATAATTCCAAGCATGATGAATTTTTAATGAACAGTAGTCACACAGAAACCGACAGATTAACCTAAGAAGGTTAAATAAAATAATTTTATATTTGTTCCACTTGGTCTACCTTCCTCCCTTTTATGTTGTAGCAGAAAACATTTTGATCTGACACCAGAAGGCACTTTCCATCATGGCTTTATTTAAGAAGACCCAGCACCCCATCTGGTGGACCGAGAGCTGTTTGCACAGCTACCCTCTTTACCGTGACACCCTGAGGAGTCAGCCAACCCCGCAACTGTCCAATCCCATTTACTCCCTCGCTGGGAGGGGGTGCAGGCCTCAGGCTTGCCTCCCTCCTTCCCTTACCCACTGCTGTGCTCCCTTTCCTGGTCTGTCATCTTGATTCACAGGATACAACATCGGGGCCTTGTATTAGCATGGAGAATGGCAGAGAGAAATGCAGGATGTGGGAGAAGCCTTCTGCTTTCTCCTTTCTCTGCAATTATCGCTCAGCTGCTTCAGTAAACAGCAAAACTGTTCCCCACACACATCATTACCGTTCACAAGATTAAAATAGTCTGGAGGTCGGGAAGGGGAGCACAGGTTAGCTTGAGTTTTTGAAATGAATGGCTTTCCCTGGCTAACCGTTTCTTTCCTGAGGATAAGAGGCCTAGGAGAAGTCAAGGTGCACCTCCCCACTCACACAGGAAAAGATTTGAAAGAGAGACAAAATGAGGAAAAGACAGAGCTCAGCACAGGCCCTCGCTCCGTGTGGGCGAGGCAGGCAGTGGGTCTGGGCTTAGGACAGAGGCTCTCCTGGCACTCTGAACCCATTCCTGGGCCGCAGGCACCTCAGTGCCTTCTCCTCAGGCACGAGGCGTCTGTCTTACCTCCCACAGCTCAAGTCCCAAATGAGTCTTGGGTAAGCAGCTTCACGCTCATCTGTTCAGATTATAGTTTTGAGCGTGGGTGCCCACTCCCCTAAGGGGGCAGAAGCTTCCGACATAACCAGGACAGAGTAACAACGGCCCAACAGGCTAGAGCTGAAAGCATCCTAACAGAGCACCAGGGCCTCCAGGCGCACCCTCACGCTCTATGTGAGTGGTGCCCTGGAGTTGGGTCACACCACGAAAGCCCTAAACGTCAGGGAAGCCTCTCCAGATGAAGAGATGTTTTCTATGATCTTAAAATGTGTCCTGAAAGGGTTCATGAGGACCAGTCATAAACGAACAGATTTAGTGAGGCAGATGTTTCCACACCTGGCATAAAGTTTATAGGACAAAATCATGTGATAAAGGCCAGGAAGGTAACATTATGTGAGTCAGGGCCTAACTAGAGACACATACCACCTGCAGGCCTTCCAATGCAAGTTTAAAACATGTGCTGCCAGACAAAACCCATCTGAAGACCAGAGTCAACATCTTGGCCTCCAGTTCGCAATCCCTGATCTAGGGAAAAAAATAAAATCAAGAGATCAGAATAAACAAGGGCAAAGTGTTTTGTTCTCCTACTAATTAGCAGCCCACATTCTCTCTCTGCTGTGAAGTATCATTCAGACTATGGAAAATGAGCACCACCAAAAGGACACACTTTCCAGGGTGTTTTTCTGGGTATCAGAACAGGTTCCACCAGTCAGCACCCGCTCTCTATTCTAATCTCCTTTGGGACCAGGGAACATCTGTGACATTAGAAGTACATCTGTGTCCACAAGATAGAGGGTTTTCTTCTATTGAAACTAATTAGCACTGGCCATAATAGAACCCCCAGGTCCTTGATACTATTATTTTGGTATTGTGACAACAGCACTGGCCAGCCCAGTCCTGTGGTACTGGTGAAGACAGGAACAAGCAGACACGTGCTGACTGTGGCCCGACTGGCCATCTGTGTCTGTGCCAGCCCATTGCCTAACAGCATCGCTACCATTCCCCATCTGAGAAGACTACAAATTGGGGCTTGATCCCATCAGCCTAGATTGGAAATGGATGAAGCTCCCAGCTCAGGGAGCAGCTGGACAGAACGATTCCTGCAGCTGCTCCCAACAGAGAGATCACTGGTCCATGGAGACTCTCAACAGGCTTGTTGGGAGCAGATGGGAGAAGGGCTGCCATGGCGGGGTTGGAAGCCAGAGAAGGAAGGGAAAGAAACGGCAGGCGCTGGGGACTTGGATCAGTATGTGCCCCACGTGGCCCAGTCCCATTAAGATCAATGCCGGGGATGGTTGTGAGGATTTGGGATCTAACTAAATAGCTTATAGTTAGTTGGTTAAAAACATTTTCTTCCCCAAATATGATGTCAATCAGAGGCAACTGGTCAGTTCCTTGTCCTTGTGTTTTCCATACGCAGGAAAACTCCAAGGATATGGGAACAGGAATGAGGTAGCTCTCCAGCACCTGCATTTTGAGGTTCAGTTAGAGAATCTGTTCAAAAACAGCTGGGAAAGGGAATGCTACAACGAGGGAAGGAAAGGATGGCTGTCAGTCACCCTTTGGTAAATAACCACTGCCACGAGCCTCCCTAGCACCTCCCACATCACCACCTCGGCTGCGCTGGGTCCCTGGAACACTCACCGTGTGCTGTTGAGGCCACCCTGGCACGCTGAGCTCACCAGCCATCCCAGCTTGGTTCCTACGCTCCTGCCCCATCCCCGCAGGTCCCTGTGGCCGAAGCAGGCCTGGGCTCCACAGACACTCAGTGTGCATCTGATGCCCTGAGTTGGCGGCTGCCTGACTGACAGCCGCACTCCCCCAAGGGCACCCTGGTGTGGCACCGATGGGAACTGCAACCTCCGTAGGAAGGTTCAGGTTAGACCAAGTGAGCTACCCTAGCCAAGAAACGCCTATCGTCTGCCCAGGGAGAAAAAGTCCAGGGACCTGTGCACGTGGGAAGGTAAAGACTGAGATGTCACAACCAAGATGAGGAAAAGAAATGCCAGCCGGCTCGGGAAAGTTCCGTATAAACGCCGAGCATTATCGACTCTCTGCCTTTTCTCAGGTGGCCGTTGACTGCCGAGTCAGACGGACAGGGTCCCAGCGGGTGTAGATGTTTTCTTGACCTGTGCATTTTCCGGATTCTCACTCAGTGCTGAGCATGTGCTAGAAGCTCTGTAAGTACAGGCTAATTTCCTCTCCAGAACACTTGGACTTAACTGAAATAGCTTACTGGACTGAAGAGAGTCCCTAGGTGGGAACTTAGGTCTGCCTAAAAGGTAAGAGGAACACAGGGCACCGGTCAGGTGTTCTGCTCTTTAGAGATTAAAGCAGGCCTGAGAAAAATTACGTTCAGGGCTTCCCTGGAGGCGCGGTGGGTGGGAGTCCGCCTGTCGATGCAGGGGACACGGGTTCGTGCCCCGGTCCGGGAGGATCCCACATGCCACGGAGCGGCTGGGCCCGTGAGCCATGGCCGCTGAGCCTGCGCGTCCGGAGCCTGTGCTCCGCAACGGGAGAGGCCACAGCAGCGTGAGGCCCGCGTACCGAAAGAAAAAAAAAAAAATTACGTTCAGGCAGGGCCTAAACAGGAATAGGGGAATAGGTCTGAGGCCAAGAAGGAGCCCTCTGCCCTCCTTCACTGGGGCTGTGGCCTTGAGCAACCCTCCACACCTTAACTAAAAAACAGCGAGCTCCTTTTTTAATGAAGAGTCTATGTGTGATAGCTTGTCCAGCCTTGTTCCATTTAAGCCTACAAATAGCAAGAGTGAAGATTCCATTCTTGGCAGAATGAATGACTGAATGGTCTTTGTGGGAGAGGGAGACCCCATGCCTCTACCCCAGGAGATGTCACAGCAACTGAGCTTTTCTCCTTTGGTTCGTCACGTCTGTGGCCATCACTGAACTGTGGGTATAACGTGGCAGCCAGGACGGGTGAGCCAGCCAAGGTATTGGCTAGATCTGGGGAGATGATGGAGGCAAAAGTCAGAAGCCAGGCAAGTATCCAAGAGGCAGAAGAGGAAGTGGTGCGAGAGGACAGTGCGGGGGGAAGGGAGGTCAGAAACCTGGAAAGCAGACCCAAGATGCCAGAGCAAAGCCTCCTTGAGCAACAGGCAGCTTTGGGGAGAAAGTGCTTACTGCTCTCCTGCAGGGTTGGAGCTAACCCTCCTGTTAAAGTCGTCTCAGTGAGTGAATGAACTGCACCACCCTCTACTCTGAGGGGCAAAGCAGTAACCAAGAGGGAAGGCTTCTCTCCTAACCTCCCACAGATCCAGCTTATTCTGCCTCCTAAACCTCTCCTCTTCGGCCCCACTGCTGCCTTCCTGATGCAGGCTGCCATCTGGCAGCACGTGGATCAATGGCTCTCAATCTTGCCTGCACCCTGACATCACCTGGGAACTCCACCCCCAAAGATTCTGATGTCATTGGTCCCGGCTGGGGCCAGCGTAGGGCCAGGTGCTTCTCTCGTTTCTCAAGATTGAGAGCCACCCAGCCCAGCGACTGCAGGTCTCTTAGCTGGGCTCCTTCCCTCTGGTCTCACCCTCATTCTCTCCAGTCTGTTCTCCATGTGCTAATTGAAGGAAATCAATCAGACAACGCCAAAGCCCTACCTGTAAACCTACAAAGGGCCTCTCATTGCTCTCAAGGTGAAGTTCAGATTCTATTACATGGCTTGCAAGTGGCTTCATGACCTGGTCCCTGTGAATGGTTTTCCCTCCTTGATCAGTTCCCTGTTATCTCTGGGAATTAAACTCACAACCCCAGTTTCTGGGCACCTAGCTCTGGTCAACCGAGTGAAAAAACTCTGGTGAAAGCACCTTGAACATTCCTGACTTCCAAGCATCTTATGTGGGGCGGAGTCCGCAGAGAGATAGCGACAACTTCCAAAGTTAACAGAGGGGCTGTCGGCCTCTTTTTCTCTCCAACCAGGTTCTTACAGGCTCACCTTGATGGCAAGCTTCCCAAGGATGCCAGCACGTACTTCCTCTCAGCCTACTCTTCATGTGAATATTCCATTGCCCAAGAGAGTGTCAGACACCTAGCAAGGGCTCAATGAGTGTTCTGGAGGTGAATGAATGAAAGAATGCAGGCAGTGTTTCTCTCCCTTTCCTGTAGCCCCATGTCATTCACAAGCACGTCACACCCCAGTTAGGAACATCTCTTTACACAAAGTGATTCTCTCTACCGTGGGATGCAGAGGCAGACTCAGCTCTGTATCAAAATATCTGAGGCCTTAGGTTTGATAGGGCCTCCACACGCCCCCCAGGAGGTCCTCAAATGTCCATGCTGACCCTTTGGAAAGAAGACGAAAGAAAGCACTTGCTGACTTCCTCTGGCTGGGCATCTGGCCAACCTTGGACAAAGCCAGGCAGAGCCCTGAGGGGCAGTAGAGACTTGGCTCTCCAAGGATCTGGTCCTCCTTCACATCTGCCCACACACACCGGCTGGGAGACTCACTCCCAGGGCTGGTGTTGCCATTCCCCGCACAGAAAATGATTAAGGTAATTTTGGTTTCAGAGAAGCAAGTCTCCCAGTCAAATAGGTGATACCCAGAGAGAAGCCAGGGAGCATGAGAGCTCACCGTCGGGCTTCAGTGTAGAGTGGCATTTCCTTCCTGACAGAGATGGTCACAGTCTGTTCCTCCACCTTTGCCTTGCCTTATACCTCCATGCTGTGGGCAGCCAGGCCAAGCCCCCAGGCCACTGCCATCTGGGCCTGAGGCACATGGCACACCAAGAGCCAGAGAACCACTTTGTCACCACCACCTATGTGCCTGGTGGGCCCAACACTTAGGTCCCGGCTTCATTCATCACACAGGCTGATCAGCAGGCTGTTGCCCAGAGAGGAAGCACTCAGTAATTACTGATGAATGAATGGATGGATGGATAGATTGATGAATGGGTGGATGAATGAATGAAGGAATGAATCGATGGATGGATGAAGGAATGAATGAATGGATGGATGGATGAAGGAATGAAGGAGTGAGTGAATTTATGAAAAGACTGTGGAATAGGACCTGAAGGACTGAGACAAAAGAGGACCCATTTTGAAATGAAGCTCATTGACATGGAATCTGAGAGAAGGACCAGGGTGCAGAGTGGTGGCCTGAGAAGGGGCCACCTGAGACAGGGAATACCTAGAGCAGAAAGTTGTCAAAGGGCAAATCAGGACCGCAGCACCCACCAGCCTCTGAGATCTCCAGGGCCCCTCAGTTCTTCAGTGGGTGCCGGGAGGAGGATATGTGTAGTGGCTGGCGTGCCGGCTGGACATGGTCCATCACGACCTCACACGGTCCTTTCTCCCACCTGCCACCAGGGAAAAACCAATAGAGTTGTGGGCGCTCGCCCCCAAGGCATTGCACAGCCTGAGGTGAGGCAGGAGGGGGAGGGGAGGAGTGGGCATGGCTTCAGATTCCCACCGCATCTCGGGGCTCCATGAAGACCTGGCCGGTCTTTCCGGAGGGACTGGCGGTGACTTGCACAGAGACTTCAGACTCAAGCCTCACTTGGAGTCTTGGCAGTCCAGGGTGGCTGCTCTGGTTCCAGTTAATAATCAAAACCTGCTGCTGCCGCTGCATCTGCCCAGGTCATGTTCAGAGTTGAGAACAGCAAGACCCCGTCCCCAAGTACATCTGACGTCCCAACAGAAGAAGCCTATTTAGAGCCATAAATCCACAAGCAGAGCCGCCACCAGTCATGACGCACTGGCTTCCTGCGGGGCCTGGGGCTAAATATTCCAGGGGTGCCCTCCCTTCCAAGTAGGGGCTTTCATTATGCCCTGTTTATAAAGGAGACTTGGAAGGGTGGAGTTCATGCCCTTAACAGTGACCTTCACCCCTCTGTCCAGTAGGGTCAATTTGTGAAGCTAGGACTTGGAAATAAGTTTGTTCCTATAGATGAGAATGAGACATGAGACATTTTCCCAGACATGAGAATAGGAGACCCAGCCACACACACACACACACACACACACACACACACACACACACACACACACACACACAACCTCCCGCTGCATCCCTTAGTCCATCTATCTATTAAATAAACGTTTGCCAAGAGCCTCCTGGAGTCTGGTACTGACCTTCATTAGCCTCTCCCTGGGTGCTGATGTAGAACATTTGGTATCAGGATAATAGTGGCCAGGGGGCCCGTGCTCCTGACACGGGGGCTCCTGGCCTGACCTTTGGGAGTAGAGTGACTGTTCACTGGCTCCCCTGCCAGGCACATAAGAGGCCAGGCTCCCGAAGATGTTTGCTTTATCGGCAGCTAAAAGCCCCCCCAAAGCAAAGCTCAAAGGGCATCTGTCTTCAAGGACCCCAGGATCCTTTTCATTTTAACAAAAAACATAAAAAGGCTTTGCAAAGTGCTTTTTGCGAGGATTGAAGTATAAAACATCAGAAAGAGAAGATTATCCACTGTTGTCCCCGCCCTCGGCAGCCTGTTCAGTAAAATGGGACAGTAGAGGGGGAGTGGCGGGGAAGGACGGCCTGAAGGACTCTACCATCCAGCTCTGGCAAAGAGCAACCCCTCCCCAGAACACCCGGCCCTTCGCAAGTGTTGAGCTGGGCCTCCTTCTCGCGGGTGCTCCGGGGTGGAGGCTCTGAGTGCGGTCCCTGGACCGCCAGCCTCAGCATCACCTGGGAGCTTGTTAGAAAGGCAGATTCTCAGCCCTACTGACCAGAAACTTGGGGTGCTGGGCCCGGCCATCAGTGACTCTGACACCGGCTAGCCTGAGAACCGCTGCTCTGGAGGAAGAGAAACACCAGGTGTCTTTCCTCCCCCCGGAGCTGCAGCCCAGCCGCGCAGCCCGTGACGCCAAGCCAAGGAGAGCCCGTGTGACTGGCGAGCGTCGCGGCCAAGCTGGCACTTCGAATTCTGACTCTGGAGTCATCCCGGAGCTAGTGCGTTGCTTCCCCGATCGCCGGCACTCCAAACATCTCAAAAGTCATTTTCTGGTCAGATTCTGCCTCCTGCTCCCGTGCCGGGTGGATGGAGGCCGGGCTCCCAAAAGGATCAAGGACGATCACAGACTAAATGAAGCCAATCTTCATAAAGTGCTCGGACGATGTCTCACCTTCACAGGCCTCAAAACCATGGACTCGGGGCTTCCCTAGTGGCGCAGTGGTTGGGAGTCCGCCTGCCGATGCAGGGGACACGGGTTCGTGCCCCGGTCCGGGAAGATCCCACGTGCCGCGGAGCGGCTGGGCCTGTGAGCCATGGCCGCTGAGCCTGCGCGTCCGGAGCCTGTGCTCCGCAACGGGAGAGGCCACAACGGTGAGAGGCCCGCGTAGCGCAAAAAAAAAAAAAAAAAAAAAAAAACCATGGGCTCCCATTCCTTCTTGCTTCTCACATCTCTCCTGAGCTCAGCACATCCTGATCCAATTCTTCTGATGTCCATGTGAATCACAGACCCTCCATAAGTACCTAATCCAGCCCTGGCAGGGCACAACCTCCCCCCGTGAGAAGACATCCCAAATCATCGTGTTGTCTAATCACCCATCCCCACTGAGGGCTCAGAAACCACGTCAGTGCCTCATTTCTATGAAAATGTACAGTTTGACACTTTCAGCACAAAGACAAAGCCACGCCGGAAAAGCACCAGTCTGGTGACTCGCTCGTCAGCACGGACGTGGCGATCCCCAGGAATCCCTGCGTAAGGGCAGAGGGAGGGCCGTGCTCCATGGGTGATCTGCCTGGTTTCTATTTAAGGGATGAGCGGGAGGTTTTGGCTTAAGGGCCTCAAATTTAAACTCATTCCCCCGTTAGATGGGCCTTCAGCGAGCACCTCCGACAGCGCTAGATGACATTCTTCGGCACAAGTTGCCTAGAAACGGTGGCCCATGATGCCAGGCAGCCAACGAGGCCAAGAGAGCCCTTTGGGGGACAGCAAAGAGCGAGGTACCCACAGCAGGGCCTGTGGGCACCGCTAATGACCGAGGTCTACTTATGGCCGGGATTCAAGGAGGTCAGTGAGATAGCTTCTGTCTCCTGCCTGGCGGAGGAGGGTGTCACTGGCAAGTTAACTGCGAGGGGGAGCGGCACAGATGTCACCTCTGCCCACCACACTCCTTCCCCCGCAACGCAGAGCCTCTGCTCATCTGCTTAATTCGCAGGCTTCTGAATTCTCCAGATGTTAGTCTGCCACGTTTCTCCTTCGGAAGGGATGGCCGCAAGGCCTGGGAGCAAATTATCTTTAATGAGCCTGGAAGGATCTCATGGGGGCCAACCTGCTTTCCACATGCCAAAGCCCCGCCACAGAGAGTTTCCCTCCCCCTCAGTCCCCAGAACCACCTCCTGTTGCATCGCATTTAAAAGGCAAACAGCTTCCAGACTCTTCTATCTCATTTTCTAAGCTCATTAACGGAGACCAAAAGGGACTGAAAAAACATCACCGGATACAATACGTACTCTCTAAAAGTAAAGTAGGTATTCTTGTGTCTTCTGCTTAATATTCGCTCACACATGGGCACAAGCATTCAGCAAGCTCTCCGGCCTCCCCAGCAGAGCCTCATGGAAAAGAACAATTATTCATTCAGTAAATGTTTAAACCCCACATACATGAAGCCAGGCATTGTGCTAGGTGCTGGAGTTACAACGCTGAGCAAAACTGCTGTAGTCCTTCTCTCGCTGGACTTCAGTGTAGAAAGTAGACAGGTATTCAGCAAATAAATACATCTAATTAGAATCCGTGTTAGGTGCCGAGATGAGAGGCTCCCAGGGAGCTGCTGGGCCCGTGGAGCTCTTTAGGTAGGTTTTGCAGGATGTGGTGAAATGGAGTGACACAGGAAAACTTGGAAATGTATGAGCAGTGCTTTGCAGAGGCCGTCTAACCACAGCTGAAGCTTCAGTGGGCCCAAAAGATAACGCATAGCACAGAGCTGGAGTAATCCCCACTGTGTCCTTCTGCCCTTGATGCCAGAAACAAAAGTGGCCCTGAAGCCCCGTTCCTCTGCTGGTGCCCACAGCCTGTCTCCCATCCTCCGTGAATGCCCCCCACCCCACGCCTGGTCTTAGACTCCAGTATATCCATGTACAGAAGAAGGCTTTTAGATGCTTCTCCTGTATTTCTCAGGATAATGAGAAAATGCCTAATTACATATAAACCAGCCAAAACCAAAACACACACACTAATTAGACAGCCACCTGGTGTGAGAATGCAGACCCCAGGGGCTTTCCCAGAGCAAAGAGAAGAGGGGCTGGCGTGCAGTCTCTGGGCTGGTGCAGAATCCAGGCTGCAGTGTTCTCCTATCTTCTTCCAGGGGACACATTAGCCATGTGGTGGGCACGCTCAGGGCTGCCTATCTCACTTGTCCCTGTTCCAGTCTCTGGCTACTGCACTGGTTCTATCTCACCCACTGTTAGTCCCCTGGGAGACTCCTGATTCCTTACATTGCTTAAACCCCCTTCATTAGCCGTTGGGAGATCAGAGAAGGAATAGTGTGTGAGTTTATTCGCTTCAGTCCCTCTCTGCAGACATGGCAGTGGTTTGGTCCCCCCCAACAAAAGCCCTTTGGCAGAACTAGATGTCACTCCCCTGTCAAAACCCTCTTGCAATCTGCCAGTTTTTTCTAGACAACTCCAGATAGGGAAGGAGGGAGAAGGAACCTTTCCAAGTGGCCTTCTGTCCAGGCAACTCCAATGCAAATGTTTGATGAGCGATCACTGATGCCACTGCCAAGTTGAGGGTGCAAGTACCAGCCAAACACAGGGAGTGGCTGTTAGTCACCTGTTCCCTGTCCCACCCAAGATCTGACAAGGAGACGCGCCCCGTGGCACTGGCCGACTGCTGCCGTGAGACATCCCAACTCAAGGAGCAACCCCAGCCAGGAAGTGTCAACTTCATTCATCAGCAATTGGTATTGATAGAATGAACCTCATAAGCAAGGGAATCCGTGACACCTGCCAGAAGCTTCTTCTTGCTTTACGCTGCTCTGCCCCTCCACAGACACACACACACACACACACACACACACACACACACACACACACACCCCTACATGTACACACACACACTTCCACACACCCCATACACACCCCTACACACACTCACACATCTACACCCCTCCCCCCTCAATCACACATACGCACACCTATCACAGACCCAGACACACACACCTACAAGCACATACACATTGACTTTCTGCTATGCAAGTGATGTCAAGGACTCAGCATTAGAAAAGCCTGTGTTTTTGCCGCTTTCCAGTAGAACCAAGAGGTTGAGGGTATTTTCTACAGGTGGTGCAAATTCAATTACGTGCACTGTGGGTGGGAGGTTGGAGAGAGAAAGAGAAGGAATTGCAGGCTGATTTGTTGTCTGACCTACCGGGGACACCCAAAGCCCACCGCCGGCTTCGTTCCCACCTCTTACAATGTGAGTGGCTCCCAGTGCTGACGTAGGCACAGAACTTACAGCACGAAAACCAGGACAGTTCTAGGCAACCGGGAGAGTTGGTCTCCCTAACGGCGTGATTCCTGTGTTGAAAAATCATTCTCTTTGGGGGAGGCTATATGTAACATACCATGAAATTAAATTCATTATACTCATATGTGGTGTAAATTGTACTCATTCCTATATTCATTGTACTCATTACCATATTCTATATGCTGGACATTACTTTCTCCATTAGACATTCTTACCAAATAATTTGGCCCAGGATTTTACACACATAATAGTTTCATGGTAATATCAGAGAGTTTTCAAAGACAGTTTTGAATCTGAGACTCTTATCTGATGACTCTGAAGCACATGTAGGATGCAAGCCCACTGCAGAGGGACTGGGCCACCTAGAGCCCACAGTAAAACCTACAGGCACAGAAGAATGTCATTTTGTGGGACACCCCGACCGGGCTGTGCACAGCCAAAGCCATTCGTGGCCCAGGCTCGCCCCAGACACGGCTCTTCCCAGCCAGGCTAACTGCGGCCCAGCTGCCCACCCCTGTGAGGCTTGGGTAAGGTAGTGACCCCTCTGTGTTCTCGGCGGCTCCTACATTTGAGACAGTTGCAAACACCTGACTTCACACACTGAGACATTTGATACGAAAGGCTTTTTACAATGTTAAAATGATGCCATTTCAAGGAAGCAAAGCCCCGTCCCTCTGTCTGCCCCTCCCCCCCAGCACCCCACACCCAAGTGCTCACCAGTGTGAAGGTCAATGACCTATGAAGGACAGGGAAGAATCAGAGTGTGAAGTATAAGACCCAGGCGGGCAAGCTGGGTCTGTTCACGGCTCGGAGCTCCTGCTGCTCTTGGGGGAAGGAGATTGATGAGAAAGAAGCTGGTGCGGAGCAAGTCCAAGGTGAACTACTCTGTGTCTCTGAGAAACCCATGCCGCCGATGCTGTGTGTGCAGATGGTGTATCTGAGCTGCATTTTGAAGACTGAGTAGCATTAGCACCTGGGGCCTGAGAGGGGAAGCATATTGGAGGCAAGGCAGCAGGGTGACTCACAGCCAGGACAGCACACGTTTATGAAGCGCCTGCTTTGCGCAAGGTGACCGTGCCAGATGCTGGGGTGACAAACCGGCACAGGGCTGGGCTGGACCTATACCTGTCCTTGTCCTCAGTGTCCTGGCCACTGGTCCCTCCCCCTCTATTCCATCCCAACTGCCAGCATCACCTTCGTTAACTTCAGGCTTCAACCCATCACAACTGCCTTGAGAATCTCCTGCAGCTCCTTTGGCTTTGGGGGACCATAGGCAATGTCCTCAGCACAGCACAGCCCCTGGTCGGCTGCCCCCTCCGCACCTCCTCACGTTTTGCTCACACCCCTCAAATATCACCGACATCACTCATTGGTGCCTTTACTCCATTTGATGGACAAGGGCGAGGTAGAGAAGTGGTGGGGAAAGGGGCAGGAGGAAGGGGGACACTGAGCTGGGCATCAGGGAAATTGCTTTTAGGACTCAGCTCTGCAGCTGCTGAGCACTGGGGCCTTGGCAGGTCACCTCACCTCTCAGGCCCCAAACGTCCTCACCCAGAGTGGGAGGGGTGTGGCTTTCCCTGAAGGCTCACTCAGTTCAAACACTGGACATACTGCTCCTGTCTCTTCACTTAATTCTCACAATGCCCGGTGAAGTAAACGTGACTGTGTCTGTCTCACTGCAGACACGAGTGGGTTGAACTACTTGATCTCCAAAGGTGCTTTCAGTTCTAATATCGGTGACTCATGAAAGAGTTTAATTCTGAGGCTCCACAGCAGAGAGAGGGCAAGCATGCTCCCTCTGTGCATCTCTAGCTGCATAACAAGTTACTCCAAAACTTTGCAGCTTAAAGCAATAAACATTAATTATCTCGTAGTTTCCATGGGTCAGGAATCTGGGAGCGGCTTAGCTGGTGGCTCTGGCTCTGCATGTCTATTGGGAGGTTGCTGCCACTGCAGACTGAGGCTACACAATCTGGAGCTGGAGGAACCCCTCCAAGCTCAGTCACATGGTTGTTGGCTGGCCTTCATTTCCCCCTGGCTGTTGGCTGGAGGCCTCAGTTCCTCGCCACGTGGAGCTCTCCAGACAGAGGCTCACAACCCAGCAGCCTGCTTCCCTCAGAGTGAGTGAGCGATCCAAGAAAAGAGAGAAGGCGAGACGCCCCAATGTCTTTTATGACCTAGTTGCTGAGTCACACATGATCACTTGCACCTTATTCTGTTCATTACAAGCAAGTCACCAGGCCCAGCCCCAGGCAGAAGGAGGGAAATTAAGCTTCACCTCTTCAAGGAAGGAGATCAAAGAAATTGTGGTCATCTGTTTAAAAACAGAACACTCCTCTTTCCAAAAAGAAGACGATGCACAAAGGTAAATCCAAGGGGCAAAACATTCCTAACTATGAGAGGAAGTAGATCTAGTGGTTAATAACATAGGCCTTGAATCAAACAACCTTGGGTTTGAATCCCAGTTCCCAGCTACTTAACAAACGTACAACCTGGGGCAAGTCCCTCAAGCTCTCTGAGCTTTAATGTCAGTGTCCTCATCTGTAAAATGACAACAATAACAACGGCTTCATGTGGTTATTGTGTATAGAAAATGAAGTGATGGTTGTAAAGCTAATGGACCATAATAAGCGCTCATGAAATAGTAGTTATTATCACAAGAGGTTCACTCACAGTAATCCTTGCCCATCTTTAACAATAGAAAGTTACTGGGTTAGAAGGACGTGAGGCACTAGGAGAAATATTGATACATTTGGGAGGGGGCGATGAACCCAGATAATTGGGAATTTGATTAGTAAGATTGGGCTCATCTGGATACAATTATCCATTTAAAAGACTGTATTTTAGAATCTGTAATCCTTCATTACGCCTGTGAAGTTCCCTTTGCCATGTAATTCAACCTATTCTTTCAGAAGTGCAGGGATGAGGCCATGGACATCTTTGGGGGCCATTATGCAGCCTACCACAGATGCCAAGTGGCTTCCCTGAACTGTGATAGAACCACCTAGATCGTCAACAGGGTATAAAAGAGAACTAGCCAGAGGGTTTGGGTTCAGGGACAGGACCCCAGACTCTGAGAAGCACTGACAAGACCACCTCGGAGTCCCTGAGACAGGACTAGCAGGTAAGTGAACTGGGCAGAAATTCTAGACTGAGACGACGAGACAGAAACCAGCTCCCAGAAGGGGCACTGAGTGGACACATAGTTCCCAGTATAAGGCAGAAACCCAGTTACTCTACCCACAAGGTCAGAGCAGTCTGGGGCAAGGTTGGCTAGATACTGAGTCTTCTGGGCTCCTGAATTGGGGTCCTTAGCATCTCTTGACCGAGAATTGGGTGTGTTCCAGTGTCTCCAGCTGGAAAATTTTTGATTTGAAGAGAAAGAGCTAGGTAAGTCCTCACAGACCTCTTTCTGCAAGCTCAATGCAGAAAATTTGGCAGGAAGAGGGGGGCATAATTCACAGATGGCCTTGTCTTGGCAATATTTCCCCTCTGCATACATTCAAACACCAAAAGGTGGAAGAATCCTCTAGTTAATTCACGGAGATGTCCATCTGCTTTCTTTGTCTTTGATTTGTGTGTGTCTGTGTGTGTCCTTGATTTTTACAGCTAGACCAGTTCCTTTTATCCCTTGGACCTGATGAGATGTTAATCACAGTACTATATGTTACAAAGGTGAAAAATGCAAAGTCCACAATCCAACAGAAATATAAGGGGCAGCAGAGCCCTCCCTAGAGTATATCGCCTTGGTGTAATTGTGTTGGGTCACATCACTCAGACCACAGCAGGTTGGTGGAGGAGGTGATGAAGGGAACCCCCAGCCCACATAGAAAAAGCCCATCTCCTAGCACTATCTCCCCTGTCACCAAAGACAGAAGGGCGACAGTGGTTTTGGCTTCCAGAAACAACTGGGCTTGTTCTTTTCTATACTTTCCACTCCCACTCCCTTCCTCGTTCTTGAGACTGCTTTTCCTTCTAGCTTCTCTCTTGTCCCCCAGAAATTCTACTGATGGCCAATCCGAATATGGGCTCTCTCTGTTTCGAGGTTGCTGTATTTAACTGGATTTTCCCAGAACAGGAGGACTACAGGTCAGAGAGGGATACCCTTCCAGTCTGGTAGGTCCTGGACCTACCAGTGCCCTTGAGATGTCTCTAGAACCCCAGTGTGAGATGTACTTAGCAATCACTGCAGGTGGCAAATCTGGCTCTAACTGCCCAAGTCCAAAAGCCCTTCCTGTGAATTTCCTCAACTCGACAGCTACACGAGGCAGAGGTGGACAGAAATGAAGCCCCAAGTATGGGAATGCTGTGTACCCTGCTGATCAGAGTTGGTGAGATTTTCAGAAGCAGGTTCTGTGACAAAGCTCTCTACTCTGCTCCTTCCCGAGAGGAAGTTGCCTGTGGTGGGTGGTGCTTGTCTCTCCCTAGACACCGGATGCTGTGAATCCAGCTTAAGCCCAAGGTCCTCCTCCAGCTCTGCCAGGAGCTCACTGTGTGACCTCTGGCAGGTCATGTCATCTCTCTGGAATTCAGTGTATTTGACTGTAAACCCAGGGATTTGGATTAGATAAGTCTCCTAGCTCAATGAACTTCAGAACCTGCATTCTTACCTCCAATCCTCAACAAAACTTATGGACTGATTAAGGTGCAGGAAAATAAGTGAAATTCGAAGCTAAACACAGACACAGACACAGACACAGACACACGCACACACACACGCACACACGCACACGCACACACACACAGTAGAAAGACCCGCCTAGATCCTACTCCCTCCATCTTTTTTCCAACATGGGCTCTACATAATTCTTATTAACTTGATAGAACATAATGCTGCAGAATGACTAAAATGCCCATCCCCAACTGGACCGTAAGTTCCTCAAAGGCAATAATGGAGTCATAATCCTTTTGTATCCCCACTGCACTTACCATGGTGTAGGGTTGTGGTTCCCAAACTCATCACGATGAAAAATGCAGATACCAGGACCCCATCCCAGACTGACTGAACTGGAGTCTCAACGAGGAAGAAATTGTCCTGTATTAAAGCTCCCCGGATGATCCTAATCACTGAATGAAGCCAGCATTAGAAACCACTGGCAGGGCACAGTGTGCAGTAGGTACTCAATTTGTTGAAAGCACAATGAAATCCAGCTGCCCAGAAAAAGAAACAGTGTGCTAAAAGTGAGACACATCTAGCTGTCCGGGTCCATGGAGGAAAGCCTCACCTGGCTGATTCCTGTCTTCCTCATCATCAGGTTAGTTTTTTCTGGAATGGCTCTATTTGCCCTTCAGGATAATAATTATTATTTATGGAGTGTGAAGCATACTAAATTAAGAACCCGACAGTGACAAATCCCTCCACCAGCTTTAAGGTACAGGGAAGGGGGCTTGGCTCTTAGGGGTACAAGACCAGCCCAGGAATAGGAAGATACAGCTATTCGTGTCCTTGACCAGTGGAACTTTGGTCATACATGCGTTCTGGATTCACGTCGGGTCCACAATGCAGTGATGTGACGGGGAGGGGGGCGGATCAGAAGGAAGGCAGAGGCGGGAAGGAAAGAGGACAGGACAGAGGGAATTCTTAGGTTCCTTTTTCTAGTCTCCTTTTTCCTGAGCCCATACTGGAGAAGGGAGTCATGCTTGGCACTTGGCCCTCGGCCCTCGGCCTGCTAATATTGATAACAGAGCCCTTGATCTAGACGAGACTCACAGCTCAAGACACGGGCAGGAGATATGATATCGCGACCACTTTCCCCCTTGTCTCTCTCCACGACAGGCATGTGACGTGACGGCTGCCAAAGAAAAGGGAGATGCAGCCGCCAGCTGCAGAGGCAGGGAGGAGGCCAGGAGGGAAGGGCGAGGTTCCAACGGTGATTAAGACGTTTTAGATCAGGAGAGTGGGATCCAGATGTCAGAGCAGCTCCCATCTTGATGGCCGCAGCCGCAGCAGCAGCGACAACTGGCAGGAACTCGTTTAGTGGTAGAGGGAGGCTAGCGGGCGACAGCTCGATTCCCAGGCTGCTAGGGTGGCCCTGGGCCATCTCGGGGTGGCCCTTCTCCAGGGGAGGGGAGAAACTCTGCCCTTCAGCCAGGCGGGAAGGGCCAACAGCATGGATGGCCTTAACACACTCAGTAGTTCTCCAACTTGAGAGCACTTCAGAATCACCAGGGGATCTTGTTTAAACGTTGGATTCCTGGGTCCCAGCCTCCGAGGGTTTTATCTTAACCACCAGTTAAGATAACCAAAGACCTGGAGTTCCAGTGGGTGGAAGCTGGACTCTCCCTTTTACTCTGTTTACACATCCTAGCACTGAGCCCACCGCTTGGTACCCTAACAGGCATACCCACCAGGGCTCGCTTGGTCCCTAACTAACAGTGATGTAGCGGACCCCCGGCAGGGCCCAGCTGCCCCAGCTGCCCACCACATATTCAATAGGTTGCAGTCAAGCCCCACCCACAGGAGCTCCTTTCTTGCTCTGAGATGGTCAGCCAGACTGGGCTAGCCCATGGGGAAAGTCAGCCCTGGGTATGTATCAGGAAGGCTGCTGATACTTGAGAACTCACTGAAAATGTGACCAGGATTAGATTACCCCCTTTGAGCTGGTCAGGTCAGATTTCCAGATGCAGGGAAGGTCTCCTGGGGACAAGGCTTCAAATGGCCTCCCCCATCATAGTGTTCTACTTCGGACCATCACACTGCCCTGCAAAAAAAGAAAGAGTGCATGTGTGTGTCTATGTGTGTGAATGTGTATACTTAGGAGTAGAGGCGTATACTGGGACATACAGCAGCTGTGGACTCCCTAGATGTACATGGACAGGACTCTTGGAGATCATTGTTTATTTTTTTTCTTCCTTTTGTCAAGTTTAAGACCTTTGTGCTTCAGAAGTATTGACTGAGCAGCTCCTCTGTATTAAGCACCGTAGGAGATCCAGAGGTCCTTGTACTATCAGAACTTACAGCCTAGCTAAAGAATTTTCCCAGAACATGAACTGTTTCATAAGAAATGGAGGAGAAATAATGTCCTTTTGAATTTTATACCTCTGATGCTGCCATACAATCTATGGGATTTCGAGCACTTTGAGAGACAATGATTTCTGTTAACTTGGTCCCCACAAACATCTAAGATGTCAGTAATGTTATTAAGTAATGTTTGCTGACAAAAGGGAAATTGAAAAAAATTCAGATATATTTACTCTGAATATGTGAACTTCAGAGGATACTAATTTTTGAGTGATGTCTTGCATAATTTTTAACCTCTTTCATAGCAACCTCAGTTTGCTTTTCTTTATATGGCAAAACCCTCTTTCATGTTTAATGAAAAAAACACTCCACTCATGGAGCCCAGGCCACTCTCATGCAGCCAGTATTTACCTACCCCTCTACGTGCCCAGTATTGGGCCTAGTGCTGTGGGGTAAACAAAGAAGCATAATAAAGTAACTGGGGAGCCAAGTTTATTGTGCAAAAGACTAATTGGAGAAGAATATGAGACAAACCTATAATGCCAGCAACGCATACATAACCCAGAGATCTTTCTCCCAAATCACAGTTTTTCTCAAACTAGAGGAATGAATAGTTCCCTCAAAGGAAACCTTTTCAGGGACCTTCCAATTTGACCTAAACATTTTTATAATGGGTTTTTTTTTGGTTTTTTTTGTGTGGTACGCGGGCCTCTCACTGCTGTGGCCTCTCCCATTGCGGAGCACAGGCTCCGGACGCGCAGGCTCAGCGGCCATGGCTCACGGGCCTAGCCGCTCCGCGGCATGTGGGATCCTCCCGGACCGGGGCACGAACCTGTGTCCCCTGCATTGGCAGGTGGACTCTCAACCACTGCGCCACCAGGGAAGCCCCTATAATGTTACTTCAATATGTATAAACATAAAACTGGGTGTCAATTTTAAAAATTTATAAGTACCAAAGCAAATTTAAAATGACACCCCCCAAAAAAAAATTTCCTGAAAAACCAATAATATTCAAATTAACACCAATGTAGTGATACTGTTTTGCTGAAACCAAGTTAGTGGTGTTGGGTTTAGTAACAGAAAGAGAGAGCCTCGGGTCTGGTTCTTTATTTATTCGGCTTGGCTTTGTAATTTGACTTCCATAGTACTAATTCAGAGAGGGCCTGTTTACATAAGAGTGCTAGTCAAAACTATATTCATGGCTTTAAGGCTTTGTCTGCTCATTCAGAATAATCAGACCTCATACTTAGCCAAAACTTGCATGCAATTCTCAAATGCCTGTGAAGTTAAAATTCAGTTGAAGATAAGATTAACATTGTGACACTCTTGAGTCTACATTAAATTTAATCCGATTATTGACTGTATTAGAAGAAGAATTCTGTATTGTAAATTTACTACTATACTTACTTATAATAAACTACAAGTTGCAAAGTACTCAACCCAACTGAGTCACACAATATATCTGCTTATATGCTGTGGTGGTCAATTTTATGTGTCAGCTGGACTGGGCTGAGGGACGCCCAGATAGCTGGTAAAACATTGTTTCTGGGCGTGTCTGTGAGGATGTTTCCAGAAGAGATTAGCATTTGAATCAATAGACTGAGTAAAAAATAATCACTCTCACTAATGCAGGCAGGCATCATCCCATCCCTTAAGGGCCTGAATAGACCAAAAACGTGGAGAAAGGATGAATTTGCTCTCTGCTTGAGCTGGGACATCTATCTTCTTCTGCCCTCCAGTATCTGTGCTCCTGGCTCTCAGGCACTGGAACTCAGATTGGGACCTACACATTGGCTCCCGTGGTTCTCAGGCCTTGGGGTTTGGACCGGAACAACAGCACGAGTTTCCTTGGGCCACGAGCTTGCAGTTGGCAGGTCATGGGACTCCTCAGCCGCCATCATCCATGAGCCACTCCCTCATAATAGATCTCTTTCTGTGTATCTGCACATACATCCTAGTGGTTCTGTTTCTCTGGAGAAGCCTGGTTAATGCGCACGTGAAGCTGCAACGGCGCAGGCGCAGTTCTCTGGCATCGGCCTGCACCATGTGAGCCAGGAGATGATTCAGGCCTCCCACCTCGCTTCCTTATTTGAAGCTACAAAGCTTCATTCCTACCACCACTGCAATTTCATTTGGCTTTCACTTGGTGCAAATGGAGATTGGGTACAAAAGTGTAAATGCAAGCATGAAAATATTATGACAGTTTGGGTTTAAAAATGGTCATTCAGAAGATCTTAGATTAGCATTTTCAGATTTTCACTGAATTAAAATCCTAAAGTTAGAAAATGATTGTAAAGAAGCCATAAACCCTTGAGAGGGCTGAGGTGTACTCGTAACCCTCCATTCTGACCTTCCCTCTCCCCTACGACTTCATGCAGGGCTGCACAGGGTGTGCTCAGAAGAATTAGGTCCATTAAAAAGATGAACTCAGTGTTGGAGGGGAAGGGATAAAGCCCATCACTAAGTAAGTGGGACTTTCCCAGACTCCAAAGGGACAGCATCTAAAGTGTTAATGCCTCCACCTAGGTGCCCCTCAGGGGTGCACCCTTAGTCCCTAACCTGGCTCCCAGACATAGAATTCCCATATCTCTCCTCAAAGCATCTTCTTTCATCAAACCTCCTGAGCTGGAATCTCCAATGACCTTTGGGGAAAACCAGATCCTTGTACGCCAGAAAGAACCATGATGCCACCACCATCTCCTTTCTCCCCGCTAGTACATTTCCCAGGTCTAAATCACTTAGTCTGAAGGAGGGTACTGAGACTTCTAATTATCACTGACGTCCACTAACACCCCAGATCCCACAGAGCATCCTGTGGTTACAGCTTTGGAGTGCCTGCTTTCCTTGGGGGGGCCAGAAGGGTCTTCTGGGTCAGATTGCCTTTGCATCTCTCACCTGAATGGGTTATAGGCATGACTGTTTCTTTAACTGTTGCACCTGTTGAAACAGGTCCACTGACACGCGCGCATACACACACACAGCACAAACATTAATTTTCAGAGACAGCAGCTTCTACTAAGAAGGAAATATTTCCTGTTTCATAATCTCCACGGTGCTGTCTCCATCCATAAGTTTAGAACATCCTATGATTATACTTCCAGCGTGAATTCCTCTGCAGGCTTACAGAATGGGAAAGATTACATGTTCCTTAGCACCTGTCCCCTCAGGTACAGGAGAAGCTTTGAACTGACCATTCGAATGAGGACTCATCTAAATTCTCTGCTACTGGCTTTGTCCTCTGGAGACTCGTCACTGAGGGAAGGGAAGGTTGTGAGACTCACTTCCACTTATAAGTATTACAGGTTCTCATGACAGTCAAACATCCACGTTTTCTAGAGATACCAAGGAGGCTTCATGGCGAGCTGAGGGCTGAGCGGAACCTGGCAGGGTAGGTAGGCTCAGCATAAGTGGAGTGGAGACGAGGAGTGGGGCAAGTGGGTAGGGAAGCAGGAGTGAGGGGCAGGAATTGGGAAAGGCCCGGAGCCTGGTAGGGACCAGAGCATATGTGGGGACATGGGGGCAGGAGGAAATAGTGGGAGATGGGAGTAAATAACTAGGATGGGGCAGGTTATGGAGAACCACTGTATATCCTTGAGTAGAGAATAGAAAATTCAGAAGTGAAATGGTGTTTGGGACAGATAAATCTGGCAATGGTGGGCAGGATGTGTCGGTCTGGACACAATAAGAAGTTATTGCAATAATCCAGGTGATGAAGCGTGATTGTTAGACTTTAGTTCCATAGGCGCGAAGTGCTGCATCACATGTGATAAACCCAGAGTCTACGAGTGCACCTCACATGCAGGAGTTGCTCACTTCTTCAACTAAAGAGGCTAAATAAAGTCTAGTTACCAGGAGCTGTCAATAATGGAGTCCAGGGGAGGATTACAAAAGTCCCTCCCTGTATTCAGGTAGATACCACTCCTACATACATCCGGCTCAAAGAGCCATGATCTTCTGTGTTCTTTTTTATGAAAATACATCACCAGAATCTCTCAGCACTTTCCCAATCTACTCCCAGTAGCCGAGAGTGACAGAGAGATGAGGGAAGATGCAGGCCCCATCACGCCCAGAATCTCCAGGTGAGAATACCTCACATTCCACGCCAGTACAGCTCTCTATTGCCACAGTGTTGTTGCATAAAAACACCACAAAACCTCAGCGGAGTACAAAAACAGACTTTCCTTTTTGCTCCTGAGCCAATGGACTGCTGGGCCGTCCTGCAGATCTGAGCAGGCTCACCCGTGTCTGGCAGGTCAGCTGAGGGCCAGCTGGTTTCAGAGGGCCTCGGCTGGCACGACTCAGCTCCGTAGCCTCTCATCCCCCAGGAGGCTAGTGCAGGTTTGCTCACAGAAGGTAGCAGGAGCTGAAGATGGAGAAGAAAGCAGACAGGTGTTCTGCAGGTCTGTACTTTCATCTAGTTTGTTCCTGTCCCGTTGGCCACAGCAAGCTCTGTGTCCCAGAATCAGAGTGGGTGAGACTGCACAGCTACACAGCAAAGGGCGTAGATACAGAGAGGTCACTCATGGGGGCTAGTAATGACATCAGTCTGTCACAGTGCCTGAAAGAAAAAAGGCCCAAAGAGACTGGAATCAAGGGCAGACTGAGATCTGGATTGAGGAAGGCAATCTCACAGTCATGTTAGGAAGGGAATGACGGGACTGGTCACCAGGAGACAGGAGTCTTTCCTGTTAGGAAGGCTGATGATCCTGAAACTGACCCCAGAGCTCATTCTTGCCTCTGTACACCTGCGAACAGTGAGAGCTTGGGTGAAGGATGGCTGTTCTGCTCTTCACCGCAGGCAATCACAAATACTTTTGCTTCCCCTACCAACTGTCTCCTTCCCTTCAGCCTTCAAATATGGTCTCTCCACCTTAAATCAACTCTCACTTGACTTCCTATGCCTCTCCAGCTACTGGCAGTCTTGAAATGGAAGGAACAGAAGGAATAGATGGGAAGCAAGGAATACTGGCGACCTTACATGGTGGTTCCCTTCAAACCAGCACAGTGAGACTTAACTTGGCAACAGAAGGACTTGGTCATGACCAGGCAGAGAGAGGCAAGGTGGGATCTTGGCCTACCTATGTCATTGGCAAAGGCTGCAAGGGTTGAAATATGAGGCCATTGTGTATTTTTTCACTCTTGACTCTGACATGTGGCACAATCCGACATGCACAGGATGTCTGCAGCCTCCCCAAAACTTAACATGGAGATGAGAGATTCATTTCATGGAATTCCCAAGTCTCCGCTTCCACAGGCTGATTCCTGCTGAAAGGGCGATGCTGAGAGCAGAGCGTGACGTTTCGGAAGGCTCTTCGTTTCCTGGTGAGGCAGAGGAACAACCTGAGAGGAGTTGATCTGAAGCAAAGGGCTTGGGGAACAGGACAAGGCATGCCCGGTGGGCAGACGAAGAAAGTGGGGGCCGAGAGATGGACTTGGCCGCTGGGAAGGACGGCAGGAGCAGGGCTCGGCTCGGAGAAACGAGGAAGAGACGGAGGGGCCATAGTCGGCAGACGATACTGGAGGTGACGGCTGGAGGGAGCACAGCCAGGCCAGCGGCACAAGGGGTCTCCAGCAGAGCTGGTGCAGCCTGGGTCAGGGAGCGAGAGCGGGCGTCTGTGAGCAGAATGGGCCAAAGGTGAAAGCCTGGCCTCAGGCTGGGGCTTCAGGCACAGTGGGCTGCCAGAGAGAGGGGCGATTCCAGGGCCTGCAAGTTAGTTACAGCGAGGGAAGCACTGACGGGAGACCTCAAGTGGACGGGTCAGTGCCCACAAATGCGCCGAGCTAGATCTGCGCCTATAATTTATCTCATCTGAGCAGCGTTGCTTCCTGCGAATCCCTGCAACTTACAGCAGGATTTCATTGTGGCTGTGAATCGGTGATGTGCAAAGGGTGGGAGAATGGACAGCACAGACCAGAGGAACAGCAGGGAGCCATGAATTCAGAAGCACCGTCTACAGAGAGATCTCTGACACCTTCTTTACCTTCCATTTGGAGACAGAGGAACCCTTTGGTTACTTATGGGAACTAAAGGATCCGTTATAATTTCCTTGCCTTCGTCTGTGAACGTAAGACTCACAAGCTACCGGGCCTGCAGCAGGACTGGGGGTTTTCTACTCCCCTCCCCCCAGGAGGAGAAATAATTCACGCTGGCTCACATGATCGCAGAGATGGAATTTTAAGGCAGCAGGCCAGTCACTTTGACCTTAATGTTGCTCAGCTGAAGCCAATCGCCCTAATGTGATAGATGACAACGTGCAGATGAGCCCAATTTCCCCCGACTGGTCAGCAGTCAGCATTTTTCTGACAGTCCCCTTCTCCTAAGAAGAGAGCGCCATCTTGTGTAGAAACACTGAAGTTCAGGATGTGCCAACCCATTCTTTTCTTCTGCTTCACTAACTTTCTACCAGGTCTGCACCCCCCTGTTTCATTTCCAGAGTACACTGAGAGGTCGCGTTATAAGAAATGAAAGGTGTCATTAACAGCATTAACAGCATGTTAACAGCTGTTAAGCTGTTTCCAGGTACAAAAGGCTAAACACTAAAGATGTACCTGGTCCCCGGAGGGTACCTTTCAAGTGTAGTTTTGAAGACCTGTTACTTGTCTTCCTCAATTTGGAGCTTAATAGAAGTGGAATATCTGCCTACCTGAAATTCTCCATTTAGCACATGTCTGTGAATTAAAGGTTTCCTACGAGCACCTCCATTCAAGTCTGGAACATTCTGTTGAGTTTTCTCCAGCCACAGTGTTGCTGTGAGCAAGCCAGTGGTGGGGCTGGTCCCGATTTACAGCATCTGCTGTTTTCCCTGCTCGCGAATACTTCTGCGACGGCCGATCTCAAGGACCAGACTGACGTCACTGGTGCCCAGCTGGGAGGAGATGCAGACCATGGGCTCCAGCAGGGGGCACAACCTGGCTTCAGCACACCACCGGCTCGCAGACCTGGGTCTTGTGCTCATCTATGGAGTCCCATTCACCGCTCAAGTGTGATTAACTGTCAAGAGGGACAGAAGGGCTGATGTAAAAAGACCAGGTTTGGGGACCCAAAGATCTGAAAAAGTACCAGGCAAGGCCAGAAGGGGGTTGGGAAGCAAAGAAAAGTTTTTTCTCACCCTTTTACAAAGACACAGAATTCTGGGGACAGGGTCTGGGATGCTGTGTCCCAGAAGCGTCGATTTTCACCAGAGCAATAATCCGTGGAGGTGCTTCAAAGAGTACCTAACATACGGGATGTGCTCAATAAGTTGTCGTGTCTTTTCTTAAGACTGCAACTTTCTGGAATGTCCCCATAGCCCACATATCTTAATTTCTTATTTTCTTCAATTGAGCTCCAAGGGGAATAAGTATCTTTTTCAGCCTCCAACAGATACACCCCCAGCATCTCTGGAAGGCCCTATTTATTTTCACTTGAAAAGGGCCCCTAGTGAGCCTGGCAAACACTCCTTCAACCAGACAACCCTCCTGAGGAAATAGCATCTATTGAGCACCTAATACATGCCATCCGATTAATATCAGGTCTCATTTCTTTCTCGCAGCAACTCTGTAAAGGAGGTGCGATCATTTCCCTTTCACAAATAAGGAAACTGGAGTCTGACGTTACGAGAGGTGTCCAGGGCCATTTAACGAGGCAGTGACAGAAATGGGGTTATTCAAATTGGGATCTTCTGGGCTCAAAGCACATCACCCTCTCCATGCGTCCATACTGCCCATGAATGAGATAAGGCAGAGCTCAAAAAGCATTTTCATAAGGTTGCAAACCCCATTTTGCATATCACATCACAGTCCATATGAATGGGACCCTGGATTTGTGCAGTGCACAGCCTGTGCACCCTGATGTGGCTGTGTGTGTATTTCCCTTTCCTCCTCTTTTTTACTTGTACCACAGGGCCATTTTCTCTTCCCCAGGTTACACCAAAGCGGAAACAAAAGTCCAAAGAAAACGGACTTCCACTTAAGTGAAAGACGATGATTTCCTCCTCAGAGGCCTGAGGAAGGGGAAAGAATAGACGGTGGCCACTGAAAACAGGAGCGGAGGGTGGTCCGGACTCCAGAGGGAAGAGGAACACTCCAAAGGGGAGAAAGGAGGCCTTTCTGCGAGAGAGGTGCAGAGAGGAAGACAAGCTGCCCCAAGCAGGAGGACCCAGCTAAGTTCTCCTGGAATAACATCCTAGACATAGGTAAGTCCCCCTGATCTGCAGGTGGGGAACTGGGGTAAGGGACCCTTTCTGTGGGGTTAGAGAGGGACAACTGGGTCCCTGACCAAGGGCTCTCGGAACAGAATCAGTCGGGGCATTTCCCTGTGGGCAGGGACAGCACGGAACCCCCAGCTGCCCCTGAAGGGCCACAGAGCCCACCACTGTGGCCAGGAGATACACCATACAAACAGTATAATCGATTCTGGGGGTAAAGTTATCATCTTAAAGAGCTGTCACCACATCTCTCTTCAAGCAGAAACTCCTTGTCTGGAAGAGTAAGCTGGGGACGGCTAGGGCTGCAAGGTGAGCCCTTGAGGGTTGTGGTTACAGTGGGTACAAGGGCTTCCAAGGAGGGGAGCCGGGGCATCTGCTGGGGAGGAGGCAGGCGGGGTGTGGGGATGGAGGGGAGGAGGGAGAGGCCAAAAGAAAGACAGGAAAGGAGACAGCGAGAAGTCAGAAGATGACGGAAGGCTACGTGGAGAGGGGCGACGCCCCCTCTCTGCGAGCACCCAGCTCTAGGAAACATATTCAACTGGTCTGAATGGGCCTTTCTGGCCGTTAAAGCAGCAGCTGTTGTCACATCTGGGCAGCCGAGCACATCCAGAGACTTGGGGCCCTGGAGGCTGCAGTGACCCCGACTACATCAGCCTCTCTCCACCCTGGAATTTGAACAGGGGATTCCAGCCAAGGGTAGCTCTACAGTGTGACACCGGGGGGCGGAGGGGGGGCCAGCTGGCATCCGGCTTATAGAGGGTTCGGTGTTGGAAGGAAAAATGTAAATTCCACGTGGGAAGCTCCGAGGTCATGTCCTGGAGCAAGCATTGACACAGCATTTGACCTTCGTTAGCCAAGAAACCACTTCAGGACATATGCTCAGAGGCCCTTCTCCCCACCTCACAAGCTGGATGTCACCCTGCCCTGTTCCTGTGGAGAAGGTCAGGTGCGAGAGGGTGAGAAAGGCAGGTTCCTCCCTGGTCCTTCAGAAAGTGTGGAAGAGCTCAGGGAGAAACGTGGGGTGGACAGTTGAGAGAGATTGTCCCCGCTCTAAAAGGAAGCCTGGCTGGGTATGTTTGCCTTTAATCAAATGACTTCTACATATGCAGAGGGCTAGAGGGCTGTTTACTTTACCATTTACAAATAATTGGAAATTTTCTTTGTTTACATTTTGAAGGCTGGGGATTGAGAATTTACCCCCATGCTATTGGAAATCTGACTCTTTTGGCAATGTCCACAGGTAAGTGCTTTAAGACACCCCTCTGCCTAAGGCTGATAAAATCATTGTGGTGTAACGAACACTGGATCCATTCATTCGGAAATGCAACTCCAACCAGTTGGCTGTTTGCAAGGATAGCACGTGGTTGGCACACACCAAATATTTGTGGAAAGAAGGAGGGAGTCCCCATGAGCTGAGATAGACAGCAGTCATGAACTTGGAACCGTGAAAGGAAAGTCAAGGGTTTTGAATGCAGAGGTCACTGTACCCTAGGAGATGGAAGACGGCGCTTGAACAGAGAGCATCTCTACTTTGCTGACTGCCAACGCAGGACTAAAGGGCTCAGCCCCAAGCATTCCTAGGCAACCCAGATCTTCCCAGCCCGCACAATGGGTTTCTTTGGGCTGCTTGTTTGCTTTCTTTTGATTCTGTTGTTCAAAGGAAATAGGATGTGTTGATGTTTTGGATAAAGAATGTGCCTTCTGGGTGATCTAATTCATCTTGCAGAAGAATGAAAAGGAAACAAAAGGGCAGAAGGAAGCAAGACTCATGGAATATCTCAATAGAATGAAAACGTTCTATTGAGATGAATGAATTTTTTATATACTGTGAACACACAACAGTTTATGTTCTGTGAACAGGGACAGGTCATGCTGCCGTGCTGTGTTCTCCATCTTTTACCCCTAAACCATGGACCACAAGATACAACTGGTGTGAAGAATAACTTTTACATGGGGTGGGGATGAGTGGTGGGCGCATGGGGAACTAACGTGCTTGACACAGAAAAGAACTAACTACACACCCTATCTCGTTTAATCCTCACAACAGCCCAAAGGTAACTGGTATATAAGCAAATAAAAACAAAACATACCAAAACAGGCTCATGAAGAAAAGTCACACAACTGGGAAGTGTTAGGCTCAAGACTTGGGGGTCCAATTCGGTCTAATGCCAAAGTCCCTTCTCTTCCCACTGCCTCCCAAAGACAATGGGGACTCTGAAAATTACAAAGAGCACTGCTGCGTGTGGAAGCCCCTTGTCTATTCCAAAAGTACTTACTCCTGGAAATCACCAGCTTAATAGAGGTCTCAGTTTTTTAGACGATGCGGTGTGGATGAGATATTTTCAGCTAGCTACTTCTATCAACCTATCAGGCTATATTCTTTCCAGTTCAGTGATGGACGGGGTGAGTCACGGGATTTTGTTTTTAAGAAGTGAAATTTCCACATCTAAGTAGCTGTGGTATGTCAGGATAAGGGAATTATTTTACCCTCTTACGCCAGAGCTGGAAAGCCGGTTACTGAGGCTGTGCAAGTCCGTACATGCCCCTGAGCCTAGAAGCTGGAAGCAGTGGCCAGAGAGGTGCGCCCGACAAGCAGGTGTTAGACTCTGCCCCATTCCCCACCCACCCCATTCTCATTTCGTTCAACTTGGATTGGTCTTTAGTCAGAGTCTGCATTGATACAAGAAATAAGGAGGCTCTGTACTCTACGCAAGCCTAAAACAGCTTGAAGAACAGTCAGCCAGTCCCCTTTCTCTCTGCAGATGCCTGAGGTCTCTGTATTTGCTGAGTTTTTCATCTTCATCTAACCGTCTGCGCCTCTGTATGTGTAATGCACACAGGTGCTCGGGTTCCCTTAGGGCCACACATTTGGCTCATAAACCATTGAGGGCATACACACAGTCGGCTTCTCATTCAGATATTTGGCATCGTGGAAAGACAGTTAAGCGTGTTCCGGTCTTCTTAGTGTAAGAAGGGAACTGCTCCACTCAAAAGTGCTAGAAAGTTCCTCAAAAAGCTAAACAGAGAATTACCGTGTGACCCAGCAATTCCATGCCTACATATATACCCAAAAGAATTGAAAACTGGTAGACAAACAAATACTTATACACAAACGTCCATAGCAGCGCTATTCACAACAGCCAAGTAGCCGCTAGCAGAGGAATGCGTAAAGAAAATATGGTGTCTCCACACGACGGAACATGATTCAGCCATAAAAAGGAGTGAAGTGCTGATATGTGCTACAACATAGATGAGCTCTGAAGACAGGCTGAGTGACAGAAGCCAGACACAAAAGGCCATGTATTGTACGATCTGATTTATATGAGAAAATCTATAGAGACAGAAAGTGGATCAGTGGTTGCCAGGCACTGGGGGGCCAGGGAAAGGGAAGTGATTGCTTAATGAGTGCACGGTGTCCTTTGGGGGTGATGAAAATATTCTGGGACTAAATAGAGGTGATGGTTGCACAACACGGTGAATATACTAAGTGCCACTGGATTGTACACATTAAAATGGTTATTTATTTATTTTTGGCTGAGTTGGGTCTTAGTTGCTGCATGTGGGATCTTTCGTTGCGGCGCACACGCTCCAGAGCACGTGGGCTTTGTAGTTGCAGCACTCAGTCTCTCTAGTTGTGGCACGCAGGCTTAGTAGTTGCAGCGCGCGGGTTTAGTTGCCCTGTGGCATGTGGGATCTTAGTTCCCCGACCAGGGACCAAACCTGCGTCCCCTGCATTGGAAGGTGGATTCTTAACCACTAGACCACCAGGGAAGTCCCGTTAAAATGGTTAATTTTATGTTATGTGCATTTTGCCTCAATTCTTCTTCTAAGTGCTGGGAGCATGGAGTAGGGAATAAAGAATAAATGGGCAGAAGGCATCTGAGGAAGCAGCACAGTGGTGAGAGGAGCAAGAGACCAAGATACAGAGGATGTAACTCTGCTACGAGCTGTGTGACAGCAGGTGAATCACCCACCCTCTCAGGGCCTCCATTCTCTCCTCTGTGAGATGGAAGAGACTCAGAACAGCCAGCTCTGAGCACATATTGTGTCGATGTCAGCTATGGTTGCGAATGTATTGTTGTTAATTTTATAGATACATACGTTCTTCTCTAACGACCTTCTCCTAGATGCATCCTGGTTTTGAAATCAGTTCACTAGTTCAATCTTCGCCAGCTTCCAAGAGAAAACTCAGTATTCAGGAAGCCAGAAGAGCCTGCTGTTCTGATAAATATTCTGTGTTGAGCAAGGGGAAGTGAAAGGCAGAGCAGAGCCTGCAATTAGCGAGTTAAGGGAGCGGATGACATCAATACTTCTGGCCAAGGTTGTCAAAGAAATATGCGTTTTCACTTCACCACCCTGCAAAGCTAATAAACAACCCACTGTGTATGATTTAATATGACACTGTGTGTAAACTCGAAGGCTGTCTATTCCAAGGGAAGATCTGATTTGTAACCAGGGGAGCATCACAGCTGAGCACATTGGCCGTGATGAAGCCGGTGTCCCACCCCTGCTGGGTGCACCCAAGGTGACGGCCATGCTGGCCAGGAGGCTGTGGGGCTGTTTTCTCCATGGCTGCCGTCCAGACAAGAAGGGCTGAAGGCAGTGGGGGGCCCCACAGGACACAGCCCCAGACACATCTGCAAGGCTGTAATCTCCAGGGCATCTAGAGGGGTGACGTCACACCCTGCTCCACCTTCCAGAGAACAAAGCACCAGTCTCTCCTCCTGCTTCTGTGGACCACCCAGCAAGGAAGGACTCCAGCTGCCCTGAGCAGCGCTGGCATCAGCAATCCTGCAGGGTAGGGCAGACCATCACTGAATGCAAGGCTCCCCTGCAGTGACGGATTCTTCTCCAGGGTTTCACCCTCTCTTGCCTGCCAACAGCTGACTAGCTCTGGGACCTCTGTGCACAGGGAAGAGAAATGCACAGATTCATCTAGGTGTATTCTTCTAGACGCCCTGCATTCTGATGCTGCCTACACAGGCTTTGCCTTGACCAAAAAACTCTCCTATAAGGAAAAAAACCCAAGTATTGTCGCCTGGGGTCCACACTGCATTCAGCCTTCTCAGTATGCCAACTCCTATACTAGCAAAAATGATCCACACGTGTCTATTTCACACTCAAACACTTATTAGTATCAACTGTGTCAGCACACGTCCGCTTGGCACAGTGAGAGGTTCATAATAAACAGAAGGCCTGTTCTCTGCCTTAGGGACTTAATTTGTTCATTCCTTGATTCATTCTGTTTTTGAGCCATCTATCATGTGCCAGACACTGATGCCAGCAGTTCAACGTCAACAGGGAGGAAAAGTTCTCACACCTAAAACAGCTAGAGAATAATCTCAAACAGACATAGCATGGAGGCAAACCATGACAACTGCTGACACTATAAGTTTAGCCGTTTGAATTTATCGTTATATATGTATTCAGGCACTTATGAGCTAGAAGGAGCTCAAGTCATCCCTGGGTCCAATGGAATGGTGCCTACCCGGGGACTGACTACAACAGGACCTCCTGGACAGCTTCTTAAGCATACAGAGTGTCACACCCATCAGGATTGGCAAGGATGTGGAGAATCTGGGACCCTAAGGCACTGTTGGTGGAATGTAAAACACTGCAGCTGCTGGAGAAAACTGTATGATGGTTCCTCAAAAAATTAAAATAAATTACATATGATCCAGCAATTTCACTTCTGAGTGTATGTCCAAAAGAACTGAAAGTAGGGTCTCAGAGATATGTGTACACCCTCTTCATAGCAGCACTATTCACAATAACCAAAAGGTAGAAGAAGCAACCCAAGTGCCCACCAACAGATGAACAACAAAACGTGTTCTATACACATAGAGGAATATTATTGAGCCTTAAAAAGGAAGGAAATTCTGACACCTGCTACAACATGGAAAAACCTTGAAGACATTATGCTGAGTGAAATAAGCCCATCACAAAAAGACAAATACTGTATGATTCCAGTTATTATGAGAGTAGTCAAATTCACAGAGACAGAAAGCAGAACGGTGGTTGCCAGACGCTGGGGGAGGAAAGAAGGGGAATTGTTATTTAATAGATACAGAGTTTCAGTTTTGCAAGATGAAAAAGTTCTGGGGATTGGTTGTACAACAATGTGAATATACTTAACACGACTGAACTGAACTATTAAAAACAGTCAAGATGGTAAAATGTGTCATGTGTATTTTACCACAATTTTTTTTAACCTCTCTATTGGAGTATAATTGCTTTACAATGGTGTGTTAGTTTCTGCTTTATAACAAAGTGAATCAGCTATACACATATCCCCATATCTCCTCCCTCTTGCGTCTCCCTCCCACACTCCCTAACCCACCCCTCCAGGTGGTCACAAAGCACCGAGCTGATCTCCCTGTGCTATGTGGCTGCTTCTCACTAGCTATCTATTTTACATTTGGTAGTGTATATATGCCCATGCCACTCTCTCACTTCGTCCCAGCTTACCCTTCCCCCTCCCCTTGTCCTCAAGTCCATTCTCTAGTAGGGCTGTGTCTTTATCCCTGTCCTGCCCTTAGGTTCTTCAGCACCATTTATTTTTAGATTCCATGTATAAGTGTTAGCATACAGTCCTTGTTTTTCTCTTTCTGACTTACTTCACTCTGTATGACAGACTCTAGGTCCATCCATCTAGTGATGGATGTAGTCCATCACTACAAATAACTCAATTTCATTTCTTTTTATGGCTGAGTAATATTCCATTGTATATACGTGCCACATCTTCTTTATGCATTCATCTGTTGATGGACACTTAGGTGGCTTCCATGTCCTGGCTATTGTAAATAGAGCTGCAATGAACATTGTGGTACATGACTCTTTTTGAATTATGATTTTCTCAGGGTATATGCCCAGTAGTGGCATTGCTGGGTCATATGGTAGTTCTACTTTTAGTTTTTTAAGGAACCTCCATACTGTTCTCCATAGTGGCTGTATCCATTTACATTCCCACCAACAGTGCAAGAGGGTTCCCTTTCCTCCACACCCTCTCCAGCATTTACTGTTTGTAGATTTTTTGATGATGGCCATTCTGACTGCTGTGAGGTGATACCTCATTGTAGTTTTGATTTGCATTTCTCTAATGATTAGTGATGTTGAGCATCCTTTCATGTGTTTGTTGGCAATCTGTATATCTTCTTTGGAGAAATGTCTGTTTAGGTCTTCTGCCCATTTTTGGATTGGGTTGTTTGTGTTTTTGATATTGAGCTGCATGAGCTGCTTGTAAATTTTGGAGATTAATCCTTTGTCAGTTTCTTCATTTGCAAATATTTTCTCCCATTCTAAGGGTTGTCTTTTTGTCTTGTTTATGTTTTCCTTTGCTGTGCAAAAGCTTTTAAGTTTCCGTAGGTTCTATTTGTTTATTTTTGTTTTTATTTCCATTTCTCTAGGAGGTGGTTTACCACAATTTTTTTTTTTTTTTGCGGTACGCGGACGTCTCACTGTTGTGGCCTCTCCTGTTGCGGCCTCTCCTGTTGCGGAGCACAGGCTCCGGATGCACAGGCTCAGCGGCCATGGCTCACGGGCCCAGCCACTCCACGGCATGCGGAATCTTCCCAGACCGGGGCACAAACCCATGTCCCCTGCAACGGCAGGCGGACTCTCAACCACTGCGCCACCAGGGAAGTCCTACCACAATTTTAAAAAATACAGGTTCCTGGGCCCTGGTCCCAAAGATTCAGACTCAGTAGGTCTGGTGTAGGACTCTGGAATCTGCGTTTCTAAAGCTTCCTGGGAGTTGCTGATTTGTAGCCAGTTTGGACACTTCCAATCCAAGTACTTATTTTAGAGAGAAGGAAACTGAAGTCCAGGGAAGTAAAGTGATTTGCCAAAGGTCACTCAGCTCCCTAGTGACTGCATTTGGACAAGCCCAGACTGGTGGTTCCTAACCCTGGCTGGACATCTGAGTCACTAACTGGGCCCCAACCCAGACCCACTGAATGAGGATTTCTGGGAGAAGAGGCCTGAGCGACTTGAATTTGTAAACACTCCTTGAACTCTTAGAAGTCTGATGTGTGGCCAGAATTGAAGACTCCTAACCAAGCCCTCTGGTTCTTTTCACTCTTAAATGCTGGATACCAGATTTTGTCTGGGAAGTAGGGATCACGTGTCTGCTGTTTGAGTGGGCTGCTACCAGCAGAGCTTCCAGCCAAATTTGGTGGTTTAGCAACAGTAGTTCCTCCCTACTGCATATTTTGCATATTTCAGGGTCTAGTACACTGCCTCTGTTTCCTCAGTGCAAAGGCGAAAACAGCCCCCCGAGAAATACACATTGAAGAAAGGGCACAACGTAACCACTATGCTCCACTTCACTAGCCAGGGATGCAAAAGAAAGTCACATTTCTTTTTTTTTTTTAAGGAAACAGTAAAATTGTATTTCTTCTCAAAGAGTATAGAAATGGAGCCAGGCAGTATATACTTTTTTTTTAATAGATCTTTACTGGAGTATAATTGCTTCACAATACTGCATTAGTTTCTGTTGCACAACAAAGCAAATCAGCCATATGCATACACATGTCCCCACATCCCCTCCCTCTTGAGCCTCCCTCCAATCCTCCCTCTAGGTCATCATAGAGCACCGAGCCGATCTCCCTGTGCTATGCTGCTGCTTCCCACCAGCCAACTCTTTTACATTCGGTAGTGTATATATGTCGATGCTACTCTCACTTCACCCCAGCTGCTCCCTCCCACCACATGTCCTCAAGTCCATTCTCTATGTCTACATCTTTATTCCTGCCCTGCAACTAGGTTCATCAGTACCATTTTTAAATTTTTTTAGATTCCATATATATGCATTAGCATATGGTACTTGTTTTTCTCTTTCTGACTTACTTCACTCTGTATGACAGACTCTAGGTCCATCCACCTCACTACAAATAACTCAATTTCGTTTCATTTCATGGCTGAGTAATATTCCATTGTGTATATGCACCACATCTTCTTTATCCATTCATCTGTCGATAGACATTTAGGTTGCTTCCATGTCCTGGCTATTGTAAATAGAGCTGCAATTGAACACTGTGGTACATGACTCTTTTTGAATTATGGTTTTCTCAGGTATATGCCCAGTAGTGGGATTGCTGGGTTATATGGTAGTTCTATTTTTAGTTTTTTAAGGAAACTCCATACTGTTCTCCATAGTGGTTGTATCAATTTACATTCCCACCAACAGTACAGGAGGGTTCCCTTTTCACTACACCCTTTTCAGCATTTATTGTTTGTAGATTTTTTGATAATGGCCATTCTGACCAGCGTGAGGTGATAATTCATTGTAGTTTTGATTTGCATTTCTCTAATAATTAGTGATGTTGAGCAGCTTTTCATGTGCCTCTTTGCCATCTGTATGTCTTCCTTGGTGAAATGTCTATTTAGATCTTCCACCCATTTTTTAACTGGATTGTTTGTTTTTTTGATATTGAGCTGCATGAACTGTTTGTATATTTTGGAGATTAATCCTTTGTCTGTTGTTTCATTTGCAAATATTTTCTCATTCTGAGGGTTGTCTTTTTGTCTTTTGTATGATTTCCTTTGCTCTGCAAAAGCTTTTAAGTTTAATTAAGTCCCATTTGTTTATTTTTGTTTTTATTTCCGTTACTCTAGGAGGTGGGTCAAAAAAGATCTTGCTGTGGTTTATGTCAAAGAGTGTTTTTCCTATGTTTTCCTCTGAGTTTTATAGTGTCTGGTCTTACACTTAGGTCTCTAATCCATTTTGAGTTTATTTTTGTGTATGGTGTTAGGGAGTGTTCTAATTTCATTCTTTTACATGTAGCCGTCCAGTTTTCCCAGCACCACTTATTGAAGAGGCTGTCTTTTCTCCATTGTATGTTCTTGCCTCCTTTGTCATAAATTAGGTGCCCATATGTGTGTGGGTTTATCTCTGGGCATTCTGTCTTTTACAATTGATCTATATTTCTGTTTTTGTGCCAGTACCATACTGTCTTGATTACTGTAGATTTGTGGTATAGTTTGAAGTCAGGGAGCCTGATTCCTGAAACTCCAGTTTTCTTTCTCAAGATTGCTTTGGCTATTTGGGGTCTTCTGTGTTTCCATATGAGTTGTATAATTTTTGGTTCTAATTCTGTGAAGAATGCCATTGGTAGTTTGATAGGGATTGCACTGAATCTGTAGATTGCTTTGGGTAGTATCGTCCTTTTCACAATATTGATTCTTCCAATCCAAGAACATGGTATATTTCTCCATCTGTTTATGTCATCTTTAATTTCTTTCATCAGTGTTTTATAGTTTTCTGAGTACAAGTCTTTCGCCTCCTTAGGCAGGTTTATTCCTCGGCATTTTATTCTTTTTGTTGCAATGGTAAATGGGAGTATTTCCTTAATTTCTCTTTGTGATTTTTCTTTGCTGGTGTATAGGAATGCCACATATTTCTGTGCATTAATTTTGTATCCTGCAACCTTACCAAATTCATTGATTAGTTCTAGTAGTTTTCTGCTGGTGTCTTTAGGATTTTCTATGTGTAGTATCATGTCATCGGCAAACAGTGACAGTTTTACTTCTTCTTTTCCAATTTGTATTCCTTTTATTTCTTTTTCTTCTCTGATTGCCATGGCTAGGACTTCCAAAACTATGTTGAATAAGAGTGGTGAGAGTGGGCACCCTTGTCTTATTCCTGATCTTAGTGGAAATGCTTTCAGGTTTTCACCATTCAGTATGATGCTTTCTGTGGTTTTGTCATATATGGCTTTCATTACATTGAGGTAGGTTCCCTCTTTGACCATTTTCTGGAGAGTTTTTATCATAAATGGGTGTAGAATTTTTTCAAAAGATTTTTCTGCATCTATTGAGATCATCATATGGTTTTTATTCCTTAATTTGTTAATGTGGTGTATAACATTGATTGATTTGCGTATATTGAAGAATCCTTCCATCCCTGGGATAAATCCCACTTGATCATGATATATGATCCTTTTAATGTGCTGTTGGATTCCGTTTGCTAGTATTTTGTTCAGGATTTTTGCATCTATGTTCATCAGTGATATTGGTCTATAATTTTCTTTGTAATATCTTTTTCTGGTTTTGGTATCAGGGTGATGGTGGCTTCGTAGAATGAATTTGTGGATGTTTCTCCCTCTGTAATTTTTTGGAAGTTTGAAAAGGATTGGTGTTAGCTCTTCTCTAAATGTTTGATAGAATTCACCTGTGAAGCCAGCTGGTCTTGGACTTTTGTTTGTTGGAAGATTTTTTATTATGGTTTCAATTTCATTATTTGTGATAGGTCTGTTTATATCTTCTAATTCTTCATAGTTCAGTCTTGGAAAATTGTACCTTTCCAAGAATTTGTCCATTTCTTCGTGGTTGTCCATGTTATTGGCATATAGTTGTTTGTTGTAGTCTCTTATAACCCTTTGTATTTCTGCAGTGTCAGTTGTGATTTCTCCTTTTTCATTTCTAATTTTATTGATTTGCGTCTTCTTTCTTTTTTTCTTGATGAGTCTGGCTATGGGTTTATCAATTTTGTTTATCTTCTCAAAGAACCAGCTTTTAGTTTTATTGATCTTTGCTATTGTTTTCTTCATTTCTATTTCATTTATTTCTGCTCTGATCTTTATGATTTCTTTCCTTCTACTGACTTTGGGTTTTCTTTGTTTTTCTTTCTCTAGTTGTTTTAAGTGTAGGGTTAGATTTTTCATTTGAGATTTTTCTTGTTTCTTGAGGTAGGATTGTATTGCTATAAACTTCCCTCTTAGAACTGCTTTTGCTGCATCCCATAAGTTTTGGGTTGTCGTGTTTTCACTGTCATTTGTTTCCAGGTATTTTTTGATTTCCTCTTTGATTTCTTCAGTGATCTCTTGGTTATTTAATACATGCACACAAATCCATGTATTTGTGTTTTTACAGTTTTTTCCTGTAACTGATTTCCAATCTCATAGCATTGTGGTCAGAAAAGATGCTTGATACAATTTCAATTTTCTTAAATTTTCCAAGCCTTGATTTGTGACACAAAGTGCAATCTATCCTGGAAAATGTTCCATGTGCACTTGAGAAGAAATTGTATTCTGCCACTTTTGCGTGGAATGTTATATAAATATCAATTAGATCTATCTGGTCTATTTTGTTATTTAAAGCTTGTGTTTCCTTATTTATTTTCTGTTTGGATGATCTGTCCATTGGTGTAAGTGGGGTGTTAAAGTCCCCTATTATTATTGTGTTACTGTCAATTTCTCCTTTCATGGTTGTTAGCATTTGCCTTATGTTTTGAGTTGCTCCTATATTGGGTGCATGAACATTTATAATTGTTATATCTTCTTCTTGGATTGATCCTTTGATCATTATGTAGTGTCCTGCCTTATCTCTTGTAACAGCCTTTATTTTAAAGTCTATTTTATCTGATATGAGTATTGCTACTCCAGCTTTCTTTTGATTTCCATTTGTATGGAATATCTTTTTCCATCCCTTCACTTTCAGTCTGTATGTGTCCCTAGGTCTGAAGTGGGTCTCTTATAGACAGCATATATATGGGTCTTGTTCAGCCAGTCTGTGTCTTTTGGTTGGGGCATTTAATCCATTTACATTCAAGTTATTATCGATATATATGTTCCTATTACCATTTTCTTAATTGTTTTGGGTTTGTTTTTGTGGGTCTTTTTCTTCTCTTGTGTTTCCCGCTTAGAGAAGTTTCCTTGACATTTGTTGTAAAGCTGGTTTGGTGGTGCTGAATTCTCTTAGCTTTTGCTTGTCTGAAAAGCTTCTGACTTCTCCATCAAATCTGAATGAGATCCTTGCTGGGTAGAGTAATCTTGGTTGTAGGTTTTTCTCTTTCATCACTTTAAGTATATCCTGTCACTCCCTTCTAGCCTGCAGAGTTTCTGCTGAAAAATCAGCTGATAACCTTATGGGGATTTCTTTGTATGTTATTTTTTGTTTTTTCCTTGCTGCTTTTAATATTTTTTCTTTGAATTTAATTTTTGTTAGTTTGATTAATATGTGTCTTGGTGTGTTCTTCCTAGGGTTTATCCTGTATGGGACTCTCTGTGCTTCCTGGACTTGGGTGACTATTTCCTTTCCCATGTTAGGGAAGTTTTCAACTATAATATCTTCAAATATTTTCTCAGACCCTTTCTTTTTCTCTTCTTCTTCTGGGACCCCTATAATTTGAATGTTGGTGCATTTAGTGTTGTCCCAGAGGTCTCTGAGATTGTATTCAATTCTTTTCATTCTTTTATCTTAATTCTGCTCCTCAGCACTTATTTCCAACATTTTGTCTTCCAGCTCACTTACTCGTTCTTCTATCTCAGTTATTCTCTTATTGATTCCTTCCAGTGTATTTTTCATTTCAGTTATTGTGTTGTTCGTCTCTGTTTGTTTGTTCTTTGGTTCTTCTAGATCTTTGTTAAACATTTCTTGTATATTCTCAATCCATGCCTCCGTTCTATTTCCAAGATTCTGGATCATCTTTACTATCAATACTCTGAATTCTTTTTCAGGTAGATTGCCTACTTCCTCTTCATTTATTTGGTCTTGTAGGTTTTTACCTTGCTCCTTCATTTGTGACATATTTTTTTGCCATCTCATTTTTTCTTTTTTTTTTTTTTAATGAATGGGATTCTGTTCCTGTCCAACTGGTTGTTTGGCCTGAGGCTTCTAACACTGGGGTTTGTAGGCTATTGGGTAGAGTTGTGTCTTGGTGCTGAGATAAGGAACTCCACAATCCCTCACTCAGATGAATATTCCCTGGGGTCTGCCCGGGCTCATGAACTAAGATCCCGTAAGCCACCTGCAGTGGCAAAAACTAAACAAAATACAACAATAACAAAGTAAAAAATAAAATTAGACTAGGAAACTAACAGATATGTTAGGAAGAATATAAAAATAAAAATATAGATGAATCAACAACCAGAAGGTACATCAGTACCACAATAGTAAAAAGAGGGAGAGGGAAAAGAAAAAAAAAGGGTGGGAAAAGACCTTGGCTGTGGAGGGTGGGGCCTAAGCAAGGTTTGGGCTGTGGGTGGGGCCAATGTTCAGGACCCACAGGGCTGGAAAAGGCCCTGGGGGCTGTGGGGGGTGGGGCTTAGGCTCAAGGAACAGAAGGGGCCCAGGCGTGCCCCCTACCCCGGTCTCAGAGGGCGGGGGACCTCACCTGGGAGCCCAGCAGCCTTCCTGGACTCAAGTGGGCGGGGCAAATACCCTCCTGTCCCCTTCTGCTCCTCCAGTCTGGGAGGGTCCCTCCTGGGAGGACCCCTCCGCCCTTCTCTCCTGATCTCCCAGCTTCCCTCCTATGCCCCCAAGGACCCACGTGGCCTGGAGGGGGCTTTGGAGGGCAGGGGATTGGCCTGGGAGCTCAGCAGGCTCCCCAGGCCCAGGTGGGCAAGGCAATTGCCCTCCGCTCCTCTCCCGCTCCTCCTGGAGAGTCCCTCCCACCTGCCTCTCCTGATCTCCCCAGCCTCAGGGGCACCAATCCTGTCTGACCTCCACTTCTCCTGCCCCCTCAGTCCCCCTATGTCCTACCGGTTCACTTTGGGGTTCCTCCCGTCTCCTTGGGCATCAGAGTCCTCCACCAGCTGCTGGCAGACACCTTAGTCGTGGGGAGATGCTAACTCTACACGGCCATCTTGACCCCCAACTCCCACATTTCTTATAAATTCTCTAAGTCCCTAGCTGCCTAAGTTAGTAAGAAATCAAGATGTACTTCCAGAACTTCCTTCCAAAAACCATTCCAAAACATCCCAGGCTTGCCTATGCATACCAAAGGGCAGTCCCACCTACTCTCAGCCCATAGCAGCTAAGCACACAGCTTTCCTACTTAAAGCAGATCTGATTCCAAAGGGTCATTAGTCTAAAGTTAAGAAGCCACCTCTGGATTCACTGCCATCAGTAGGACTGTGATTCAACCACGGGAAGCTTTCACACCACTTGTGGATGGTATGTGTCCTTTGGGGAAGTCTTCTCTAGAAGAAGCCAATGTGGTCATCATCAAAAAGACAAGAGGTAACAAGTGTTGGGGAGACTGTGGAGAAAAGGGAACCCTCGTGCACCTCTGGCAGGAATGTAAATGGTGCAGCCACCATGGAAAACAGTATGGGGTTTCCTCAGAAGGTTAAAAATAGAACAACCATACAATCCAGCAATCTCACTTCTGAGTATATATCCAAAGGAAGTGAAACTAGGATCTCAAAGAGATCTGTACTCCGATGTTCACTACAGCATTATGTACAATAACCCATACATGAAATCAACCTAAATGTCCATCAACAGATGAACAGATAAAGAAGACATGGTACATATACACAATGGAATATTGTTAGGCCATGGAAACAAAGAAATCCTGCTGTATGCTACAACTTGGATGAAACTTGAGGGCATTATGCTAAGTGATGTAGGTCAGGCAGAGAAAGACAAATACTATATGATCTCACTTATCTGTGGAATCTAAAAAAGCTGAACTTAGAGAAACAGAAAGAGGAATGGTGGTTACCAGAGGGTGGGGTATTGGGGGAAATGGGAAGGTATTGGTCAAAGAGCACAAACTTCCAGTTATATAAATAACAAATTCTAGGGATCTAATGCACAGCATGGTGATTATAGCTAATAATACTGTAACATATATTGAATATTGCTGAGAGAGTAGACTTAACTTATTATTATTTTTTTTTGGCTGCATTGGGTCTTCGTTGCTGTGCAAGGGCTTTCTCTAGTTGTGGTGAGCAGAGACTACTCTTCGTTGTGATGTGCAGGCTTCTCATGGCAGTGGCTTCTCTTGTTGCAGAGCACAGACTCTAGGCGCATGGGGTTCAGTAGTTGTGGCATGCGGGCTCAGTAGTTGTGGCTCATGGGCTCTAGAGCACAGGCTCAGTAGTTGTGATGCATGGGCTTAGTTGCTCCGCAGCATGTGGGATCTTCCCAGACCAGGGCTCGAACCTGTGTCCCCTGCATTGGCAGGCGGATTCTTAACCACTGCGCCACCAGGTAAGCCCGAGAGTAGATTTAAATGTTCTCATCACCAAAAAGAAATATTAATTTTGTGGGATGGAAGTGTTAGGTAATACCATCATGGTAATGATTTTGCAATATCTAAGTATATCAAATGAATACGTTGTGCATTTTATTTTTTTAAACTTTGAAAGAAACAAAGTTTATCACTTACAGATCCTGGAAATTACACAGCACACAGGGGGTCCACACAGCGAGGTTGCAGGTAAAGAGAGAAAGAGCCGTTGTGCATGTTAAACTTACACAATGTTATATGTCAATTACATCTCAATAAATCTAGAAAATAAATAAATAAATAGGCCAATATCACCTACACTGAACACCTGTTGTGGCAGGTAATCTCCCCCCCACCACCACCACCCCCGGATGATCTCTGCAAGTATCCTAAGAAAATCCTTAGTATCTGTGATATCCAGGCCAGTGTGTCTGCAGTCAGCCCCTCAAATTCACTCTTTGACGTGGAGCAGATTTGAACAGGCCTTGAACCTATGGGCCACGTGTGGCTTGTGATGGTTCAGGAGAAGCATTTAACCACCTATTGGCTTTAAATTAAGGTCCTGGACAAACTCCTAGCTCTCATCTGAACCAACATTAAACCAAGACTTCCGACAAGGGTGTTCATCCTCTCGTCACAGAGGCAAATGTCTCTGATTTCATCAGGTGCTCTTCTTGCTATCCTGTGACTTGACAAATACCTCACGTGTTGCTTGATCTACGCTTCTAACCATCCCTACTGTCTTGTAATAATTCACTCTACATATGCAAAACACACTAAACTAAAAAACAGTATGGCTGCTATGAAAGGACATTGTGTGACCTCCCCTCCTGCCATCTGTTGGGGGCAGGCAGAGCTGGTGCCCTTCAGCTCTGAAGCAGGGTTCTGCAGGTGGAGATTGGAAGGTGGAGAAGCTTCCGTGCTCTACTCAGTACCCCTATAGTTCCATTCTCCATCCTTGATGCCTCTGCTCCTAAAACATGATATCACCTCCAATACAAGAGGCCCAACAGCCCAGGACCTGCCCATTCACCTAAGGAGTCATGAGGGCAACGTAGCAGAGACTGCAATCCACAGGGATAAAGCCACCCCAAGGCACAGTGTTCCCTGAAGCTGCAACCATGCAGGGGCTCCTCATCCCCCAGCATTGCACCCAGCATCCCACGGTGCATCCTATGAAAGGGGGTGGGAACTTGGACTTCAAATGTTACAGGTCCAATAACCCACTCTTCGCATCTGTCCACGCAGGAACACACACACACACACACACACACACACAGTTATTTTTTCCCTAAAGTCATATTCATGGCTCCAAGATAGTTGGATCTAGAGTAGTTCCTGAAAAGGCCAAATACTGTGGCCAAAATTAGCCCTCTCCGAGTCCTAGGCCAGACTCCCCAACCCTCTGGTGAGCTTTCTCTCAGAGTCTTCTGTTATCCTTTCTTGCCATCTAACCTGCCGGGCAATTCAATTTATAACATGTTATAACAACATTAAATTTCCTAAAGAGGGAATAAGGGTCTCAAACCATTCCCTCTCTGGAGACACCTGGTGCTCCATATATAAATATGCCCAAACTCTCTCCATTACAGTGAACTTGCTCTGCACATGTACTACTGAAGAACCATTCCATTAACTTTCCTGGCACAAGACGAGAGTAGTTAGAGATATAAAAGAAATTGGAAAGGAAGAAGTAAAACATCACTATGTACAGGTTCTATGATGATACACCAGACGACCCCCAAAAATTGGCAGAAAAACTATCTCAAACAAGAAGAATATTTAGTAAGGTAGCAGGGCTCCAGAACTAGCAAACAAACAATAACCCTCTGAAGATATAACGGGGAAAACAGGTGCCACTTACAAGAGGAACTAGAGAGAAAAAAGATAAAATTAACCAAAAAAGTTCAAGGCCTATAGGAAAGAAATTTGAAAACGGTTCTGAAAAGAAACAAAAGAGGATTTGAACAAACAGAAAGTCATAGTATGTCGTGATATGTCAATATTTTATAAAGGAACTAATACATTTAATATATCAATATAAATACCAACAAAGTTTTTTTTTTCCTGGAGCTAGACAAGATGATGCTAAAGTCCTCAGAGAAAAATAAAGTAGGAAAATTCTGAAAAGAACAATGAGTAGTATTCACATTAGTATTATTAATGGTCACAGTAGTATTACCAAAATTTTAATATAGTATTACTAGTGTATAAATAAGCAGACAGACTAATGTAACAGTAGAAAATCCAGAAATAGTCTCAAATACATGAAGGAATTTAGTATACAATAAATCTGGAAAATCTGGGGAAAACAAGGACTTTTCAATAAAAGGTATTATTACAACTAGTTAGGCCATCTGGAAATAGTTTGTAAGCCACACCTTATGCCATAAACGAAGAAAATTTTCAAATGGATCAAGAATTTAAATCTAATGATAAAAAAATCAGAAAACAGAGAATTCTTTTAAGGTTATAACCTTAGAATGGTTAAGACATTTCTAAAATGATTCAAAATCCAGATGTCATGAAAGAAAAGATTAAAATGTTTTACTTTATAAAAATGGAAACTTCTGCATGAATAAAAACAAATAGCCAAAAGAACTATTATAAACAAAGGCCAATGACAAACAGAAAAATATTTGCAACTCACATTCCATATATACAAAAGGATCTCACAAAATGACAAGTAAAAAGATCAATGGCCTGAAGTCACATGGGTGAAGGATAGCCCATAAAAAGGAAATACAAATGCTCTACCTCACTCATAATAAAAGATGTAAATTAAAGCCACTGAGATACCATTTTCTTAATTAACAAATTGGCAAGAATCCAAATGTTTAATAAGGCAGAAGCCTGCAGAGGCAATAGGTACTCTCACTTATGGCTGGTGGGAGTATAAATTGATACAATCCGTTTGGAAGCAATTTGGCAATATCTATTAAATCACAAAGGCATGTTCCCTTTGACCCAACAATTCCACCTTCAGGGATTCATCCCACAGTCATTCTTTTACACATGCAAAATGACCTGTGTACAAAGTTACTCGCTGAGGCATTGTATGCAATAGCAAAAGATTAGAATCAACTTAGATGTACATCAATAAGAACCGGATTAAATAAATTATGGCGCAGCTTAGATAGGCTGGGACCTGGGACCCTTTACCGGAATGCTGCACTTGTGCCTGTCTCCATGGGCAACAGAATACAAAGAAACTATAGGAACTAAAAATACACACATGCGCAGTTGGGGCAATCATGAACAATAAGAGACAAAAAGGCCACAAACCAATCGCCATGTCAGAGGTGCTGGGAGCAAAAGTAGGGTACCGCCCAAGATCCGTGCACACAGCACCACCAAGGCGGCGGGCAGACCACCTAAGCCGCCCCTCCGGCCTGACCCACCCCTACCCTCAACGCATTTAAGGAACGAGGCTGCCCTCCTCCTCAGAGAGGAGCAAGGGCACCTGTTACTTGTTTTCGCTCTTTTGTGCTAGAGCACGAGTCCCAATAAAGCTTTGCCTGAATTTCTCACTTTGCCTCATATCAATTTCTATTGATTAAAGAGTCCAAGGACCCGAGTCAGTAACACAGCCACAAAATGGAATATTATGCAACTCTAAAAAGGAATAGGAAAACTCTTAAGGAACTGATATGGAAAAGTCTCCAAGATAAGATGGTAAGAGGAAAAAGTAAGGTACAAAATGTAGGGAACACTGTTAGTTGATTTTTAAAAGTTGGGAGAGGAAAGGCTGTATATTCATATTTGTTTGTACCTGCTTTAATAATACCTCTTAAAGAATGCCCCACGAAACAAATAATATGGGATAGCTGCTGGAGGAAGAGAAGCTGGCGGGACAAGGGAGAGAATTGCGAAGGAGCCATTTTACCATATCTATTTATAGTTTTCATTTTTGAACTATGCAAATGTATCGCCTATTTAAAAAAAGAAAATGGTAATTTTTTAAAGAATATGCTGAACAAGGGGGATTAAATGGTATTTCCTTTGATTAACACAGGTTGTTAAAGCCACTCTCACAAACATAAAATTAGGCTACTCTCTGCATATTGCCTAGGGGGCCACTGTGCTGGCATTCCACTCCCAACCCGTGGGTCTGAGCCCCCAAGGTGGGGACAATGAACTGTCAGCTCACATTCCCTGCTTTGGAGCCAAACCCTAACCATCCTTGGATTAGTGGGGAAAAAATGCAAAAATAGATAGCCTGGCCCAAGAAAGTCTTTCTTTGAGAAACTAAAGCTTATTTCCCAAACCATACAGTCAATTTTTAATGAGTTTATGCAAACTCAATACTCATTATGGAGCCACAACTAAATAATCTGCAATTATATTTTAAGATAGAAATTGCTTTTAGGCGAGAACACAAAAGAATAAAAAGCCTAAATGCACCTGATACCTCCCACTGGTTCTCCATAATTGTACTTTTTTTTTTGTGGTACGGGCCTCTCACCGTTGTGGCCTCTCCCGTTGCGGAGCACAGGCTACAGACGCGCAGGCTCAGCGGCCATGGCTCACGCTCCGCGGCATGCGGGATCTTCCCGGACCGGGGCACAAACCCGTGTCCCCTGCATCGGCAGGCGGACTCTCAACCACTGCGCCACCAGGGAAGCCCCCATAATTGTACTTTCATACATGACAGTGGTGGTCTACAATTCTCTCAGAAGCAACATTTCATGCTCCACCACTTGTGCACTTACTATTTGATGTGTTAAGGTCAGTTCTTTTTTTTTTTTTCTTTTTTTAATTAATTAATTTATTTATTTTTGGCTGCTTTGGGTCTTCGTTGCTGCGTGCGCGCTTTCTCTAGTTGCAGCGAGCGCGGGCTACTCTTGGTTGTGGTGCGCGGGCTTCTCATTGAGGTGGCTTCTCTTGTTACTTCTCTTGTTGCAACAAGAGAAGAGTAACGCAAGCTTCTCATTGCTTCTCTTGTTGCGGAGCACGGGCTCTAGGTGCACGGGCTTCAGTAGTTGTGGCAGACAGGCTTAGTTACTCCATGGCACGTGGGATCTTCCTGGACCAGGGCTCGAACCCATGTCCCCTGCATTGGTAAGCGGATTCTTAACCACTGTGCCACCAGGGAAGTCTCAAAGGTCAGTTCTCATCTCTTAGATACCGCAACATAGGCAGATGTTTGAATTACTTTCTTTCCATTAGAACTGTGGCTATTTAAGCAACAGTGTCACTCTCTGACTGGGGGAAGTGCAGGCCCTTCATGACAGCCCACTGTTGACATATCTATTCCCTTGACTTGTGCGCAAAGCAAGAACATGTTTGGAAGTTCTCTGGGGCCAGAAGCTGTGCCTTCTTCTTCTGAATCCTCAAAGACTGAAATGTATCACCTGGCACACAGTAGTGCTCAGCAAAGGTTTGAGAAATGAATGATGAGGTCAGAGAGAGGAAACTGACCTACCAATGGTTAGGAGACAGCAGAGTCCAATTTTTCTTCTACCATCAGATAGAAAATCCAGGAGGATTATTTAGGAAGCCTGAGAATTGCCCAGGGATGTGGGTGGTCCATACAATTCAACCTCTGGTGGCAAATCTTTAAGTGGATCATTAACTTTCCATGGACAGTGGACATAACCAGTAGGAGAACGATGGCACCAGCATGTTTCCCCATAGAGCTCCCGAGTCATAGAAGCTGTACCCACAGGGGTTGAAGAAGCTCAGAAGACTGGGGAGGAAGGTGTTACTATTAATAGCAAAGGCCCCGATGGGAAGCTGAGTCTCAAAGAAAGGAAGTTCAAGACCTGGATTGTTGGAGAAGACGGGGAAAGAGTGGACAGAGGTAAACGGCAGGGTGGGTAGGACGGCCGGTCACAGAGGTGGACATGAGCCTCTCTTTCCCTGACACCTTCCTTCTCTTTCCCTTACTCCTCCCTTGAAAAGCTGGGCTATGACTTAGAGGGGGAATCTAAAGTTGAAGAATAAAGCCCACACAACGGGTAGCCACAAAAAAATCAGTCTGAACAGGTAGAGCGAGAGCCAGCCAAGGAAAAACAGGTGGAGGTGGGGATCGGGAGCTATTGTGAGCTCTTGGGTGAGGAGATGCAAAAGCAACGTGTTGATAAGATCAACAGAGACATGCAAGACCTATTGGGAAGATGCTAGACTGATCAAGGGCGCTCAGTGAAGTGCTGTTAGAATGATGGGAGTTGGAGTGAGAGTCAAGGCAAATATTTCATTTCTAAGGAAGAAGATAATTGCTGCCTGGAGGACCGATTAGGGACCAGGTGTGAAGTGCAGGGAAGTTACCAGAGAAGATTCTGAGACATCTGAAAAACAGGCAATGAGTTCCCCTGGTAGGAACTGGGTAATTGGGAAAGGAAGCTGGGATTTGGGATGCGAAGATGATGAATGAGGGTGACTAATGCGATGAGTAAGCTTGTGGGCTGTAGCCCATTGAGGTGACGGCAGAATCGTCTGTACTAAATACCCTTGTGTGGATCTTTACCTGGAGGAAAGACCCCGGCCTGTCTTTATGGTCCACGGTACTGGACTTCCCCACATCAGAACGTGTTTCCATATTTCAGCTCAGTGACAACTTCTATGATATATGATTTTTAAGTCCATTGCCTACAAGCTCAGAAAAGGCGTAAAGGCCGTCATTTGGAGGCTCGCTCTCTTTGCACTCAGTGTCATCAAGTTCAACGAACATCAGTTTACAAGCCCTGAAGGGGCTGCTCTCAGGCGGCTCTGCTCACCCATCTGCTGATGGGCCCAGTTTACCTTTCGGCTTTCCCGTAATTACGTGTGTGTGTGTTTGCCTGGCTCACTTCGCACCACTGACAGGACCCTGGCCTTTGATTGAGTTTGTGAGCTCAAACTTGGTAGAACTCACAAATCTTTTCCTACTGAATGTCTCATTGAAGGTACGTGTTTTCAGGTTGCCTTACTTGGAAGGAAAAAGCAGCTCAGACTAGCAATCTCCTTCTTGCAGAGAAATAGACTGCCCTCCCAAACGGAGTCAATATGAAGAGGGAGTCCCTGGAAAGAGTAGGGCCCAGAGCGGGAGTGCGTGAGGCGGAGGCTATTTTTAGGCCCTGATGTCGCCGCCTGATGGCCACTGGCGTCAGTGGACAAAGGAGGTCCGGCCCATTGGACTGTGTTCCTTGGCTGACATTCCAGGAGCTGCTGGCTGAGGAAGGTTATTTTCTGCAAGGAAAAACACACTGTCCAGACGAATGGTGGGTTTGTCTGAGGACTTGCCGAAAGGTCTTGGTGTATTTTAAAAGCAATCCTGGCTTCAGTGAAGCAAAACTGAAGAGCTTCACTTCCAGGCCTGCCTGGGCCTCCTCCCCCCACATTCCCCTCTCCTCCCTGCTTCCCTGTCCTCCTTTGCCTTCCATTGTCACCTGCCCTCCTCCCTTCCTTATCCTACCAGACAGCTGCCTTGGCAAGGAGGGACGGGGAGACAGACGCAGGAGCCCTTCAACAGGAGGCAGGAGCAGCTGCAGCCCACAAGTCACAGGATCCCTGCCCGGACACGTGGCCAGAAACTGGGTCTTTCAGGACAGGCAGGACCAAGTCTACTGCCTTTCACGCTGCTTGAGCCCAATGTGACCTGGTACACCTCTCAGATCACGTCCTAGTTTTTGGAATAAAAAGTAGTATGTTGGGCTTCCCTGGTGGCGCAGTGGTTGAGAGTCCGCCTGCCGATGCAGGGGACACGGGTTCGTGCCCCGGTCCGGGAAGATCCCACATGCCGCGGAGCGGCTGGGCCCGTGAGCCATGGCCGCTGAGCCTGTGCGTCTGTATCCTGTGCTCTGCAACGGGAGAGGCCACAATGGTGAGAGGCCCGCGTACCGCAAAAAAAAAAAGTAGTATGTTGGTATGATGTAGGTGCAAAATTACAAGAAAAAACAAAACCTGAAAACCTGAAACAAACAAAACCTGAAAAAACAAAAACAAAACCTGAAAACCTGGAAACAGGGGGATTGATTTGAACAAGACTAAATTCATGTCAAGCCATCTAATTTGAGATTTTGGAGTCCCACATTTCCTTCCCTCAAATAGGGTCTGGCTCAACTCCAGAGCACAGCAGTGGACTGAGAATGGAGATGGAGCCTGTCAACTGGCCCCCCCCCTGTTGGGATGGCAGCTCATTCAGGGCTTGTAAACCTGATGTTCATTGAACTTGATGACACTGAGTTCAAAGAGTGAGCGGAATTCGGATGGTCAGGAGTTCTTTGTGATGACTATCCAGGACGTGGGCAGGCCTGAGGATACCTGCGCTCCTGACTCAGGGTCCCCTCATCTCTCAGAAAAGAGTCCTCTTGCCAAAAATGGTAGGCAGCCAGGAGCCTAGCCTATAGAATGTGTCTATTGTGAGGCTCACCTGCAAAATATCTCAGCACATATATGTAATCCTGAATGAGTCTTTGTTTTCGCAATTTTGGAAGCGTTATAGAAATGGAGTCACGTGTTCATTCACGAATGGTTCCTTTCACTCAACATAGTTGCTGAGATGTTTTCCCCAAGTTAATGCGTGAGCTGTCATGCATTCATTTTTCAGTGTATATAGCACAATTTCTGCATTCATTTTCTCCTGGGTGGGTATTTGTGTTGTTTCCAGTTTTTTTCTTTTGTTTTTAACAACAGTTCTGTTACAAAGATTCTTGTGCTCCTCTCCTGGAGTTTGTAAGGAAGAATTTCTCTAAGGGGTACATAGTGGAATTTCTGGGGCATGTGGCATCTTTAGCTTTTCTAGATAAAGCTAATTTTTTCCCCAAAGTACTAATTTACACATCCACCAGTAGTGCTTTGCTCACATCCATGGTATTGTCTGAATTATTAATTTTTGCCAGTCTGGTGGCATAAAATAGTATTTCCTCCTTGTTTTAATTTACAGTCCATGTTTAATCATGAAATTGAGCGTTTTTTCATATGTTGTTATCCGTGTTTCCTTTCCTATAATGTTCCTGCTCTCATATTTTCTCTATTTGTATAGTGTGGTTTACCTGTTTCTTAGTGATTTTTAGGAGTTATTTGTATATTCTGGATAATAATCTCTTTTGTTTATATGTGTTACAAATACTTTCTCCCTGCTTGGAGCTTTTATTTTCACTCTTTTTGTAGTCTTATAGCAGTTCTTAAGGTGGTAGAATTATCAGTCTTTTCCTCGCTGCCTTGCACTTTTGTGTAACATTTAAGAAATCCTTCCCTATCCTGAAGGCTTAAAGATGTTCTGTGTTTTTTCTAAAAGGGCTTAGAATTTTGTCTTTTACCTTCGAGCCCTTAATCATTCTGAATTGATTTTTGTACGTGGAGTGATACAGAGTTCCAATTTCATATATTTTCCATATGAATAATTACTGAATAGTGTAGCACCTCCCCACTTTTCTGTAATGCCACTTTTTCCATTTATCAAATTTCCAAATATGCTTAGGTCTGTGTCTAGGCTGTTTTGTGACAGTGGCCTTTCTGTCTATCCCTGCACTAATATCTCACTCTCTTTATTATTATTTTATAATGAGGCTTGATAGCTAAGAAGGCAAATCCCTCCTCTCTGTTCTTTTTTCTTGTAGACTGTGTTGGCTAGTCTCGGACTTTTGCCCTGCCACATAAATATTAGAGCCAGCTTGCCAACTTCCATGAAAAACCATGTTGGTATTTTTACTGGAAATTTGAGCTCCAAACGAGCTCAAATTTGGAAAAATGGACATATTTTCCTTACATTTTTATTGCTATTATAAATGATAACTTTATCAAATTAAATTTTCCAAATGTTACTGGTGTGTAAATATGCAATTGCCTTGTTTATATTGTGTTTATAATTGGCAACCTTGCCAAACTCTTATTATTCTAACAAATTGTCTATGACTCTATGCAAACAATCATATCATCTGTGAATAATGATAGTGTGGTGTCTTCCTTTCTAATCCTTATACCCTATACATCTTTCTTTTTTCCTTACTGTACTGGCTAAGAAGTGGTTAAAAACAGGGATTCTTGTCTTGTCCCTGCTTGCTAAAGGATCTGCTTTCTCAATTTCATCATTAAGTGTGGCATTTGCTGTAAGTTTTCTTTGTACACTGATGTTCTTTATCTGGTTTAAAAAATTCCATTCTATTCCTGATTTGTTAAGAGTCTTTATCATTAAGTTAATGTTGGATTTTATGAAACAGTTTTTCTGCTTTTACTGAGAGAATGCATATAGTTCAATGATTTTTTACCAAATGAACACTCAAGTAACCACCAACTAGGTCAAAAAATAGAATATTACATGTACCCCAGAAAACCCCTGAGCATCCCTTCCCATCTCTATACTATCACCCCTCCCCAAAGCTAACCATTATCCTGACTTTTATGGTTATCTTTTCCTTTTTTCATAGTTTTAACTCCAAAGTGTTTGCCCCTAAATACAACAGTTTAGTTTTGCCAGACTGTTTTGGTTTTCTGTTTGTTTTCTGTTTGTTTATAAATGGGTTCATACAGAGTATATTCTTTTGAATTTAGTTGCTTTCACTCAACATTAGGCTTGTGAAATGCATCCACATTATTGTTTATAACTAGAGTTTGTTATAATTGCTTATAATTCTCCATTGTATAAATATATCATGATTAATTATCATTCTACTCTTAGTGGACATCTGAGTTAAAGCCAGTTTGGGGCCATTATGAATAATGTTGCTATGAATAATCTTGTAAGTCTCTTAGTGAATATGTGCCTGTATTTCTGTTAATTATACACTTATCGGTAGAATTACTAGCTCAAAGGGTATGAGGAGCGTCAACATGAGTAAATAATGACAATTGTTTTCTAAAAGGGCTGTACCCAATCACACTCCACCAGCAGTGTAACTACTGCTCTACATTCTTATCAACATTTGGAACTATTTTTCTTTTCGATTTTAGCCATTCTGATGAGAAGGTAATAATTCCAATTTGCATTTTCCTACTTATAATGCTGCTGAATACCTTTTCATGCATTATTCTCAAGAAGAAGAGAATATTAGCCACTGTTAAAGAAAGAATTAGTAAACTGGAAGATAGATTTGGAGAAACTATCCAGAATACAGCACAGAATAGGGGGAAAAGATGATTAAATCGAAGTTAAATGACGTGAAAGATAAGGTAAGAATATTTACCTTAAGATAAGAATATTAACATATAATTACTTGGAATTCTGAAATGAAATAACATAAATAATGGGAATATCTCCTCAACATCTGAGGAGATATTAACTGAATTTTTCAAAGAATTGATGAAAATCACAAATCCTCAGAATCAGGAAGCTCTATGAATTTCAAGAGATGTAAAGTTTAAAAATCCACACTTTTTTTATTCAAAGAATACCAAAGAAAAAAAGAAGATCTTAAAAGCAACCAGAGAGAAAAGAAAAATTACCTATGATAGAATAACAGATTTACTTCTGACTTCTGAAAGCAACAAATAAAGCCAGAAGGCAGTAGAATAATATTTTCAAAAACCTAAGAGAGAGTCTTAGAATGTCGACTTAGAATGTACATCCAATGATAGTTCCTTTTAGGAACAAGGATAAAATAAATATATTTCAGACCAGCAAAGAGTGAAAAAGTATACTAACAGCAGATTCTCAATAAAACAAAAGACCAGATCATTGGCTAAATGTTGTGGAAGCCATTAAAAAACAGGAAATTCGGGCTTCCCTGGTGGCGCAGTGATTGAGAGTCCACCTGCTGATGCAGGGGACACGGGTTCGTGCCCTGGTCCAGGAAGATCCCACATGCCGCGGAGCGGCTAGGCCCGTGAACCATGGCCACTGAGCCTGCGCGTCCGGAGCCTGTGCTCCGCAACGGGAGAGGCCACAACAGTGAGAGGCCCACATACTGAAAAAAAAAAAAACCACAAAAAAAACCCCAGGAAATTCATAGGAACCAAAATAGAAGCTATAGTAGATAACTCTGAGGTATCAACTCAATCCTCCTCCCCTTTTTCTTCTGAAAACTAAAAAAAATGTAATGTTCAAAAAGTTAACAACATGCCTCTCATACAAATACAAAATAAACATATGTCAAGATTTGCCCACTTCATTTCTGAGGAAATCAGCAGGATAGTGAGGCTGGTTCAAAGGAGAAGTATAAGTTAAAAGAATATACAGTCTTTAAAAAAAAAAAAAAAAGAATATACAGTCCTTAAAGAAAGAAAATGTTGGAATAATATTGCTAGGTTAGGTACAAAACTAGTTAACATGCTTATGGGCAATAAAACCAAAAACTTTGGTTATATTTTCTACCAGATAGAAATCATTTGAATATCTACTGGACAAAATCTATTAGTTATCATGTAATTTCAGAGTCTTGGCCTTTAATCAGTAGGAGAAAGTGAGTCATATAAAGATACATTCCTCTAGATAATTAAAGAACCCTAAGGTGGTTAAGCAACACTCCAATATGACATTGAAAGGACAAGCTGTCTTTCTTTTGCCTTATTTCCAAATTTGAGATACTTTTTCTTAACAGAATAAATCCCCACCTAATGAACTAAACAATGGCAGTAATGCTGGTATCACATGACTCACAGCCTAGGTCACAACTGACCCAACCTGCACTGCTCAGCTTCTCTAGCAGGTGTTGGGAGTTGGAACACCAAAGACTCCGCTTTGAACTAGGGAGCAAAGTGTGCCATTTTGTGGCAGCCACGCTTATCCACGCTCACGCCAAAGAAGTAAAAGCTGGTCTACAGACAAAAAGAAGTACGGATCATCCTTGAGAAAGAAGCAAAGAGTCCAGCTGGCCCCACGTGAGAGAGAGAAAAGGGAGAATGAAATAACTATTAGGTTCTTGATGGCTTTCCACTCAGTTCCTAGTTCCAGCCTTTCATGAAGCTCAGGCTATAGTTCTTGGCCTTGATTCTTGAGATACTCCAGTATTCATCCAATAAATTCCCTTTTGTGCTTAAGGAGAGTTAAGTGACTTTAAAAACAAGAACAACAACAAAAGAGTAATCCATGATTTGAAAACCCAGAGAATCAAGACAGAGAGCAACGAGAGACTTTGTCCAGTCAATGCAGATCCACAGATCCTGGGGCAAGACCCCCTTCCTGGGTCAGAAGACATCGTTCTTATGTGTTTCCTGTTAACCCAGGATAAGGGTTCTCTGCTATGCAGCTAAGTACCACACAGCAGACAGTTAGCTAGGACTTATCACGAGCCAAGAGCTGCAATGGGCTAAGCCCATGAACTCATTTACGTGACATATGTGGCAGATCAAGGAAGACAGTCTCATCTCTGTTCTTTCCAGCTCCTTACTGGCCATTCAGATAGCTTACAGCTGACATCTCACAGCATGTGGCATGTCCTCTCTTGCCTATATTGGTATAAAGAAAAGCACAAGAAAATCTCTGTAGCTCTTTAGTTTGATTTATCGGGGGGTGCAATTATGAAATTAAAATACCAACATCTCCAGTGGAAATTCTCGCTTTTATATTGAATTTTGTTTTTATATGTTCAGTCTTCCAAGCTAATACTAGACACTAGGCCCTCTCTAGAAAGATGCAAAGAAAAAGGAAAGAGAGCCACAGGGAGGAGGGAGGGAAGGGCAGTGATGAATGCATGGGAAGGTAGCTGGAGCAGGACAGGACCCTGTGAGAGAGAGAAAATAGGGCAGAAATGACATAAATTAAATCTGATAATCTATGGCAAACATGGGAAAACCAGATATCACTAATTGTTTGCCCTGTATAAATCTTTTAAAATTTACCCTGGTGTGTGTGACAAGAAATAAGAAACTGGAAAAGGGATTTTATGAAAAAGCTTTTCAGAATATGTTAAATAACAAAAGGTCCAGCTCTTTTGTGCAATCACATCAGATAGAAACTCAGCAGGCCCGAGGGCTACTGCTGCTTCTAATTAAGGCCTCAAGGTAAGGCAGCCCTTTAGGGGGTATCATCCCAGCAAAACATAAATTCCACCTCTGTCTCTAGCAGCAGAAGGCTGGCTGGGGCTCAGTATGCTGTGTTTGTTCTCAGCTTGCTTTAAAAGTGGCCGGCCTCACCTGCCTTCCAGACACCCTGCATGCAATTATTCTAACGCCGATGCTCTTGTTCAAAGGACTCAAAGCATGGGTAACAGATGTTAAATAGAGGAGGAATGAGAAGCAAAGCATTTTTCCTTTTTATGTGTATTTTTGTGTGCCTGTGTGTGTGGAGGAGGGGTTTCATACGTGAAAGAATTACTACTGCTTTCCTTTGCAAAAAAGATGCTGCATCTGTCACACAGGTGTCAGTGCTGAAATCGTAGGCTCCAGTAGAGGGCCTTATTTCAGCCATGGGTCTCAAGGAGAGGGGTTCTCAAAGTTTAGTGATCACTAGAATCACCTGGACAGCTTGTCAATCAACAGATCACCAGCCTCATGCCCAGAGTTTTTGATTCAGTAGGTCTGAGGTGGTGTGTCCAAGAATCTGCATTTCTAGCAATTTACCAGGTAGGGCTGATGCTGCCAGTTCAGGAACACCACTTGGAGAATCACTGTTCTAGGAGAGCGAAGAGAAAGTGAAAAGGCGAAGGATCACCCACTGTGGAACCTCAGGCCCAGCCTGATTGATTTTTCGAGACACAGGTGGTAGACAAAGAAAAGACAGCTGTGTTTGGATCTGAGCAGGTATGTGAAATGGCAAGCTGACAGCAGGCAGAAGAGTTTTTAAATGATTGCCGAGTGTGGAACAGTTTGCATGAGGAGGGGGTACTTAGCCAGAGGGTGAGTGGGATTCATGTTTATGGCAGGAGGGGGTGTGGGTCTTCTTAACCCCTGCCCCAACTTCCTAGGCCTCTGTCAAGGCCTTGGGTGGGACCTAGCTCTTCATTTCTTCCCTCTCTTAAACACTGTGGGTGTCCGGGCCCCCCAGGCCCAGCCCTGCCCCAGTTATTGCCACGTCTCTTGCCCTTCACTGCCTGTGTCTCCCTTTGTAGGAAAACCGGGCTGGTGAGAAAGGCCCTTCCTCCCCTTGGCTCCTAGTGAGGGAGGACTGAGAAAGCAGCTGGGTTTTGGCCTGAACTGCAGGGCACTGTCTGCCTCCAGACTTATTCCCAGCCAAGCACCCCTCACACCCAGTCAGTCCTGCCCAGGGTGGGTCATTTTGTCAGCTGTGGGCACAGGGAAGGGGCTCTGTCTTACAGAGGGTGTTAAAGTAATCAAACAAGGAGGCCATTTGACAAGGCTCTAATGCCATGGCAGCCTGCTCAAACCAAAGTCTAATCCTGTAAATGCCTCCAAGTCACAAAGCCAAGATGCTAAGGACAACCAAGCACAAACACCCAGCCAGGCTTTACGCTACAGCCAATCAAATAATTTCCTTACTCTGCTTCCCCGGTTTCTCTCTGTAAGTCTCTCCCCAGCTCCTGCCTGTCAGAGAGCTCCTCACCATACGTCCAGTTTGGTGCTGCCTGATTCCAATCGATTTTCTTCTCAAATAAACTCTTAAAATTTTTAATATGCCTCAGTTTTTATCGTTTAATGTGGGAAACAGGAATACAGCATTCATTTTTCCACATGGTTTTCCCTTCCTCACTGACCACCCCTCCACCAGTTCTCAGTGAGATAATACAGGCTGTACTAAGGAAACAGCCATGGCGCCTGATCTCAACCACAGGTGGTATGAGTCATGGCAGGACTACCTACGTAATTTTCAGGGCCAGTGTAAAATGAAGGTGCAGGGCCCATGTAAGAATTTCAAGATGGCGCCCGCAGAGCATTAACGCAAGCTTGAGGCTCTTCTCTGTATTGGGCTCTGAGCAACCATGGTGGTCGCATGTCCATGGGGCTGGACCTGGTCATGGATCATCTATGGAAGACTTAGCATTCAAATAAGAAGCTCTAAGCTCTCCCTAAGTGTGGCTGCTGCCCCCACTGGGCTGGAGGGAGCCTATCCTGTGGAAGGAATGGGAAGGAGAGTGAAGTCAGACAAACAGGAAATGCAATCCCTGACCTCAGAGACTCTCTGGGGCCCCGGGGAAGGCAGACACCAACTGCTGAAGCACAGATTCTTGGAACAACTTCCCTTGGCCAAGCTGATGTGGCTGACTCTATATACCTAACTCGGCTTGCTGGTGCTTCTCCAGCAAGTTTATCCAGGAAAGGTAAACACAGGAGACCCCTCACTTTCAAGGGCAGGAAAGGTGAAGCTGAAATTAGGAGGCTCAGGTACTTCTGTATGATCACGGCATTTTGATGTCAGTTTCTGGAAGCCTCTGCCAGTATTCAGAATTCTCATGTGCACATCAGAGAGCTGAACTACCTGATCTCTATCTCTCCCAGCTCTATGAATACGTGCCCAGCCTTCTTTACAACAAAGTTCCAGGTATCTATTATATACCAAACTGCCCCCAAAATTGGTGGCTTAAAACAACCACCACTTTACTAGCTCGCGATTCTGTGGGCTAGAAATTCAGAGAGGGCTCAGCCGTTCAGATTTTCTGTTCCACGTGGTATCGGTGAAGGAGACCCAAGACAGCTGCACCCACACGTCTTGTGGCTTCATGGGGAGGCCTGGAAAGCTGAGCCTAGCTGGGACTGTCCTCTGGAGCACCCATATGTGGCCTTTCAAACCGGGGGAACTCAAGGTAGTGAATTCTTAGATGGCAGCTCCCATGAGCTTCCCAAAGAGCATTCCAAGGAGCCCAGCAGGGAGTTTAAAGTCTAGACATGGAATTCCCAGAATGCCACTTCCGCTGCATTCTGTAGGTCAAGAAAATCACCAAGGTAAGCTCAAAGCAAGTAGAGGAGAATTGGATTCCACCCCTCAATGGAAGGAGCAGCAAAGGATTTGGGGGCCATTATTGATTCATTAAGAATGCTGTTTATATAAGAAAGAAAATAGAGAACTACAATCAGCATCCCCATGGTCAGAGGAAAAGCCTAGGCTGAATATCAAAATGTTAGGGAATGTACATTTTATGTTTCAAATTAAAATGCTTAAGGTACATAGGTCCTATTTTTATATTGATTTGTCAACTTTTTTTTTTTATTTTGACCAATTGTATGGGATAAGAATCTCTCTATTGAAAGTTTTTAAAAATTCAAGAACTTAGATCCATCAAAATTTCTTATTTGTCCTTAAGGATTGAAAGCACAAAGCACAGCGTGTGCTTGCTAATTCAGTGCAAAAACAAAACAACGGGTGCCCACTGTTTTTTGCCCCAGAGCTTCCTGCTACAGCCTCCGTGGTTCATATTGTGAGGCTCCATTTCCTAGAGCTGAATTGCCCTTGTTGTCGGCCATCTGCACGCCTTTCCACTTCATCTTGGCCATTTTCCAGAGCACATCTCAGCCCCATTCCTCTCGAACACATAGACTCTCTTCCTCTGACTGCTTCTAACTTCAGCTGGGTAACGCTCCTCCCTCCAGAATTCCAAGGAAAACCGATGTTTTCCTAACTCCGATTTTGAAATACCCACCATCTACCAACCCCTCTCTGAAGTCATTGCTGCTCAGTTTCACTAACAATCCAACCCCAGGGGCCATCACATCCTCAGCTCCTACAGACCCAATCAATGGCCCATCAGACCCTGCACGCCTCAGAGTCCTCTCATCCTTTCCTGCCCTCTCATCCTCTTAACGATCTCTGGGCTTCCCGCACATTTCCCCACACCTAGGGTGCCTTCTCCAATAGTCTCTGGCAAAACAGTACCTACACTTTCAGACTATCCTTCCCCATTAAGCCTTTTCCAATTAACTTCACCCATGGCTGTCCTTGCCTCACTTTAAATCCCAACAATCCTTCAGCCTGTGCTCCACACCACCTCTCTCCCTGTGGCCTGTGCAGCACATGCAGACTGCTTTTAGCTTGGGACACGTCTCTTGTCATTCCCTCCAAAATACAAACACGCTGAGAGCAGAGACTATGGTTTATGGGCGGGGGGTGGGTAGTTATTCCCGTTATTCAGTGTGGAGAACAGAGTTGGGTTTCACAATATATACGCTAAAGATGCATATTAACATTAAATGTCTAAAAATGTACATCTTTTATTTTTTACTGAAGCATCTGATTTATACAATATTGTGTTAGTTTCTGCTGTAGAGCAGTGATTCAGTTTATATATATTTTAAATGTACATAAATTGTGCCAGACACTGGACTAAGCACTCTGTGTTATCTAATTCATGCATTTAATTCTCATCCTATACCACTATTACTCCCTCTCAGGTCCAATTTTAACAAAATTCCACCAAAAGGAAAGAATTTGGATGCCCCACGTAGTTCAGTAGAATGGGATTTGGCATCTGGGACAAGCACGGCTCAGGATGCCAGATAAGGGCATGAACATCATCAGGTGGGGTCGATGGCAGTGATTTCCTGGCAGGTAAGCTGCAGTTGTGTTAGGAGGGACAAGGCTCCGACTACAGACAGGGAAGGAAACATAAGCCTGAGCCATGGGAAGCAGGCATTTGTGAGCAGCAGGCAAGAAGTGGGTTTCCGGGCTTCCCTGGTGGCGCAGTGGTTGAGAGTCCGCCTGCTGATGCAGGGGACGCGGGTTCGTGCCCCAGTCCGGGAAGATCCCACATGCCGCAGAGCGGCTGGGCCCGTGAGCCGTGGCCGCTGGGCCTGCGCGTCCGGAGCCCGTGCTCCGCAACGGGAGAGGCCACAGCAGTGAGGGGCCCGCGTACTGCAAAAAGGAAGTGGAAGAGAGGAGCCAGGTAGGAGTTGTGAAGAATGAAGTTGTGGAAGTGGTGGGTGGACCTCTAATCCCACACCCTCCAAAAGGTCAGACTTTGTTTTATTATATATTTTTCCAAAATTGGAACCAGGGAGAAAAAGAACAAGCCACAGAAATCTATTCTTGGCTCTTCTCAGAAAATTGAGCGGCAAACCACAATCCTAAGGTCTGTTTGCTATTGAACATGCAATTCAAGGACCAAAAGGCACTGGCACATCTAGTGGGCTTGCTGGCTCAGTTGCCAAGTTGGACGACTGGGGACATCTGTCAGCAGCCTGCTCGGGTACACTCTGTTCCTGTCCAAATCTACTGCAATAATTAGCTTTACTCATTAGTTTCAAGTAAATAATCTCCTTGTCACAGCTGGGATCCTTTATTAGAACAGTGGACATTAGGGTTTGCAGAAGCAAATGATTTATTTTCCCCCTGGAGTTCCCTGGAACACTAAGTCATGACCCAGAGATCTGAATGAGGCAAAGAAACTCCCAAAGATGTCTAACATTCTGAGGAACAGCTCTGCCTAACGCGTGGAAGCATCCGATATTAAAAACAAATGAAAGACAACAACAACGAAAACCTTTGAAATGGATATTGATCTTTTCTTCAACTCAGTTTAGGTTCAGATCAACAAACATGCAGAAGGATCTACTACATGCCAGGAAATGTAGTCTGGCCCTCAAGGAGCCGAGGAGACTGATGAGGAAACTGGGAATAAATGCACTGATAGCGTTAACGCGCTAATAAGGCACAGTGATAGCAGAATGCACAGAGAGAGGGCGCCCTAACCCAGCCTGGGTCTTCAGGGAAGACTGCCCGGATGTGTGGCTCCAGCACTGATCTAAGATGAGAAGCAGCAGCCAGGAGCACCTCTGCAAGACTTGCACAGGAGGGAGGCATGGGGTTGATTCTGGCAAAACACATGTTCTCAACATTTTATCCCTTGGTATCCCATTATTATGCCCATTTCAAAGGAGAAAGTGAAAAGAGAGACTTCAGCTCTGCCCTCGGATTGCCTGTGGTGTTGGGGTTAAGAGGACAGTGCTGGCAGGACACCCGCCTGCCTCAGGTAGTGCCCCATGGTGGCAGAATATCCTGCCCCTGAACCTTTAAGCCCTGCCCCCCCACCAAGCATTGCCAGGGGCATCTACATCACCCTTAGTGCCAGGGGCGTGGTCATTGCCAAAGAGGGGGCCAGACTGCTTATAGCTTCAAAGCCTGCCTGGGCCAGAGCTCCACACCAAAGCCCATTCTCCTTTCAGCAGAGGCTCACTGTGGAATTCAACCCAGAGCTGCCCGACAGAAGAAAGGAGACATGGGTAGTCAGAGGGCAAAAGAGGTATGTTTTCTCTTAGGTTGATTGGAAATCACAAGTTGGGGAGAAAAGGCAAAGAGGTAAATAACTGCACGGTGGTTAAGAGATGGGCTTTGCAATCAGACAGTTCTGGGTTTAGGCCCCAGCCCTGCTACTTCCTAGCTGTATGGGTACATTCCCTGATCTCCCTGCACCTCAGTTTCCTCATCTGTAAAGTGGTACAGTAGTAGTTACCCCAGTGGGTTGATGTGAGAATTAAATGTTTACATGTAAATAATACATGTCATGCAGTGTCTGGCACATAGTAGCTACTCAATAAAAGCCATTGTTTCTTCTGTCCCTTTGCATTCCCCATGTCCATGCACAGGATGCTTGGATCCACTAAGGTTTTTACTGGAATCCTCTGGATGATTGCCTTCCTTTAATCATTTTGGAGATAGCCAATGATTTTTCACACTAAAGTAGTTTTTTGTAACCAGAAAATTAAAAACTAATTTCTAGTAGCAAAGAAGAGTTCCTGGGGAAGACCAGAGCTAGAACAAACAAGGGTGTCCACCGGGAAGCAGTTCTCATGTCCTTTCAGGCAGAAGGGATTCATTCAATGGGACTTTGCCTTACTGGTGGCCAGCCCTGGCTCACGGGCACATTGAGTGATGTGTGGTGTCTCAGAATGGACAATCCCTTTGAATCCACAGCGGTCCTAGTCCTGGGGTGAGATGAAACAGAGAAGAAAGGGCCTTTGACATTTGTTCATCTGAATGAATTCATGTCACTTTTACTTTGATTAGCAGCTACTTCATTCAAGGCACTGCTTTAGAAATCACTGTCTTGGTCACAGACAATCAGGGGCCAAACAGACTATCCCTTGATTATGAAATTAACACTCTCCATCCACAATTATGATCACAATCACCAAACTGTACTTACTTAAAGCTGTGTACTAGCTCAGCATTTGAAATTCACATTCATATCCATGACCTTCCCATGAGAGCAGCAATCCAGGATTTTTATCCCTATTTTACAGAGGAGGAAACAATCTCTCTGAGAGCTTAAGTACTTGTACGGCTCCATTCAACTAGAGAGGGGAAGAAACCAGGGCTTACCTCCTGGCCTCCTGATTCCAAAGCTCTTACTGTCACTAAATCAGGCAACTTTTGCCACATGGAGAGGACATGCTACACATTCTTTATCCTTTGGAACCTAGAGGACACATTTCTAGGACATCTGGCTCCAATCAGAGTGCAGGCTATGCTCCTGGAACCACTAACCCCCATTTATGTCATGATCTATCCATCCATGGAGAGAAGTTTGCAACCAGCTTCATCACACTCCAAATTCTGCTGTTATCAGAATTAGAAATAGTATTCAGTCAGCTGGCCAAGACTGGGCAGAGGGCAACCTCGGGGACTTACAGACATTTTAGGGGGAGCAGGAATGTTCACTCTCAGTGGAAAGTTGCAGGCATTGCTCCAGCTAGCCCACCTCTCTGACCTTCAAGTCATCCACTGTATCTTTTCTCAGGCTTTAGTCTTCAGGAATAAAATGGTACTGAATTGACTGCAGCAAAAGAATTCTTTGGGTAGGGGAAGCAAGAGTTGTGACCACTGCTCTCCTGGAAAGTAGGTTTTGGATGGAAGGCTCAGCAAAAAGTAATCCTGTGTCCAGAGAGTCTACTGAGATCCAGGCCCCAAACTGGACCCTGCAGTGTTCTTGGTACCCTCCCAAATAGAGGGGAAGACAGAAGTGGCACCTAGATGGGCTCAGATATCTGTGGAGGAAATGAAACATTCAACCACTTCAAGAGGAATGGTGCTGGAAAGCACAACATCAGGATGGTGGACTTTTCTCCAGGTGGCAAAGAGAAAGGCCCAGAATGCCAGAGCTATCTTGAATGTGTTCCAGTGATTTTCTTCCGGGCCACTGCAGCTTACTGAACACCAAGCCCCTTGACCTCCTCTACTGCAGGCTGACGGACGTTGCCCAGATCCCAGATGACATGCTCAAGCACTAAGTCAGCCCATACTGACTACTCTGGACTTGCTGTCATGTGAGGAAAAGAAACCCCATAAGGTTCAAGCCACTGGATGTGAGTTTTCCCTTCCCTGCAGCCTAATACACTCCTCCCAGCTATAGCCAGGCAGAGCTTTCCTTCTCTGTGCTCTCACTTGTCTCCTGGCACTTGGGAGGAGAGTCAAGAAAACTAAGTGGAGCTGACTGGCTCCCCGACTCACACGGAGGAGCAGGCCAGGAGCTCAGTGCCCTGACCTCAGCAATGCCCAGCCCAAATGTGTCTGGAGAGTGGAGGGTGCTTCTGTCCACAGAGCCCTGGCAGAGATGGTAGCAAATAAGGTAGGTGGTTTCACCCCGTCCCCTCCCCTCTGTCTCTCCTCTCCTCTTGTTCCTCCCCTCTCCCTTTCCCTTGTCCTCCTGAACTGCCCAGACCCTTGATTTCTAGGCTTTTGTCATATTCTTCCTCTGTGGGTCAACCTCTCTATCTCTCTGTCCCCCCGACAATTGTCTGACCTAGGATCCAACAACCCTAAGACCCTGCCTTCAGCCAGATGTGTGGCTAGGAAGACTCTATGGAACGGATTCAATGAGAAGTAAGTTTCCATTGTTTATAAGTTTATCTTAAAAAAAAAAAGAAAAAAGGAACCAAATCATTTCAAAAGGATAATCACTTAATATGTTTTGGTTCTCAGGGAAATATGCATTTTTTAAGGTGACGGTCATTAACCTTAAGACTTATGGCAGACGTTTGGGCATTAAGACAGGCGTTGGGGAAATATTTCGCAGGAGGGGCTGTATCACCGTCATGGGGCTCCCTGGTGTGGTAAATCTCCCCTCCCCCTCTGTCCAAAATGGCCGGCCCTAGGTCACCCAATTTCCTCTGAAATCAGAATCCCCTCATCCAGCTGCCGGGAAGAGAGAACAAAGCTGCCAGATGATTATTATTCAAGAACAGAGCAGACCATTTATTTTAGTAGGTTCAGAGCCATTATCTCCCCAGGACACATGCTCCAGTCAGTGTGTGCTAGCTTTATCCAGCCATGTTTCCTTCTGTCCCCAAATCCTTAAAGACCGAGTTGTTCCTCTTGCTAGAGCAAGACAAAAGGGATCTGGAGAAAGAAATTTGTGGTAGCAATGACCTACAAACGCTGTTCTATCCTTCCTTTACTGCCTGGACATCTACAAGGCAATAAGATTTCCTGTCTCTTCTAGAAACCCCAGGTGAATGAGAGAAGTTACGAGAGAAGAGGACCGGGGCAGCCATCTTCCATCTGATACAGGAGCAGCACGATACCCTCAACATCACTACCATTATCAAGGATCCAGATTTCTTTGCTGCTGAGGGTCCCAAGAAAGGATGCCAGATAAAACACAGGAAGCCTAGTTAGATTTGAATTTCAAATAAACAGAGAATAATTTTTTTAGTATGTAAGTATATCCCATGCAATACAGGGGACATACTTATACTAAAAAAAAACCATCATTTGGGCTTCCCTGGTGGCGCAGTGGTTGAGAGTCCCCCTGCCAATGCAGGGGACACGGGTTCGTGCCCCGGTCCGGGAAGATCCCACGTGCCGCGGAGCGGCTGGGCCCGTGAGCCATGGCCACTGAGCCTGCGCGTCCGGAGCCTGTGCTCCGGAACGGGAGAGGCCACAGCAGTGAGAAGCCCACGTACCACAAACAAAACAAAACAAAACAAAACAAAACAAACAAACAACAAAAAAAAATCATTCATTCTTCATCTAAAATTCAAATTTAACTGGGCGTCCTGCATTTTTGTGTGCTAAATCTGGCAAACTGATCACATCATCCCTCCCCACCCCCATCTCCTGTACCCTCCCCCACAGCTGGCTCTGGTCACCACACAGTCCTGGACTGGTCACCTGCAGATGAGGATTTCTGTGCATACACACCAGAAGCATATAAAATGATATGCATCCAGGTTCAGCATTGAGGAGCATCGGAGATAAAGCTCTCTGGGAGACGTTTCATGTCTGGCTGCTTCAGACTTGCTTGCCTAAGGTCATCTAAAAAACCAATAAATTGCTGTTCTATGCTCTCAGAGAAAACGGGGGCCACTTCTCTAGAGGAAATGGTGACATTTTTGAGGGAGGCCTCCTGCTTGCATATGTCAATCTCCCTGGGCCCAATCTAAAAATTGTGAGGTTTCAACTAGATTCCTAAGACCTTTCCAGTTCAAAATTCTGTGAGTCTGTGCACCCCTGGTGGGCTGGAAAGTCCTGTCTCCCTCCCTGATGTGCTGCCCAGACCTGCTCAAGTCCCAGGACACCCAGGGGGCCAGCTCCTGCCCCAACTCCTCTCTCAATGGCAGTCCCAGAACAAATTGCTCCCCAGCTCTTCCTGAAACCTCTGACACTTCTCCACCTTCCCAACCTCTCCCTCCCATCTCAGATATGGGTCCCGTTCAGAGGTCCTCTTTTGAGTTGGGACCTCAAGGCTTCTGGCTCTCTCACTGGTCTATCTCACAGGTTTATCTCCTGTGTCCCCAAGAGCAACTGGTCAAAAATAAGCAAGTCATTATCCCTTAAAGAGGATGTGGAACATATATACAATGGAATATTATTCAGCCATTAAAAAGAATGAAATAATGCCATTTGCAGCAACATGGATGGACCTAGAGATTATCATACTAAGCAAAGCAAGTCAGAAAGAAAAAGACAAGTATCATATGATATCACTTATATGTGGAATCTAAAATATGACACAAATGATCATACCTACAAAACAAAAACAGACTCACAGACGTAGATAACAGACTTATAATTGCCACGGGGGAGGCGGATGGGGGAGGGAAGGATTGGGAGTTTGGGATTAGCAGATGCAAACTATTGCATATAGGATGGATAAACAATAAGGTCCTACTGCATAGCACAGGGAACTATATTCAATATCCTATGATAAACCATAATGGAAAAGAAATACATACATATATATATATATACATATATATATATACATATAACTGAATCATTTTGCTCTACAGCAGAAATTAAACACAACATTGTAAATCAACTATACTTCAGTAAAATTTTTAAAAAACAGTCGTTATCCCTGATAGTGACCTACTAAAATTTAGGCTGAAGAGCAATCATATAAATTCCCACACTGTGAGGCCAGACAGGAGGGCTCTATGGTAGGGTCCTGGATGCACTTCAGCAGCTCAGCAAACCTCACCTGTAAAATCACATTAGGCCAATAGCACCCAATCATTCTTCTAACAAAATCATTCTTCCCTCTCACTGCCCTTTCTTTATTCCCCTTTCTGTCCTTATTTCTGTTTGTGTCCTCTTTCACCATTTACCTTCAAGTCAATTTGTCCATTTGAATTAATTGGCCAGTAAGGTCTTTGGAAAGGTCTGTCCATCTTTTTTTTAAATTAATTCCCCTATGAGATCCATGTAACCAACAGCCTATGTTTTCTCTCCGTTCCTTCCATTTTTATTCTGCCCAAAGTAAACCATAAAGTTCCAGTGAATTTCGAGGATCCAGAATCTTAAAATTCACTGGGACTTATATTTTATAACTTTACATATAAGGTCCTCTGAAATCTTTTTTTACTTTTTGTGTGTGGGGGGGTTACCAACAAGAATTCTACCTTCTCGTGCACTTAATTGTTTGGAAAACAGACACACAAGAGCCTAGTCACCTGCCCAAAGACAACATTTGTGAACATTTCTGGGATTAAGAAAAACAGTAAGATAGGATTTTGTGGTAGCAATGTTTCCTTTTATACTTTACGTATGACTTTTCCCAATACGAAGATTTTATGACGTCATCACAAAAATCCTCCCGTGGCTCTCATGGCCGCTAATGGCAGTATTTAGGGGCTTTTTGCAAGAAGGAAAAGAAGCCACATAATTAAGCCTGGAGCACGAGGAAAGGAGCTCAAGGAGAAGATGCCTCTGTGGAGCCAGGACAGTGGATGACAAAGCAGATGAAGAGGAGACCCGCCCCTCCCTCCGATAGAAGGTCATGAAGGTCAGTCTCCCGCCCCTCCGCCAGCCACTGCCCAGCTGATGTTTAATATGATACAGGTTTCCAGGGAGCGGAAGTTTAAATTTCAGTGTCTCCCAGGGAGTTGGTTCATTTGTTCATTCAAAACCCTTTATTGCATATCTGTCACCCGCCAGATACTCTGCAAGACACAGGAGACATAAAGGGGAATCGGACCCTGTCTGTGCCCTCAAAAAACTCACAGATTAATACCTGAACAGCTCGACAAAGAGTAGAGCTCACGGCGCAGCTCTGCGTGTTGAACTGAAAGCACAGGCTCTGCACTGCAGTGGTTCTCAACCGCGGACTATTCCATCCCCCAGGAGATATCTGGCAATGTCTGAGGGCATTTTGGGTTGTCACAACTGGGTTAAGGGGTGCTACTGGCATCTACTGGGTAGAAGCCAGGCATGCTGCTGAACATGCTACAGTGCACAGAACAGTGCCCCTCAACGAGGAAGTATCCAGCCTAAAATGTGAGTAGCTCTGAAGTTGAGAAGCCTGGTCTAGTGGGACAGATATGCTGTGGTCAGTTCTATCCAGTTGGCTCAGGAATTGGAGTCCACACGGCCACTTGTGTTCTTTTCCTGGTTCAGCCACTGATTGGCCTTTACCCCTAAGCAAGTTGCTTCACCGCTTAAGTTTCCTTATCTGTTAAATGGCACTGTAGTCTCTGATCTCCACCTCCCTTCCTGCATAAGAATCTATGGTCTCACGGGGTCAGTATTTGTACTTTCACTGAACTCTGCTCCTGTGAGAAGAATGCCTTGACCAAGGCCTGTTGACTCTGCTCCTAGTCAAGGAGCTAAGCTGGCTTCCTGTATGGATCCTGAATGTAAATCGGGGAGGGCAAGGGTGCCCTCTGCCCGAGGGCTGCCATTAGGAGGTCTTTATCTCAGAGCCTAAGTTTTCCCATCAGCAAACAAGAGACACAACTTATCTGCCTCACTGTGTCCAGAAGAAAGGATGGAGTAAATGAAGCAAGATGGAAAACTACCCAGGTGCTGCCCTGGTGACCAGGTCCAAACCATACACCCCACTCTTCCCCCTTTTTGGGGTGCTCTGAGGAAGTGAAGCGGTAGGAGAGACCATGCTTAGAGCTAGCTCAGTGGCCTGGGCTGCTGAGGGCAGGAGAGGCATCAGGACCTCTTTACAGGTCTTTGGAACTGCCTGAAGGAGGGCCTTAGTCATTCGTCTCCCTACCGGGTAGTTAGACTTGGATTCTTAGCCACATATTTTAGGCACTGGGGCTGGGTGTGAGTCAAGTGTCCTCAGATTCATTCTCTCTCTCTCTCTCCCTCCCTCCTGGGCTTCAAACTCGTTCACCAAACAGAAAGAGCCTTTCAGGGCTGTTGGGCTGGAGGAGCCCAAGAGCAGCTCTGGAGCACAGCGGGAGCAAGCCCCTTGGAGGAAGGAGAGAGGCTCGCATCTGGCCCTAAACACAGGCCTTTTCACAGCTCCCACAGTGCTGGCTGTGACCAGAAAGGCAGGAAAGGGAGACAGGGCAGGGCTGTCTTTGGCAGCTACCCTGATTTCTGTGTTACTGGGCTCCCTGTACTGGCAGAATCCAATCAGGTCTGCAATTGGAGTCTTTGTGTCCTCCCCTTGCTAGGCCAGTGCCATCTGACGTGGCAGGTTCTGTGTGCAAGGAACAGATGAAACCTTTTTTTTTTTTTTTAATAAAAGAAAAACTAAAATTCAGAGATATTAAGTAACAGGCCCAAGTTACTTAAACTGCTAGGTCAGGGGACTTCTATTAGTGTTGCTTGCTATTCAGTTTCCTTCCTTGAGATTATTAACAGTAAATGTTCCTTAGTCAGTTAACCACATATTTCCCATTCTGTATTGTTCATTGTTTGGGTTTGTTTTTTTTTTCTGGCATAATTTACATTCAGTAAAATGTACAAACCTTAAGTATACAGCTCAATGACACACACATACACACACACACACACATGCAACATGTATCTGGATAAAAATATAAAACACTTCCATCATTCCAGAAAGTTCTTTCATGCCTGATTCCAGTCAATAGCCACCCTGACCCCAAGAAGTAAACGCCTTTTTTTTTTTCTTCTGTCACCATAGTATAGTTTGCCTATTCTTGAACCTCTTATCAACCTCGTATTCTTTTGCTCAATATGGTAATGTTTTTTAGGTTCATCCATGATGTATCAGTAATTTGTTCTTTTTATTTCTGGATAGTATTCCATTGTATGAACATACCACATTTTGTTTATCCATTCTCCTATTGATGGATATTTGCACTGTTTTCAGTTTGGGGCTACTATGTTCATGTGATTTTTTTTAATTAATTAGTCTCATGTGCCTATTTTAATCCTCTATTCAAATGAACTTTAACGAGAGTCGCCCTCCATGGGTCACAGCATGATGAGAGAGGAAGAGGTACCGGCTGACCTTGACAGTCCTCTCAGCCCTGAGGTCCTCTAACTCAGCCTCTTCCCTAAGAGCTGCTACGGAGCACCTACATTCACATGGGTTATGACAGTGTTTTCTCTGAATTGCAGAGCAGAGAGTGGTTGTTTCCTCATAAACAGAGATATGACTCCTGCACCTACGAGTTCACCAACAAAGACAACAGGTCTTATTCAAGTACAAGAAATACACCCATTTCTCTTCACCAGATGACATCTATGCACGAAGGAAAGATGCTCTCCTGTTCTACCCACTGGAGGCTAGTTGAGAGGGGCCAGCTGCCATGGTGAGATGTAAGGAGGTGTCTACTTCCGCCAGCTCTCCTGACCTCCACGGAAAACTACAGCAGTTTCTCCCTTGAGGTTTGTGGCAAGGCTCACAGCGGGAACGTGAACTGGGTCTCCAAAGCATTTCTGGCAGATGGAGCTGCTGGACCCTTCAGTGAATTCCCACCGCTCATTCTTCTTCCTTCTGCTGTTTATTTTGTCTAACACTAGCTTTAAACATGTCCATACTACACCTGTGAGTCTAACTGCAGTGCACACTGAAACTCCAGCACAAAGTCAGGCATCCATTTAACCACAGAAAGGGTCTTTCTTGCCCATACAAAGAAAAGATTGGGGCGGGGGGGGATTTCTCTGGCAGTCCAGTGGTTAGGACTTGGTGCTCTCACTACCGTGGCCCTGGGGTTTAATCCCTGGTCGGGAACTAAGATCCCGCGAGCCACGTAGCATGGGCAAAAAAAAAAGAGAGAGAGAGAAAGAAAAGAAGATTGGGAACAATCATTTGGATGATACACATAAGAAATAACCACTTTGCCTTAAGGTTTATTCAACAAATATTGATTGAACCACAAAGACACGAACTGCTAATGGTCTGAATCATTACTGTGTTAACATCCAGCCTGGGTACCTACCAGTGAAGTCCTCCCTCCTCACACATTCCTGGGACAGAACATACCACAGAAAGGGTGGTGGGAGGTGGCGGGGGGCGGGGGGCGGGGGGGGGAGGTGGGGGGAGGAGACACAAATTGCATCTCATTCCCTCTTGGGCTTCTCTCATACCTCCTAGCTCAGCCCTTGATCTCTCCTTTCTTCCACACCTCTCCTCTTCTCTTCCTAATTAGTTCCATTTCTCTACTGATCGCCACTCTTTAGGGGTTCACGAGAAAAGGGAAGAGGACAACCAGGTGTAGATGTCACAACTAAATAGCCTTTACGAAAGCTTTCAGATCCCCCATCTCCCCTTTAAGCACTGCTTGTCCCTCAAATTACCCAGCGTGTACCCCAGGAATACTTCATCTGCACCAGCTGACCTAAGACATCACTGTTTTCCCAGCTCCTTCAAATCAAGACACATATCTCTCACCTCCCACCCACTTTGCTTTTCTAAGATAGGAAACAAAACAGTTCCCTGGGATCCTAATGATCGGGTCCAGGCCCCTGAGCTCACATGTCTCTCATCCTCAAAACAGGCAGGGGTGGTGCCTCTCTGTTACTTGACTCCTCCTTCCTTTCCCTAGACTGGCCTCCCCCTTTTCTTAAAGTGACAATACTGTGTGTAATCGGCTGCCGACAGCCTCATCCCACCCCAATCAGCCTTATCCTAGCCCCTGGCCGGCTCTAGCTCTGACAGCGCCATCCAGAAACCAAGGTATTTTTCTAACCTCTCCCCGCCCTCCACCCACCTCTTATTCTTTCAAGAACAAATTCTCCCCCCACCCCAGAATTTCCAAATAAAGAAGAAAAGATAAAAGAGTTTCTTCCATTTTGAAAGCTGATGAAATAAACTAATTGTCAGGTTTTGTTGTTTTTTTTTTTACCAAAATCTGATTCAGAAATGAACCAGTCCTGAAATGGGTTTGGATTTTAAGGACAAACCTAAAAGGGCTTCTGAGGTATTTTTTGAAAATTCCCAAAAGTAGCCAGGAGGTGAATTTGCTGAACTGTGGTTATTGGCATGAAGGACTTCGAAGGCAGGAAATTCCCTGCATAACTAGCCTCTCTTCCTGAAGCCTGCGGAGATCAGGAAACTAGACTCCTCCCCGGCTATTTCTCCTGGCTTCCTGGCCACCCACTGGCTCTGAGGGGCTAGTCCGATGGGCCACTTACTGTAAGTTACAGCTTCATAGTGTATTTTCACATCCACTTCATCAAATCCCTTCCAGGCGAGAGTTTAGGGGAGAAGATGGGATTTAACTTGCAGAGACACCGACCACTTCTTCCATAAAGTCTCAGCACTATCTTCTCCTTCTATGGAATCGAGTCAAAGAGCAGCTAAATGCCCACCCCACAGAACTTTCCATTCTGAGAAACTCCTTCTGGATCTCTGACGTCTATTCCCACCTCTCCACAACACACACACACACACACACACACACACACACACACACACTACATTAGTCATGTTACAGTCTAGCTATAACAAACGTTCCCAACATCTCAGTGGATTAGCATACTAAGGCTTATTTGTCTCTTACATTTAATACCTGTTGTTCTTAGCAAATATTGCCTTGGTTGTGAGTTTTTTTCTAAATTCTATGTCTTGCCTTCTAGGCCATAATTCTTGGAGGAATTGTGACGTATACATTTTTATGTAACAGATGTCCCTCTTCACAGTTTGTAGTACAAACAGCCTCAACCAGTTTCCAGAGTTGGTAGTAGCTAGAAATCCAGTCTGAATTTTTCAAAACCCCAACTCCTTTGCCTCTTTATATCCAAAGATATCTGACTTCTGATTAGTATGTAGGTAGGGGATAGAGGGAGAAAATGCAAAGGAACTGAGAAGCCTTGGGAAGGGGTCAAATCTTATTTAGTCTTCTCCAGCTGTGCCAACAGCAGTGGCAGGCTGGTGGCTGGAGAAAAGTTTTACTCCCCTGGGTGTAGAGTCAGGATAAGCAAAGCGCCCCTTGGAAGCCACCCTCTGGCCTATGCTCAGTCAAGAAACTACACCAGGGAGAGAGCGAGTTGGAGGAAGGTGGTCAGAAGATACAAAGTATCAGGTATAAAATAAGTACTAGGGATGGAATGTACAACATGACGACTATGGTTAACACTGCTGTATGATATATAGAAAAGTTGGTAAGAGAGTAGATCCTAAGAGTTCTCATCACAGGGAGAATTCTTTTTTCTTCTTTTTTTTATTGTATCTATATGAGATGATGAATGTTAACTAAACCTATTGTGGTAATCATTTCACAATATATATAAGTCAAACAATCATGCTGTACACCTTAAACTTATACAGTGATATATGACAATTATTTCTCAATAAAGCTGTGGGAAAAAAGAAAACTACACCAAAAATCTGAGCTCCTCTCCCAAGGATTCCTTTAGCTGTTTCTCAGGGTGAGCCAAACCCTGGAGAACTGGGTCAGGATGGGTTCCAGCAAGCACCTCGTGGACCCAGAACCATTACCCCCTTCTCTCCAGCCTCACTCAGGTGGACCCATCGGATTTTTTTTTTCTCTCTCTCTCTCTCTAACTTCATGGTAACTTCATTTTGGGAATCCACTTGCCCATCTCTGCAACTGGCCATGATCAGAGCTGCCTGATGCCAACAATAATCGATCTCCCTAATTCTGCAGTCACATGCTCTGCCCCTGAGCTATACCCCCATCTCCCTAATTATGAACCTCAGGAGGAAGGTGCAGATAAATATGGCAGGTTGTATTAATGTTCACCACATATTCCATTTTTCCATCCTATGGGAGAATTATACATCCCTGCCCTGCTGAACTCAGGAGTTGCCCCCTGACTTGTTTTAGCCATTTACTGATAAATGTGGGAGGAATTGAAATATGGGACGTGTGTCACTTTGGAGCAGAAACTGTAAGAACCAGAGTGTGGTTTACATGAATCTTTTTCCCTCTGCTATGAAGACCAAACAGTGCTTCATATAGAAGCTGCTCCACTATCCAGGATCCCAGGACAAAGACAACATGGAGTAAAGCCGTGGCCAGCTCAGGATGCATATGTCGCATGAGTAAGAAATGAACCTGTATGATTGTTGTTGTGAGCCACTGAAAGTTTGGGGTTATTTGTTAAAGCAGCGTAACCTTGCAAATCCTGACTAATAGAGTTAATATCCAGTCCTTCCCTCACTGAATACCCTGGGACTCCCTGTGCAAATTAGACCACCTTCTCCCCAGAGCGTTTCACACCAAAAGAGGCTTCTCAACGAACTCATTTTGCCTCTCCTCTCAAGGTCTCCTGCCTGCCTTATATGGGTTTAGTGAATGAGGAGTCTCGACATCTGCCCTGAGGTGCCCTCCTGGTTCAGCTCCTACAGAAACTGTTTGGTTGCTAAAAAAGGAAACAGTAGTCATCTCTCAGAGGGCGGAGCCACTGCTTATGTTTTCCCCAGAGTGGTTTGAACATGGTGGACACCAGTGAATGCTTGTCATCTGGGAAAATTCTGAGAGGAATTCACAGCGTTCTTAGCATAGTCAGAAAATTCGAGCAATGGATGGGAACACCGAGAATCTGTTCCATCCAAATCTCTACTCGCGCCCTGCCTCTGTTTTAGCAAAAACAAACAAACAAAAACCCCTAGAAGCAAAGGGTATAATTGGTTATTTTTAATCTGAGAAAGAAAAAGATCCTGGGCTGGGCAGGTCAAGCTACCTGATGGAGGATGGAGATGAGGCCGTCATCGGGTCTATACAAAGCCAAGTAGCTGACCCGATCACACTGCAGATGTTTTAGTGACACGTAAACCCAGCTTCAGAGGCTGCGCCCGTACAGCCTGGTCTTGACGATATTTCCACCAGAGGAGAGGTCTGGCCCATTTTGTTCGATTGGCCCATCAGTCGGTGGGCCACCTTGACTCCCCTGTATCGCTGCTCCAGCTGGCAGAGCCAGCAGCACCTGGTTATTGAGGGCCCAGGTCAACACAGGAGCTGAATTACCCCAGTGCTCCTTTTGCTCGGTGCACGTTGCAGGGGGCCGGCCTGGCCGGCCTGGCACAAGCCTGCATGTGCGACTGAGCCACTCATGCTGGCCACCCTTGAGGGCCGACGACGTTTCTGCTCCGGAGGCTGGTACTTCATAACTACAGCTGTGTTTCTGTAGTTGTTCCAAATGACCTCACTCAGAGCCTAAAATAGAATCCGGCCTAAAGGTGCTGACGGAACAAACAAAGAGGGATGCTTCTCAAGACTCGAACCCTGGGTGCTACGCCAGAGGGCGGGGCTGCAAGCTCGACCCAAAACGCCCTACCTGTGAAAATCCTGTGACTCCTCTCTTCTCGCCTAGGGATGGAGACAGGGCAGTACCACAAAGTCATCTGCTCCCAAACTAGAAATGCGGATTAACTTGCAGTTCTGCCTCCATCATGCTCCCACTCATTCATTCACTCATTCACTCATTCAGTCAATACTTTATTGACTTCCTCTATGAGACCTCCTCTCCCTGCCCTCCAGATCACTCTCCCCAGCCTCTCTGCTCTGTGTCTAGGAGGCTGACTCCTACAGACCACATCACCAAGCTTCCTTGCCCTCTGGCTGCCAGATGGGTTAGGCTGACGGGAGCAGGACATGGACATTAGAAAGTGGGAGAGGTGAGAGGTCAAGGCCTTTATTCCCCTGTTCCCTCCCTGCTCGGCCAGGGTTTGCAGTAGTTGCGTTCTTCTACCTGGGCCATAGCTCCTGGCAGGTGGCCCCTCTGCTGCAGATCATTGCAAATGGTTCATTTCTTCCCCTTGTCCCTTCAGGCCCAGAAGCGGTGTATGAACTTTCTAGAGCTGCTGTAACAAAGTACCACAAACTAGATGGCTGAAACCAACAGAAATGGATCACTTCACAGTCCTGGGAGCTAGAAGTCTAAAATCAAGATGTTAGCAAGCCCATGCTCCCTCTGAAACATGTGGGGGAGACTTCCTCGCCTCTTCTAGCTTCTGGTGATTGCCAACGATCTTTGGTGTTCCCTGGCTTATAGGTGCATCACTCCAATCTCTGTCTCCGTCACCACACAGCTGTCTTCTCCCTGTGTGTCTCTGCCTATGTCTCCTCTTATAATGACACCAGTCAGACTGGATGAGGACCCACCCTAATGACCTCATCTTACCTTGAATACATCTGCAAAGACCCTATTTCCAAATAAGATCACATTCACAAAAACGGAGTTAGGACTTCAAAACATCTCCTTGGGGACTTCCCTGGTGGTCCAGTGGGTAAGACTCCATGCTGCCAATGCCAGGGGGCCCAGGTTCGATCCCTGGTCAGGGAACTAGATCCCACATGCTGCAACTAAGAAGCCCGCGTGCCGCAACTAAAGATCCCACGTGCCACAACGAAGATCCCACGTGCCACGACGAAAACCCGGTGCAGCCTAAATTAATTAATTAATTGAGAAATATAGGGACTTCCCTGGTGGTTCAGTGGTAAAGAATCCGCCTTCCAATGCAGGGACATGGGTTCAATCCCTGGTCGGGGAGCTAAGATCCCACATGCCCCAGGACAACTAAGCCCTTGTGCCACAACTACTGAGCTCGCTTCAATGAGAGAGCCCGCGTGCCACAAACTACAGAGCCCACGTGCCCTGGAGCCCGTGCGCCACAACTAGAGAGAGAAAAAACCCGTACACCACAACTAGAGAGAAGCCTGAGCACCACAACGAAGAGACCACGCGCTGCAACAAAAAATCCCGCATGCCTCAACAATTCGACACAGCCAAAAAAAAAGGAAATATGTATCTCTCTCCTTGGAGGACATACTTCAATCCCTAACAAGTGGTAACAGCCTCCCACCATGGCTAGTCCCAGGACTGCTCCCTTAATCCTTTCACTCCTTTATAAATAGTCCCTTCATTAGAGTCTTTTCAATTCCTTTTCAGAAAGTGTTTCCTGCCAGGACCTTGACTGAGACCCCTACTGTCTGGCTGCCCTAGAGCACCTCGTAAGTGCCAGACGTTCCTGGGAATACGATGGTGAGCAAACGTTAGCTCAGGGAATACGATGGTGAGCAAACGTTAGCACAGGGAATACGATGGTGAGCAAACGTTGGCACAGGGAATACGATGGTGAGCAAACGTTGGCACAGGGAATACGATGGTGAGCAAACGTTGGCACAGGGAATACGATGGTGAGCAAACGTTGGCTCAGGGAATATGATGGTGAGCAAACGTTAGCACAGGGAACACGATGGTGAGCAAACGTTAGCACAGGGAACACGATGGTGAGCAAACGTTAGCACAGTCTCTGCCTGCATAGGGCTTACCGTCCGCCATTTAATTGGCTGAATCAAAATATCACAGAGTAAAATCGCAACTGGGATGCGACACAAAGGAGAGGTTCACAGACCCCTGAACATGCTTAATCGGGGAGTCACTCTAGTCAGGGAGGGCTTCCCAGGGAGAGCCAGAATGTGGAGGATGAATGGAGTCAACCAGATAAAGTGGGGATCTTAAGGTACCCCCGCCCCCAGCTAAGGGAGAAGACCCAGAAGGAGGAAGCCAGTGTCCCGATTTCCCCCCAAAGGCAGATCTACCTTCATTCATATCCTAATCCATCCACAGGTGACTCTTCTCTCCAGGAAGAACTTACACTGTCTCCTGTCCTCACAGCTGCAGACCACAGCAGAGAACCCCAGTGCAGAAGACAGCACCCAAATCAGAGAGCAAGAGGCCGTCCCCAGGGCTACGGGTAAAGAGCAGCGGCACGTCACAGAGGGCATGGCAGGGAGCACACGCCCTGGAAACCCAGGAACAGAGACGGCCAGCGCACGCGTGAGCCTCAACACACCCAACACCGAAATCACAGTGTCCGCGAAAGCAGCGCCTCCCGCTCTGTGTCCCAGACTCACTGGGGACACCACAGCATGTCTCAGCTGCTCCCCCTCTCCCTCGCTCAGCTCCTCCTCTGAGAAATCATTGTGCGTTTCTGACTTTACCTCCTCAATCTTTCTCAAACCCATGCCTTCCTCTCCTTCACCACTAGCTCCTGCCCTGTTTCAGGTCCTTCTGTCTCTCCCTAGAACTTTGCATCCTCTCCTTCCCTGACTGGTCTCTACCCTGGCAAATCCACCCTCAACAGCACAGCCACAAGAAAGCCAACCACCTCGCTCCCCTGCGGGCGACCCTCCCTGACCACCTACTCCCAGGAGGGTATAGTCCAGGTGTGACCGGGCCCTGCCTTCCCACCAGCCTCTCTCCCACTGCCCATCCCTGATCTTCTAGCAAAAGGCCAAACCCCTTAACCCCTCATACACATCAAGTCACCTCTCCCCTTCTGTGCCACTTTTCAGGTTGTCCCAGCTTTCACTGTACCCTCTCCCACAATCTAGTTAAATCCAGCTCATGCCTAAAATCTTGATTCATGTGTCAACCCCTCCAAGAAGCCTTCCCTGACCCACCTCCTCTCTCATTTCCCACCATAGGATCCTTCATTAAATCTAATATCACGTACTCTAAATCTCTGTGGAGCTATTTCCCGCGGTAGAATGAAGGTCCTTGATGGCAGGAACCATATCTTATTTGGTTTCCTATACCTATTGCTCCAAAAGTAGAGGAATGAATGAGTGGAATGACAATCAAATGGGGGTTGACTGGGCCACTTCTGTGCTAAAGTCAGATGCCCTCAAAATGAACAGAATTGCCCCCCCCACTCACACACAACTATCACTATTACATGGGTCCCCGCTCAGCTTTCCCTCTACTGATCACTCTTCCAACCTATAGAAGCTGCTTTATTGGTGTTTGTTTCATCTCAGTCCCTACCAGGCAGTATGTGGAAGTTTCTACCATACAGTAGTTGTGTGACCTTCGTTATTTATACTTTCTAAGCTTCAGTTTTCTGTAAAATGAACTCTATTACAGCATCCACTGAACAGATTTGCTGTGAACATTGAATGAAATAAGGTGCATGGTCAGAATTCAATAAACGGTAGATGTCACTAAGCTGGAAAATGGTGCTGACAAGAGATACACAGGTAGGTGCAGTGGGAGTTCAGAGGTGAAAATGGACTTGACAACTGTTGCCTTAAGGAGAACATCCCTCCCCACAAAAAAGTATTTGACACATAATCAGTAGCTGTGGGAAACTCCACTGTTGTGGGTTTACTGTGCTGTTACAAAAGGCAGTGCTTGCATTCACTTGTCAGTCTTACCCAGCGTGCATGGAATTGCAGCAAGACCAAGAAAAACGTGGAGAGAGAAGAAAATCAGTGTGTTAGGCCAAGGTTTCCCAAGACTTCCATCAGGCTCCTAGAGAAACTGAACACGTTCGCCTCCTGCTGCTGGGGTGAAGTGGTGGGAGAGAGGGCCTGCCTTATCAGATGAAATGAGTAGCAAACACATTTGTCCCCAGCCCAGATCCAAAAGCTAATCCTCATCCGAGCTTAGCAATTAGTAGGTGACAGTTTGATGATTTGCATTTGAAGATGAGAAAGTCCAGGACTGGAGACCAAGACTGTGCTTTCTGGTCCTGGTTTCCAGGACCAGTGGCCAGGACAGTCATGTCCATCTTCCCTCCCCAGCAACCTCCTCGCTCATGGGAGTTCTCCTGGCAAGAGAACAGGGGGAGTGGAAGCTTTCTCAGCTTCAGCATCAATCAGCAAATATTCAAGGGGCAACTGCAAAGCACCCAGTCCTGTGCCAGGTCCTTTGGGCAAACCCTGCAGATTTAAAAAGGAAGTACACTGAACAGCAAAGGAAACCATCAACAAAATGAAAAGGCAACCTACGGAATGGGAGAAGGTATTTGCAAATAATGTATCTGACAAGGGGTTAATTTCCACAACATATAAAGAATCCATACAACTCAATAGCAAAAACCCAAACTGATTTTAAAATGGGCAGAGGAACCGAATAAACGTTTTTCCAAAGAAGAAGTACAAATGACTAACAGATACATGAAAAGATGCTCAACATCACTAATCATCAGGGAAATGCAAATCAAAACCACGAGATATCACTTCACACCTGTCAACAATGGCCATCATCAAAGAGACAAGTGATAACAAGCATTGGTGAGGATGTCAGGAAAAGGGCAGCCTTAAGCGCTGTTGGTAGGAATACAAACTGGTGCAGCCACTATGGAAAACAGCATGGAGGTTCCTCAAAAAATTAAAAATAGAACTTCCGTATGATCCAGCAATCCCACTTCTGGGGATATATCCAAAGAAATGAAATCACTATCTCAAAAAGATATCTGCACCCCCATGCTCATTGCAGCATTATTTACAATAACCAAAACCTGGAAACAACCTAAGTGTCCATCAACAAATGGATAAAGAAAATGTGGTATGTAAAAAAATAGTGGAATATTATTCACCCGTAAAAAAGAAGGAAATTATGCCATTTGCAACAACATGGATGGACCTTAACGGCATTATGCTAGGTGAAATAAGTCAAAGAAAGCCAGATACTATATGATCTCACTTATACATAGAATCTTTTTTTTATTATTAATTTATTTTTGGCTGCATTGGGTCTTCGCTGCAGTGCACTGGCTCCTCACTGTGGTGGCTTCTCTTGTTGCGGAGCACAGGCTCTAGGCACACGGGCTTCAGTAGTTGTGGCACGTGGGCTCAGTAGTTGTGGCTCACAGGCTCTAGAGCACAGGCCTCAGTAGTTGTGGCGCACGGGCTTAGTTGCTCCGTGGCATGTGGGATCTTCCCGGACCAGGGCTCAAACCCATGTCCCCTGCATTGGCAGGTGGATTCTTAACCACTGTGCCACCAGGGAAGTCCCTATACATGGAATCTTAAAAAACCAAACTCACAGAAACAGAAAACAGTTTGGTGGTTGCCAGAGCTGGGGGAGGGGGGAGAAATGGGTCCAGGTGGTCAAAAGGTACAAACTTCCAGTTATAAGATAAATAAGTTCTGGGGGTGTAACATATATCATGGTAACTATAGTTAATAACATTGTATTGTATATTTGAAAGTTGCTAAAAGAGTAGATCTTAAAAGTTCTCAACACAGGAAAAAAAAAAAATGTGTGACCATGTGAGGTGATGGACGTTAATTAAACCTACTGTGGTCCTCTGGCTGCAGAACCTGCCCTCTTACCTTCTAGCCCAGCTCTGCCCAATGCAGTAGCCACTGGCCATCTGTAGCCATTACTTGAAATGCAGCTGGTCTGAATTGAAATGTGCTAAATGTGTGAAATACACATTGGATTTCAAAGACTTGGTATGAAAAAGGAATAGAAAATAGCTTCTCAAAGTTGTATTGATTACATGTAGAAACTATAATATTGTAGATATATTGGGTTAGATAAAAGGTATTACTACAACTGATTTCCCTGTTCCTTTTTACTTTCTTGACATGGCTGCTAGAACATTTTGAATTACATTTGTTTCTCGAATTATATTTCCATTGGAGAGGGTTGTTCTATATGGACCTCATAGTTTGTTTCAAGCATTAAATCAATGAATACAATGAGAGCACCTAGCACAGTGCCTGGAGCAAAGTAAGCACCCAATAGCGATTCCTAATATTAGAAAGATCAGTGTTTTGCAAATGTTGTAGCCAAGTTTTCTTTTTTTCAAGCAACTTCCTCTAACAGATAAAAAGCTCTTCTGATTGAAGCAAAGGGGTGTCCTTTCCAGCAGCTCATTCACCCTGGCACCACCTCCACAGCTTGGAAACCCACAGAGTGAAATCAACTTCAAATATCCCACAGGCTTTAGCGTCGTACGTCTATGATTTCAGAGAAGGCGAGGAAATCGGACAAAATCAAGGTGTCTATGGCAGAACTTTAAAAATGGTCATGGATCTTAAAAGTTCTCACCACAAAAAAGAATAATTAAGTGATGCAATGAAGTTGGTTGCTCAAGCCATGGTGGTGACCATCTTGCAACAGAGAAGTGTATCAAATCGACACGCTGTACACCTCAAACTTACACAATGTTATATACCAAGTATATCTCAATAAAAATTAATTAATGCCAAAAGAATGATCTTGGAAAAACACTACCATTTTGCTTGAGAGGATCAAAGTGATTTGGTACCAGATCTAGACAGTCCAGAAATCGGGCTGTCACGAATGTGAATGGGGTCACCTGTGGGCCCCTGGATCATCACCTGCCTGCACAATACCCAGGCGCCACGGCAGCTCTCTCCTGCTCCTCAAGGGCTAGCTGCAGGGAAGGGAACAAGTGACACTCAGCCCAGACACCACAATGACTCTGCTGTCCTGAAGGCAACTCTGGGCTCAGTCGGCCCCCGGCGTCTACCAGGCAAGCCACCTGGCTCTTGCTGCAGCCCTTGCCCCTGGCGCTGGGGTGTGTGTGTGTGTGTGTGTGCGTGTGTGTGTGCGTGTGTGTGTGTGTGTGTGTGTGTGTGTACAGGGACAGCAGCCAGGTCTTTGCCGGGCTCTCTAACAAGTTCCGCAAGTCTGTTTGTTAAAGAAAAATTCCAGTGGGTGCATCCAACACATGGAACTCAAGTACAGAAATTATATTTATCCACCCCACTGCCAAGGAGATCACATGCCCCATGAGTCACTCCAGATGTGCTCAAAAACAGAGTCTCTCTGTGGAAGCCCAGTGCCCCAATCCCAGAGAGAGTAGGATTAACAGAGGTCCCGCTCCTGTCCTCCCCAGGAGGCAGCCCTTGCCTCTACCCTTCTGAGGCAGGAGAGGGCACCTCTGCAGGTCTGAAAAAGAAGGGGAGGTAAGCACGATATCGTCACACTGGGAGGACCAGTACGGGCATACCTGTAGCTCCTGGGGTCCCACTGGGTCTGAGGGCGACTTTTCACCTTTTTGGAGGAAAAGATGTGTTGGAAGACGTTGCTGCTTCTGCTGTTGTATTATGACGCTCAGGCCACTCTGTCGCACAGGTGGAGCAGGGGTGAGTTGCTTTTAATTTATTTGTTTGCTGGATGCTCATTCTTCGATACAATTAGGAATTTGGGGGGAAGCATGGAGAGAGCAGGAAGAAATTAGAAGCCCTGCACCCTCCTTTTATCTCATCTCTGCCAATTGCTTGATGCTTCTCGACATGCTAGAAGGTATTAGAAGGTGACGGGGGAAATGACACCAAAAAATCAAAGTTGCTGAGGGAACTGGGTCGAGGGGGAGAATGCAGAGAGCATCCCTTTCTGACAGGCCAGAGGGAAGTCATCTTTGCTTCTTAGAATGTGGACAGACTCCCTTGAGTACCCCCCAGGCTGCTGCAGCTGGGCAGGGCGTGCGGGGAGCAGGTGCTCGGGACTGATACTGACATGAAGGGACTGGGGGTGCTGACCGGCAAGAGGCCTGCTACCTGGAGGGAGTGGGGTGTCCACGTGGAGGGCTCCACGCTGCTTCCTGAGCAGCAGTGGACGCATCTTTCCAGCTGGAGAGAGCTGGTCCAGCAGCAGGAGAGGACGAGTAGCCCCTCAGCACCCTCGTGTCTGCCCGGCTGCTACCGCCCTGGCCAGCCCCCTCGGAAAGGAAGGAGCCCAGCAAGGCTGCTCCCCACGGCCGACTTCCTTGCTCTCGGGACACAGCTTCTCAGAGCCGGCCTGGCATCGTTTATGGCTCCCGTGGGCAGACACTGGCGGCATCTCCAGTCAATGAGGGTTTATCACTTAGGAAGCAAGGGACCAATAGTGCTGACTGCTCCACACTGATCTGAACTGAGATCTCTCCACTGCCTAAAGTCAACTGAGGTCTCTCTCCTGGAAAGAACTGGAAAAAGAAGTCAGGCTCACTGGTGTTTCCAGAGATCCAAAATAGGGTGACGACTGCACAGCAACAAAAGGATGAGCCCCCTGGTTCTCAACGAGAGTGTCAGGGAAGGAAGGGACGGCCAGCTGGGGCGCAGAGCAGACGTGAAACCGGGGAAAGAAAAAGCCAATGCACTTGTTAGGGTTTTTATTCCCTCACACACGCATCTCCCTGCTCATCATGTGCACAGACTCTGGGGGCAACACCCGGAAGCACAGAGCAAAGAGACCTTGGCGCTGTGTTCTGCCACTTACCCCTGTGTGACCCTGGGGGCCTTCCTTAACCTGCCTATTAAAAAAGGATGATAATATCCACTCTTTAACGCACAGGCTGTTAGAAAGCCAAATGAGATGATTTGATTTGCTACAAGGCTTGTAAACACAATAGGCACATGATGAGCTATCCTGCAAGGAACTCAAAGATTTAAGTTCTGCCTCTCATTGGCTGTGTGATGTCTGGGAAGACTTAACCTCTCTGAGCTTTAGTTCATGAACAGATAACATATTAACAGTAACAAAACCTGACCCTCACTGTGTTGTCATGGGAGGGTCATATTGAAAAATGTAAATAAACGCTTTGTAAGTGAGGAGCTATATAAATGTCAGCTATTACCTACCACTTAAAAAAGGAAAAAATTTCATGAAAGAAAGTCTGAGGTTCTCAACAGAAAACTATCGGTTCTATAGCAACGTCCTGAGAGCAGCTGCTCTGGCTGCACCCCTCCTCACTGGGGAGGGTCTGCCCCCCAATAATGATAACAATCTGTATAAAGACACAAGGCCAACACAGCTGAAACAGAGGCCATGGCGAGGCAGCTGATGCTAAGTGCTGGATTAGCCGTTCATATCAGTGTTCGGGGCCAACAAATGACGCGGAGCCCTTCCAACCATCATCAGAAGTCTTCCACGTAGTTGATTTTTTTTTTTCGTTTTCAACATTTTTTTCTAATCATAAAAGGAATACACAATTGCCCTTTTTTTATGATGGAATGGGAGACACACCCAGAGAAAAACCAATTTTTCCAAATGTATTAACTGTTCCTTTCACCTGCATCCTTACCCCAACCCTGCCCCCCACCCCAGTGCTAGGCCTAATTTAGAAGAATTCCCTCTGGAAACAGTCAGAGGGCGACTTCTCCCTACAAAACTCCTCCTCCATCCCCCCCAGCACCACCCCCTGCCTCCACGGGTAGAAGTGTGGAAATAAACCCAAAAGGAATACACCCTGCCATCAGGACATCTTTTTTTTCCTACCTTTCTCCCAGCCTCTCCCTCGGCGCTCTCTAGGATTCCGCCCTGGGAGGCGGCTCCCTGTGCCAGGATGGCTGCTCCAGCCCCACCGCCTTGATTAAGACCAAGGGACCCACCTGTGGTTAGCGAGGCTGCTGGGAAGTGGACACACCTGGCCCAAGTCCCAGCCCCACCCAGGTCCTGCCGGCACACCGCCTGGGGGGCTGCAGGGAACTAGCCAGTCTTAAAAAAAAACATACACGTATTAATTCCTATAAGTATCTGATTTTTATTAAATACATATGTTATTTCTTTGACAAGCAGTTTCATAAGGAAGGGTGGCCCTGCAGTGGTGGAATGTATGTCATCTTCACGTGTCCAGTTTAGTGCTGTGTGTGTTTTCAGTCGTCAATATTCCGTGAAGGGAAGGGCCCCGGATGGGTGTTTTCAGTAAGTGTCAACTGACTCACTGGTCCAGCATGACTAAGCGGCCACCTCATTCACTCCATGGTCACTGCCTTAGGAGGCGTTATTCTGACCACTACCAGGTAAGAAAGATGGAGGATGGGGGGAGAACTTAGCACTCCCCAGATCCCTCAGCCGGAAGCTTAGAGCTGGATCTCACTCCCCCAGCCCAGTCTGCAGAGGCAGAGTCTCAATGTCCTCACTCACACCCCTCCATCCCTTCCAGGTGTTCCCCCCGGGCGGTGGCACATTCTGGCCAAGGGGAGCCAACACACAGCAGCCCTTTCAGAAGCACTCCAGGGGACCCCAACACACGGGGCCAAGGTCCTGGCTACCTCAGAACATCACTGTGTTTCTGAAGGGCTGGCTCAGGAGCAAAAAAGTAAATGACGGGCTTCCCTGGTGGCACAGTGGTTGAGAGTCCGCCTGCCGATGCAGCGGACACGGGTTCGTGCCCCGGTCCGGGAAGATCCCACATGCCACGGAGCAACTAAGCCCGTGCGCCATGGCCGCTGAGCCTGCGCGTCCGGAGCCTGTGCCCCACAATGGGAGAGGCCACAACAGTGAGAGGCCCGCGTACGGCAAAAAAACAAAAAAAGTAAATGACGTCAGTAGGATCTGGCAAAAGACTTTTTATAAATGAGAGCTTTTCCTTTCCACACCCACAGTCATTTCCATAGAGTTGCTTCAACTGATTCATTAAAAATATGGTTATATTTTGGTATGATATGGTCTACAGTGTGAATCCTTTCCAATAAGCTCTTTGGTACAGATGCTCTGCACAGTTACATGGAAACCATGGTCAGCCTTAATATTGTTCTTTTTTTTTTTAACCTATTTGGGAGATGGGAGAAGAGATTTTTATCCCATGTTATAAAAAGTCAAAGAGAAGATCAGGCTCAAAGCAAAAATAGGCTCTTCCATTTAGGGAGGCTTCTGCCTATACGTCTGGGCAAGAAAGCTTGAAGGAGGTAAGGCTTGGGGAGCAAGACAGGTGCAGGTGCAAGCCTTGACTGAAATAATTAAAAGTAGCTTCTCTGGGTATGAAGGGAACCCTTCTTTACTGTTGATGGGAATGTAAACTGGTGCAGGCACTACGGAGAACAGTATGGAGGTTCCTTAAAGAACTAAAAATAGAGTCACCATATGATCCAGCAATCCCACTCCTGGGCATATATCGGGAGAAAACCATAATTTGAAAAGTTACATGCAGTTCAATGTTCATAGCAGCACTATTCACAATAACCAAGACATGCAAGCAACCTAAATGTCTATTGACAGATGAATGGATAAAGATGTGGTACATACATACACAACAGAATACTACTCAGCCATAAAAAAGAATGAAATAACACCATTTGCAGCAAAATGGATGGACCTAGAGATTATCATACTAAGTGAAGTAAGTCAGAGAAAAACAAATATCATACGATATCATTTATATGTGGAATCTAAAATATGATACAGATTAACTTATTTACAAAACAGAAACAGACTCACAGACAGAGAAAACAAACTTATGGTTACCAAAGGGTGAAAGGCATGGGAGAAGGATAAATTCGGAGTTTGGGATTAGCAGATACAAACTACCATATATAAACTAGATAAACAACAAGGACCTACTGTACAGCACAGGGAACTATATTCAGTATCTTGTAATAACCTATAATGAAAAAGAATATATATGTGTGTGTGTGTATATATATACATATGTCTGGATCACTTTACTGTACACCAGAAACTAACATAACATTGTAAATCAACTATACTTCAATTAAAAAAAAAAAATCGGTTTCTCCTAGACCCAAACAGTGGTTCCTCATAGATAAAGGGAGGGTGTGATGGAGACAGGAGAAGACATCTACTTTCTGATAATTATCCAGGACCTGTAACTGCAAATAAGTTCCAGAATCACCCTGTTAAAAAGAGAAGGATTTGGTGAGGCACTCTGAAAACAATGGAGTTGAGTAACAAGGAGAGTGAATGTGTTTCTATGGGATTGTTTATGCATTCAACAGTCACCGGCAGGATTTTAGGCACTGGGAATACAGCATTAACAAAACAGACAAAATCCCTTGCCCTTGTGAGCTGACGTCCTAGGGAAAGGAAACAGACAATAAGCACATATAGAAATAAAATACCTGGTTCATTGGATGGCAATAAGGTTGGGACAGATTAGAGGATATAAAGGATCACAAGTTTAAATAGGAGAGTCAGGGAGGGCCTCACTGAGGAGGTGACTTGAGACCTGAAGGAAACACAGGAGTGAGCCATGCAGTCTCCAGGGAAAGAGTATTCCAGGCAGATGGAACAGAAGTTCAAAGGCCCTGTGGCAGAGGCATGCTTGGTGAGCTCAAGCAACAGTGAGGAGGCCTGCAGCTAGAGGGGCATGAGCCAGAGGATAATAGCAGATGAGTGCAGAGAGGTAGTGAGAGGTCAAGTCGCACAGTACCTGGTGGCCATCTGAAGATCTTTGGCTTCTACTCTGAGGGAGATGGAAAGGCATAGAAGTTTCTGGGCAGAGAATTGACATCATCCAACCTATGTTTTCACAGAATCTCTTTACTTGCTGTGTTAAGAATACAATGAGGTGGACTTCCCTGGCAGGTCCAGTGGTGAAGACTCTGCGCTTCCCCTGCCAGGGGCACGGGTTCAACCCCTGGCAGAGGAACTAAGATCCCACATGCCGTGTGGCGTGGCCAAAAAAAAAAAAAAGAATACAATGAGGAGGATGAAGTTGGCAGCCAAGGATGGAAACAGAGACACCATTAGGAGAAATGTTCAAGGTTTGGATCAGGAGGCTAGCTGGGATGTGGTAAGAAGTAGCCAGATTCCAGATCTATTCTGAAGGTAGAGCCAACAAGATTTGCTGATTAGTGGGGTGTGAGATGTGAAAGAAAGAGAAAAGGCAAGGATGACTGACAACTCCCAGGTTTTGACCTCAGCAGCTACAAGAGATGGGAAGACAGCAGACAAAGCAGGAGGTGCGGAGCAGGTGTGATGGATGGCGGGGCTTGGGACTGGGTTGGAGATCAGGAGAGACAACTATTACGAATCCAAAAGGAGACTCTCCCGCAGGCAGCTGCATATCTAGAAGTCGGGCCTGGAAATACACAGCAGAACATCCTTACGAAGTCAGTGTGGCTAGTGAGAGGGGAGAGACCCAGGCTGCGGCCAGGAGTCTGCAAGGCGAGGAGACGGAGGGGAAGGAAGAGCGGCCAGCAAGGGGGGATTTTTTTTTAAAGCAGCAGCAGCAACGTGTTTTCATGCTGCCTTGAAAGATCGGTAGAGAGGGGAAAATTAATGATGGGGGAGAGAAAAGTGGAAAGGTGAGCGACAACTTTATTGGAGACCTCATGCACACGGGGACAAGTTGGCTCGAGATAAGAGCAGGGACACAATAACAGAAGGGAAGTCAGAGGACCTGGGCACGAGGCCGGTAACTGGTTTGAGGAGAAAGGAGGAGGTGTGAAATCATCATCCACTTCACGCTAAAATAGAGTGAGGGGAAGCAGGAAATACGGGTAATGGTCAGGCAGCATTTCGGGCCCCTCCTGAAAATAACGATCACGAATTTCAAGTGAGACCACTTAACCCAGGTGCAGGTGTGGAACAGGTAAAGAGATGGGGTGTGCTTTTGCCTAGTGACTGCAAAGGAACGAAGAGGGAGCAAAGGAGACGAGGATTGGTGCAAGAGAATGATCATAGGGCTGTAGAAATTTGACCCTGTATATCACATTATCAATCAAAGGTAGAGATGTGTTTAAATATGTGTGATTCATTTAAGAGTATGTTTTATACCATATGCATTCATTCATTCCTAATTAACTACATGTATCCTTCCCGTGGCTACACACAACTAAAGAACGCCCAGTCTTGGGGCAGATGCACCTACAAAAAGATAGCGTGGTTCACCCTATTGGTGAGATTGGGGATTTTTTTTTTGTATGTTGTTTTGTTTTGTTTTTAATTTTTATTTTATATTGGAGTATAGTTGATTAACAATGTTGTGATAGTTTCAGGTATACAGGAAAGTGATTCAGTTATACCTATACATGTATCTATTCTTTTTCAAATTCTTTCCCCATTTAGGTTATTACAGAATACTGAGCAGAGTTCCCTGTGCTAAACAGTAGGTCCTCGTTGGTTATCTATTTTAAATACAGCAGTTGGGTTTTGAAGCCCTTGAGACCTGGATTTTAATCTCAGGCCTATTACAAACAAGTTGGGTGGCCAAGGGCAAGTTTCTTAGCCTCCAAGTTTCTTCATCTATAAAATGAGCTGTGAATGTTTACCTCACAAGGTACATAAGGAAAGCAGCAAGCATGCTGACTGACCCACAGTGAGCTCATAAGCTGTTAGGATGTCCGGGCTCCACATCTGAACGACTTTGGCCTGAGATCCAAATGTGTCTCTCAACAGAAGACACGGACAGAACATGCTGAGACACACGAATCCCTGGATCCCGTTCCTGAACTAAAGTAGTGCATGTGGCGTGAACTTTAGCAAGTAAATTTTTTGTTCCATGCGGGTTGGTCCAGTGTTTCACAATGTCCCCTGGAGGCTCATGAGTCCGGGGGCTCGGGGACGAGGGCCTGGCCCCCCTGCCCGAGGCTGGCCGGCACAGCAGACCTTCATGCAAGGCCATGGGGGAGTCTCTGGAGTCCCCTGATCACACTGAGTGGTCCTTGTGGGCACGTCCACAACCTGAAGAAACAGCCGGAGTGTGGGCTGGGTGTGGAGCGTTAAGTGAAAAAGGAAGAAACAAATCGGCCTAGTGTTACACCAGGCAGAAGACACACAAAGTCAGTGATCTTAACAACACTGTCCCAGCAGCCTTCCTGCCCAAGGCTCCACACTCAGGTGGTGCCCAAGAGGGAGTGAGATCCTTCTGCCAGTCTCTGGCCTCCCCACCCCGTTCGCCTCTCTCCCTTCTCCCTCCGAGAGGGTGCAGCTGCTAACAGCCGTCCAGCGGGAGCATTCAGGCCTCAGAACTATCAGCCTCACGAAGACTGGGCTGCCCAAAGCCGCTTATAATCGCTCACAGCGAGGACGGAGTCAAACTTAAAATGACCTCATAAATTTGGGAGATGGGGCAGAAGGGAAAGGAAGGAAAACCAGCAAAGCCTGAATTGGAGAGTCTCCAGGGATGCTCTGTTTTGTTGTTGTTTTAATACCTAGTTTATTTTTAAAATCATTCCAAAATATATATTGAGACTGCACTCAGTATATATATTGAGCTCTATGAAGACACTGAGGTCAGAAGCATAAAATTCATTCCCTCCCAGGAGCCAGCAGTAGACAGCAAGATGTGAAATGTATAGAAAGGATGCGAGAAGAAGATAAAAAGAGAATTAAGGAGATGGAGAAGGAACACAGCAGCGTACGGTGGGGTCCCAGGGAAAGGCTTCCTAGGGGCACAGGGCCGTTCTTCTAACGACGTGGGAGCCGCTCTGGTTTAAAGGTCTGCGTGTGTACCTCTCGGAGTTGGTCAGCTCTTGGTCGGGTCATTTGCATTCTGGCAGGGTCCGGCCTCTGTCATTATGGACAAGGACCTCTGGAGTGGCTAGTCGTTTAACTTCTTACCTGAATGTTTCGACGTGGGCCAGACACAGCTTATCTCTCGCCCACCACCGGCAGCATCTCCAGGGGGGATGAATCCAGGTCTCCAGACCTAGCCTCATGCACAGGAGGTCAGACACGGGCAGATGCCGAGACGCCTGCCCCAGGGGTGGCTGCACGTCACAGCCCAGAGGGCCATAAAAGCCCCTCCCCCACACACACCGTCAGAGCAGCCACAGCAACGTGGGGGGTACCCGTGGAAGGTGGGAAGAAGGGGGAAGGGGTCCATCTGTGAGACTCCGGGGCTCCCCACATATACTTTCTGAAGCAATGATCAGCCCTAGTCCAGAGGCTGAATTGTTTTTTAACAATCTTCCCCAAACTGTGTTATTATTTTAAAAATTATGAGAACAAGGCCTCCTGGAAGCAACATTTCCATTATTAAGCCCAGCTTTGCATCAGGAAGTATTTTCTTCCCAACTCTTGAGAACTAGGGGTCCACCAGGGGTGTGCATGTTAAAGGAAGTAGCTGTTCGCAGAGAAGCAATTGAGTGAAGAGTGTGTAGGTCTGGCCTTGAATAACTTCCCGGGAGGCAGCAGAAAGGGCCCTGTGCCAGGACCTTGTTCCCTCCTATCCCCTTCACCTGCTGCAGTGTGAATCTTTTTAAAGGGAACAATACCTTTCATTTCACTATAACAGAGAAGACATAAAGGAGGTGCTCTCAATCCTACCTTGAAAAGGGGTTTCATGGTAAGAAGGAATAGGCCGCATCTTGGTCCAGGACCCGTTCTGGTCCTAGTGTCACCTCCCACCAAGGAGAAAGTAGGGTCAAAGTACACCCCTCCTTGTGCCGCCACTCTCTTGTCTCCGAGAACACGAGGGCCTTGGTCTCTTCAGATGCCCCTATAAGGCCTCATCGGATGGGAATGAGCTCTGAATTCTAGCCAGGCACCAGCTGCTTGGTGGTGGGTCTGGGTAACCCAGTGGTTATGGACACTGCCTGCCCGTTGTAACACCAGGGAGCTGTCAGAAGTCCCGATGCCTACCTCCACCCCAGAGATGCCCATGAACTGGCCTGGGAGGCGGCCTTGGGCGTGTAGGTTTATAAAGCTCCCAGGTGATTCTGACGCACAGTCAAGGCTGAGAAGCATTGGGCTGAATTGGGAGCATCCGCTCAGCAGGAACAGCTCCTTCTACACAGGCTTGGGTCAAGCACCTTCTGACTGGCAACCTGGCTGCCATTAGAAGTACCTAGGAAGCTTTCAGAAAGTTGACTGTCTCAATCACATCCTAGTCACTTAAATCAGAACTACTGGAGCTGGGACCCACACACCCTGGGCGACTCTAATGTATGGTCAAGGTTGTGAAGCTGTGGAGTAGGAAGGAGATGCCTCGCCCTCCTGAGCTCCACCTGAGACCCGAGGCAGAGGCTGTGAGTGAGCAGAGGCTAAGGTCTTCTCAAGTCCTAAAATCTATGATTCTGTGGGAAATGGGCACTTTTCTGGCAAAGAGAACAAATCCTGCTAAAATTCTGGGCCAGGAACTATTGCTCTGGAGTTTGTAGGCTCCATCCCCCAAGATGGTCTGCAGAAGCAGGGCTACCCCTCTGCCCGTCAAGGCCCCCATCAATGCAGGGATGCAGTCTGCCAACAACTGCACCTTGTGTGCACCCTGGAAACCTGCCAGGCTATGCTGCACAGGCATAAACATGAAAGCACTTTGATCCAAGCCCCTGAGGAACTTGTGGGCTAGCTAATAAATGGATTACAGAGAAAGCAATATTACAGCCAACCAGCTTTTCCAGGAGGTGGGAGATTCCTACCAGTGTCCTTTACATTGAAGATGTTTCATTCTTATCACTTCTAATAGAAATCCTTGCTTATGCAGTTCCTTTCTTCAACACAGTACTCTGGACATCACTGGACACTATCTTGATGGCCCAAGGGCGCCATTATCAAGAAGCAGAGCTGTCATGTATGGTTATGCAAATTGCGCTTTGCACAACTTCCGGGGGCCCTACTTACCTCGAGGTCTCACCAATTTTTACAGTTATTGCCCAGTTTTCTGGTAAATCACAACCAAGTGTCTTAAAGAAGCTGCCCCTTTTTCTCGCAGCTCCACCACCACTTGGAGTCAGTCACTTTCAAGACTGGATGGCTAACCTTGGGGTTCACCCACGGGAGAAGCCAGTGCACGCTGCAGCCCGGCGAGCTCACTCTTTTTTTCTTTCAGCCGTGCTCTTCCCTGCCGCCCACCGGCCAAAGAGATCCTCGTCGGTGCCCTTGAACCCCGTCCTGCAGAGCTCCCTGGAGGAAGTAGAGCTGCTCTATGAGGTAGGCAGAGGGGAGAGTGGGCCATGCAAGTAACTCAAAAGGCATTGCTCCTTCTCTATATTTTTTGGAGAAGTGACCTGAGCCCCTGAAAATGAGTGACCTCTGTTCCCCGGGGAACTGGCCTAGACTTGTGTGTGGAGGTAGTGGAATCCTGCCCATCCCAGAGGAAAGTGTTCCTTGCACCCCCTTCTCCTTTCCCGCATGCCGTCCCAGGGAAGGTTGGCATTAGGGGTTTAGTCGAGGCAAAATTAGAGATTTAGGCTTGGCCCAGAGGCGCCTCTATCTGCACCCAAGCAACAGAGCGGGGCAATATTCCCCAGCCAGAGCTTTAAGCCAGGACTCATCAGCAGCGCCCAGGCAATGCCAAACCTATTGTCTGAGTGGAGTTGTGTCTCAGTCACCTCACACTGTGACAGCCCCATTTTTGAATCTGGGGCCGCCCCAAAGGCTCTCTCCCTCTGCCTCTCATACCTCTGGCACCAAGACCCCACCTCTCCTCCAAACCACAGGTAACTTTACCCAAGGCCGCTTGGTTAGGTTCAGTGATAAAATTCCAGGTTCGAGACCTAAGCTTTAGTTCTGGTTCTGCCGCCCATCGGCTACGTAACCTTGCATAAGCCACCATTTCTCCCTGGGCCTGAATCTCCTCAGCTGTTAAAGGAGGGACTCCAAAGATCGCCAAAGTTCCCCTCCTGTCTGGACGCCCTCTGACATCCTGCATGTACTAGGACTGTCTGACTAAGAAGGGGACAGCCTGCTATAGTCACGCAGCTGAGCCAGGCAGAAGATTTCAAATCCTGCCTCGGGGAACAAACTGGAAAATGCATAGCCTCTGCCAGGTCATGAACGTGGGAGTCAGAGCAAGAGGCCTGTTTTAGGAAGATAACAGACAGTAGCGTGCAGGATGGATTAGAGCCGGGGGAAGCCAGAGACAGAGGGGAGAGTTAGGACTCCGTCTAAATGGTACTGATTAGGTTCCTGATATGAGCCTGGCACTGAGCAGGGGGTGCCTATGACAGACCTCACCCCTACTCTTAAAGAACAGTCGAGAAATGAGGACAAATCTCTGTAGCGCACTTAATTCCTAGCACAATTCTCTGCATGCTTCTAATTCCCAGCTTCTGATTTTAAATTATCCAAAATAGTCAGTCTGTGCTTTAGAAGATCTTTGGTGGGTGGGAGGGAGGAAGGAGAGAAGGGGGTGATTCGGGGCACTAGAAACAACAAAGAGTCACTTAATAGGGGCTTTGTACCAGGCACAGTGACAGGTGTCACTCATATTTGTCTTATTTACTCCTCACAATATCCCAGTGAAGTACTGTTGTTATTAATCATTCCACAGAGGAAGAAAAGGAGGCTGAGAGAAGTTAGGTGACTCATCTGAGGTTACGCAGGTGGTGGGAAAGTCAGGACTGGGACCCAGGTCTCTCGATTCCAAAGCTCTTTGCAAGTCACCTCCCTACATGAACGCACGTGATCGTGAATCCAGTGATGTCCTCCACAACGAATGCCTCATGCTTTTCTACACCCCATGTTTCCCCCCAGTTCCTTCTGGCTGAACTTGAGATCAGCCCTGACCTGAAGATCTCCATCAAGGACGAGGAGCTCTCCTCCCTGCGGAAGGCCTCGGACTTCCGCGCCATCTGCAATGATGTGATCCCCAAGAGCATCCCAGACATCCGGCGGCTGAGCGCCAGCCTCTCCAACCACCCAGGCACCCTCAAGAAAGAGGACTTCGAAAGGACAGCGCTGACCCTGGCCTACACAGCCTACCGCACAGCCTCGTCCCAAGGGCATCAGAAGGATATCTGGGCCCAGTCCCTCCTTAGCCTTTTCCATGCCTTGAGGCATGACTTAATGCGGTCCTCATGTCCCAGAGCATCTCCCTGAGAGACTGGCTGGCACCAGGACCAGGGAGCAGGGACCAGCACACAGTAATCCAGAAATTCTTCATTCTCTACTCCATTTACAGAGACCAGCCACAAAACACATACCACCAACTCAGAGCAGCAAAGATAAAACAAGAAACACCGATGCTCTTTGCCCCTTGTAACTTCTTGACAAGCATAAGATTGTGATTCCTATCATAACGTGACCTGGGCTGGAAAAAAGGGCTGGAATGGTAATTCAAGATGCCTCCAGAGGCTGAATGTTTTGCCTGGTGAATTGCAGGAGTCTAAGATATGCTTTAACATTGAGTGACTGTAACACAAACACCCAAGAGTGAGGACAGAGCCAGGAGAGACATAACAGAAGTCTGGGCATGGCGGGAAAGTGGGGGACAGATTTCTTTGGTCCTAAGAGATCAGGGTGCTGGATTGAATGAACACCTTTCCAAAGTTCTGTAGTAAGATATAAAGAAACTAGAGCTATAGCCAAATAAATACATTGTTAACCAAGGATATACTTCTCAACTTTTCCAAAAGTCCCCAAAAAGAATCAGTCAGAAAATCAGTTATGACCTATATATCTAGACTCTTCTTTCCTGAAGCCTGGTCTAATGTAGAGGAGAAACATGAAGGGGGCCAACAGAAATGCTACTGTCATGCCTTGACTTTTGAACAGAGAAACCAAGCTAATGCAGAGAGGGTCATCCTAACGAAAGAGGTGGCACCAGTGCCACGGCCTGCCCATCCTAATGCTAAAATTATTGAGCATTATCAGAGAATTAAGTGCTCCAAACAAAAATGATTTTCAGATGACAGAATTTTACCCTTTCAAACGCCAAACCTTTCATTTTAGCAATATTGACTGGATATATATGAAAGCCAGTAAGGTTGAATTTAGTATATTGGAAACATTCTAATGAAGGAGTTAGATGAGATCATCTCTAAGACTCCTCTACTTCTGAAATGTTCACAAGCATTCAACTAACTGTGAGATATTACAGGGAGGACACCTGGACCTGACATGTCTCTGCTGGACTGTTTGTATCAACCCTGAAAGGTCCCAGGCTTTCTTTCTTTTTTTTTTTTTTTTGCGGTACGCAGGCCTCTCACCGCTGCGGCCTCTCCCGCTGCGGAGCACAGGCTCCAGATGCGCAGGCTCAGTGGCCATGGCTCACGGGCCCAGCCGCCCGGCGGCACGTGGGATCCTCCTGGACTGGGGCACGAACCCGTGTCCACTGCATTGGCAGGCAGACTCTCAACCACTGCGCCACCAGGGAAGCCCAGTCCCAGGCTTTCTTAACTCCGAATCTGGTGTGAGTTTTTCTGTTGCTTTCCTCACTGTCAGGCGATAAAAGTAGCATTTTCTTTGCTACCAACATAACTCGCCCTTTGCAATTTGTTCTTTCTTACTGGGCATCGCCTGAAAAATAAGATAGCAAGTCTTGTTATAATTCCACATTAAATAAGAGTTAATAGATGAAGGTCCCTGCTAGGAGTAAAGCACCTGGGTCCTAATAAAGATTCCTCACCAGCTCAGAGATCTTTCCAGCTTCTCCGAGGTTTACAGCTGGGTTCTGGAGGCTAAAGCTGCAGGAAGTCTGATCTTTGAATAAACAAGGATTCACTGGGCTAAATTTTTTATTCTGAAATGGGTATTTGACAATTGTCACTGAATGAAGATGAAAGCTGGTCTGAACTTCTTTAGAATCTTTGAATAAGTGAGCCTCGCCTAGCAGTGCAAGCTGCATGATCTTTTGAAGTAATACCAGGATGCAGGAACAAGGTGTTTATCGTCAGAGAAAAATCCCACTTTGCATCCCGATGTCCTCAGGCTCAGAAGACTAATCAGCCCCTCTGGTTCTCACTCCCTGTGGCTATATTGATCTTTTACCTCCCTCAAATGCAGACTCTGATATATGCTTTTGTGTTCAATTTTTCTCTTTCTAAGATTGCATGTTCTCTTTCATGCAGTCACTCCACTTGCCTCTTTCTTTTCATTGCAGTTGGTGTCTCTGCTGTTCTGTCTTTGGGTCCGGTTCTGATTATCTTCATATCCATTCCTCGAGGCATCTCCCAGTTTCTCCTGCTTGACCCCTCGCTGCCTCTACTTGCCCGTACTCTGTTGCTCACTGTCTCCTTTGGGGATCACCGTCTGATTAAAACAAAGTCAAGACAGAGGTACAGACAAGTTTGGGATTGCCCAGAAAGTAGATAAGCCTCACGGCCTACCTTCAGTATTTGTGCTTTTCCTGGATGTGGGCTGGAGAAGGGCTCAGCAGGGCCTCAATCCTTAGACACTGGGCAATACTCTTAACAGTCAGAGTCCTGCATACACCCTGGCGCTCCACCCCTATCAGAATGGATCTGAGAGCTTTCTTCTAGGCACCAGGAGGAAAGACCCACCCTTGTCGTCCCTGCCTACCTTGTTAGGATACACATGCTCCCAGGGGTAGGAGATCCGTGAATGGGAGGGTGGTTCCCAGGACCAGTGATAGCAATGGCGGTTCATTCACCCTGCCACAAAAAATTAAAGGCACATTTGTACTGATAAATTGGGTCCATACTTAGGTGGCAAGCAACTGAAAAAAGAAAAGAAAGAAGAAGGGCACAACCTTTTTTTTTTTTTTTTTTGTACGCGTGCCTCTCACTGTTGTGGCCTCTCCCGTTGCAGAGCACAGGCTCCGGACGCGCAGGCTCAGAGGCCATGGATCACGGGCCCAGCCGCTCCGCGGCATGCGGAATCCTCCCGGACCGGGGCACAAACCCATGTGCCCTGCATCGGCAGGCGGACTCTCAACCACTGCACCACCAGGGAAGCCCGGGCACAACCTTTTTAAAGACAAATGAAAATTTCGTTTTTAGTAACTAGATACTTCAACACTATTTTAGGCTGAATACAAATGAATTGTTTACCCACAAAAAGTTTTATAGCACTGACTTCATTTACAAGCAAAATCAAACATTCTCCTCACCACCACCACCCCAAAACCCGACTCTTTGCCCAGTGAGCAGTGAGGGAGTAGCCTGGACAGCAACGGACTCTCCCATTTTGCCTCATTAATGCCGCACCGTACACACCACCATCATAACCCAGTCACATTTTGTCATATTTACTCAAAAAATAATTCAGAGTGTGACATAGTAGTGGAAGCTTGCCTGTGACTCAGTGGAACCCTTCTACCATTTCTAGACTGCCGGGAAATTTTAGGATCTAAAAATTCTGGAAGTTTCCTCTATAGTCGGCATTCTCATGGCTACCTCTGGTGTCACTCAAGAGACATTGAAAAACATCTATATGCTGAAACCTTCATAAAGGAGAATCACGTAAGTGGTAAATCACATAAGTGGTAAAGGCCAGAGCACTGGCCTAAAATTAAATGCTTGTTAAATGACTTTACATGGTGCCCCTGACTTTCCTAACCCATTTTAATATCTTTCATTTTTTTATTGTGGTTAAAAAACACATCATATGAAAGTTACCATCCGAACCATTTCTAAGCGTACGGTACAGTAATGTTAATTACATGTACACTGTTGTGTGACAGAGCTCCAGAACTTTTTCATCTTGCAAAAACGATACCTATGAAACCACAACTCCGCTTTTCCCTCTCCCCCCAGCCCCTGGCAACTACCATTCGACTTTCTGTTTCTAAGTGTTTGACTACTTTTGATACCTCATATAGGTGGAATCTGTCTTACATTTCTTAAGCAATGTATAAAATTTCCTTAGGAAAATGTTTTCTTTATCTAAAAAGTGGATAGAGTCCTGAAGGAGAACTACTGGTCTTACTATGTCACTCACATAATTTTATTTAACAAATATTCACTTATGGTGTAATAAAAATGTCATGATCGAGTTTCCAGGCTTAATGGAATCTTTATTATCTCATACTATCTCACCAAGGAATTTGAAGTGGCTCATGGGTTTAACAGAGAATGTTGACTTCCACAGCTGTTTACTTGTACCCTGACTCTTTAATATTTGCCACCAAAACATCACACATGTGTTTTTGCCCACTCCGAGTTTCCAAACCATCACAAAACGAGGCCTGAATGTAGTAAATACAGTAGCCAGTCTTTAAAATGCACTTAAAGATTTAAAATGCACTTAAAGTCATTGTAGCGCATCCTACAATGGCAAGAAAATTTCAAACTGGGTCGTCCACAGTTACTCCTGCTTTAGAGGTCAAGAAGAACTGGTTTTCTAGAGTCACCTTTTTGGAGTCACTTTGCCTTTAGCCTGGGGATTATTTCCAACTGGCATAGCTGCAGACCCTAGAATGCCATTCCTTGCGTTCTGTGAATTCAAGCGAACGTGAATTTCATAACACTTGACTCTGCTCAGCATCTCTCAGATGAAGACAATGCTGCCAAGGACCACCAAATATAAAAGTTTGGGGGCTTCTCTCTCTCTCTCTCTCTCTCTCTTTCTCTCTCTCTCTTTCGCTCTCTCTTTCTCTCTCTCTCCTTCTCTCTCTCTCTCTCTCTTTCTTTCTCTCTCTCTCTCTTTCTCTCTCTCTCTTTCTTTCTCTCTCTCTCTCTCTCTCTGCTCTCTCGCTCTCTCTCTCGCTCTCTCTTTCTCTCTCTCTCTCTTTCTCTCTCTCTCTCTCTCTCTCTCTTTCTCTCTCTCTCTCTCTTTTTCTTTCTTCCTTGCCCCATATCCACATGACTTTTCAGAGAAAAGAGAATGCTTCTCCTGAACTGTAAGCAGCAGAAATTCCAGCGTCCAAGGGCTGCAAAGGCCCTATTCCTGCACCCATCAATTTTTTTCCTGCCCTCCCACCTCCTCCCTGCACACCAGCCAAAGGAAGCCTCCTGCTTCTTTTTTGGTAAAAAGCCTCAGAGAGGGACATTGGAACACCTACTCCAGCCAGAAAGACCACAGATGTCTGGGCGCCAAGGGCCTCTGAAATGAGACTGGCATCTAGATTTTTCCAGAGAGGCAGTACCCTTCCCATTCTCCCTGAAAGGGTCTGTGGTCTTTCCGACAGGCTGACATCCTCTGTTGACTCAGATGCTTTGTATTCACCCGGGTGCTGAAGCAAACAACCTTTGCCACCAGGGAAATCTAAAAGACTTAATATTCTATACTCTGGGGTAAAGTTCTCCAGGATTAATATTTCATTTTCTCCCTGCCACCAGACATTTTCATCTTCCTAAGGCCTAGGTCAGCAAGTGGCCCTCCCAGAGAAAACTCAGGGTCCTATGCTTTGCAACGTTAAAGCAGTGCTTGAGGAAGTGGGATTCTGTTTACGGTGATGGTCATCACTCCAGCCCCTAGGATGTTTGAGAAACAAAAATAAGCTTTGCACATTGCTTAGGTTCTGCAGAATCAGCAGGCCCCTGCTGGGACCAATCCTGAACTGCCTTTGGAAGAGATACTGACTCATTCTTTCCAACGTGCTGACTGGCTGTGAGGAATGGGCGTGGCTACTGCCTCTGTCCTGCGTCCCATAGGTGAAGGAAAGTTAAGGTGGGCCTCCAGCAAGAGTTTGTCCCGTGACAAAAAGGAATGTCTTGGGGACTTTTTTTTTCTGCTTTGGAGGCCCAGGCTCAAGGCAAATTATAATGGGAAACCAATTAGAAGGAGAGCAATTTGAACAGAGTTAAAGTGCCAGGTCCTGGGAGGAGAGACCAGCCCTATTTGAAGTCTCCATGGTCTGCTGACAAACTCGGGGGTTTGTTTTAAGGGACGCGGGGGGACTAGGTTTTTTAAGGAAAGGGGGTACAGCCAGCACAGGTAGAGAGCGAAAGTGGTACTGCCCAAAACAGGCCATCAGAGAGAGGAGAAATGTTGGAGGGCACAATAGACGGCAGCCAGACAGCTGCAGCAGAGGTGTAATCTTGATTGATTAAGGGGGCTTTTGCTGAGCTTTGGAATGAAGTTACTCCATTACTGATCAAGCAAAGAGAGAGCCATTATGCCCCCGTTTATCATCCTTTCCCGCTTCCTTTTTGCTGGGCATAAAACCATGCTCACCAATCCCACCTAAAACCGAAGGCGAGGAGGCCGGCCTTTGTTGCAAACAGAGGCTCTACCTGCCCTCCTATTCTGCTCTTAAGACGAGAGAGGACTCTTGGAAGCCGAGAAAGGTTGAAGGAGTGTTTCTGGAGGGAGGCGAGCGTCGCCAGCAGCACAGGCACTTGGCGGGCGCGGGCTCCGAAGGGAGGAGGTCCAGGATGGGTTTGCTGAAGGGCCTCCACCGAGCCAGGAAGCTGCTGCTCGTCATCTTCGTGCCGCTCCTGCTGCTGCCTCTGCCCATGCTTCACCCCAGCAGCGTGAGTACCAGCCGGTCCCCTCCTGGGGCCAGGGGGTCAGGTGGGAGGTCAGAGGGGAGGTCGGTGGAGGGAGTGGGGTGCTCGTGCAGCGCCTCAGCATTCTTCTGTTGGTGTAAAGAAATGGAAATGCTTTCCTGCAGGAGGCTAACATACTTTCTGCCTAAAAACTGCCATTTTCACCCCTTCACCCCATTCCCAGTCCCCCGGCCCCACGGCCCCTGGCCAGGACTGAGATAAGACGAAGGGCCGATGGCTGGAGTGGCTGATCTGTGTGGCACAGAGCAGTGGGCCAGCCTGCTCGGGGGCAGGGGCCAGGCGGACACCCGATAAAGAGAAGGGCGCTCTGGAGAGCTGGTATTTGCCAGGAGTCAACATGTGACCGTCCATATGGGAGAGCAACTGGACATGCAGGAAGACCTCCCAGATGGGGGAGGGAGGGGACTGTGGACCCCGGCCTGAGGTGCACTGCGGTGGGGTCCCCGGCCGGGCTCCTGTGCATCTAGCCAGGGTCTGTGGGTGACCACGGTGGGCTCTGATAACCAGGATTTGAAACTCTTAATCCCTCAAGTTCCTTCTGAACTTTAAGTTGAAAGCGCAGCTTGGCAGCCTGCCCTGGTCCCATGCATGTGGCCCTTTGATTATTTGTATCCTCTGTGTTTTCTTCTCTGTGCTCTTGACGGAGAGACAGCAAATGACTCGATAAAACAGAATAAGAGCCCCCAACTCTAGACTGTGGCCCAATTTTTTGTCCAGGTTTGTGTGAGCAGAAGAGCCTGGGCTCTGCTTCTGAGACCGTCATTTGCCTTCCTTGCCTTCCTCCGGCTCCTTTTCTCCCTGCCCCCCCCCCCTTCCTCCCAGTGGCTTTACCCCTTCCCCTAGCTGGCACTACCCTTGAGACTTTAGGAAAAATAAGCTAAGAAAGGTTAATCTTGTTTGTGGGAGGGGAAGGGTGTCTTCCACTCAGCTCCCAGAGTAACTTCGTAACCAAGATTAAATGACACAGTTAAAGGGGATTAGAATGGTTTCTTAAAAACAAACTGGTTTAAGTCTTTAGTAGAATAAAAGCTCAGAGCACCAGGGAGCTGCTGATGAAGACCGGCTGGGATTAGCAGACAGTGATCGGTGTGAACGTTTTCCCGGCGTATACACTTGTCCATTTCTGGCTTTGTCCCAGTAGCCTGATTTTCTTTCCTTTTCATGTTTTTGTTTTGTTTTGTTTTACTCGGTGTCAGATGGGTTAAGGGAATGCCAACCAAGTGGCACCTGCTCTTCTCATTAGCGGCATCAGGCACACACCCCCCCCCCCCCACCGTGTCCCCTGAGTCAGCCCCATCTCTGGTGACCATGACTCCGGGGGGTAGTGCAGCCATTTAATTCTGGGAGCCTGTCTTGGAGCTTCTCAGTTACCAATGACTCGTGAGAAGTATCCACATGAAGAAGAAAACAAAATAACAAATGATTGAAGTAGACAAAAAAAATCTATACATGTGACAGAAGAGGGATGTTGTGGAAAAAAAAAAAAGAGGAGAGACAAGGGAGGAAAGGTAAGCCTCTGCTCTGTTGGAGTCTATCAAAATTCTTGAATAGGTTTTTAAAGATGGACTCACTGAGAGCAAGAGACCTTGCCCTTCCTTGACCTAGCGCCTTCTGTCCATCTGAGTTTCACCTTAGGGCGGGGTTTCTCAACAGCCACACTAGTTACATTTGGGGGCGGGGGGAGAGGGTTCTCTGTCGTGAGGGGAGGGCCGTGCTGTGCTGTGCATTGTAGCGTGGTTAGCAGCGTCCCTGGTCTCTACCCATCAGGTGCCAGCAGCACACAGGCACCCCCTGCAATTGTGACAGCCAAAAATGCTTCCAGATATTCCCAAATATTCCCTGGGGGGCACACTTGGCTCCAGTTGAGAACCAGTGCCTTAAGAAAAGAGAAATACGCTACCTCAGAGCTTCCCCGTCTGTGCTCATGGGTAGCCCTCGGGACAGCTAGATGGAGCCTGGGTGGCCAAAGCCCTCAGACCCAGATGCAGCCTGCTCACCACTCACCCCAGTGTGCCCTGCAAAGGTGATTCCTCCGTGTGTCACAGTGTCAGTAAGACGCTGCTTCTCCTTCCTCTGCAATGACGCAGAAGCACCTTGAGGTCACAGTGGGCACAAACCACCACGGGGACTGGCTCTCATCTATTCGGCCCCCTCGCATCACACTTAGATTCTGATCTTTAATCCTTAAGACCCCTAAATAGCCTTGTTTGCTCTGGGCTGGCACTGAGAGAAGTGATCTGGGCAAGAGCTCCTGGCCTGCAGTTCTGATGCTTCTTCAAAGTGACAGGCTGCAGCTGCATTTTAGGAAGGATTAGTATGACCTCCCCTTTTTTCCTGCCCAGCTCTCTAAAGCCAGGGGCCCAGACTTGATTTCCCATACACAGAAGAGGAAGGTCAAGCGGGGGGCATCTGCAACGAAGCCCAGCTACAGCATCCCGGTGGGATAAAAGTTACACCCAACTCCCAAGCTAAATTTTCAAAAGCCCTTCCAGTCATTTATGACACCAAATGACGTGACCTCAAGCTCCTTCCAGTGGAGCCTGAATGGTATTTCATCGGGGTGGTCAGACTGTAGGGAAAGAAGCAGATGCAAACGTCAGTTAGTAGCAGGGTCAGGGAGCACCCGCTGTGGGGAAATGCCACTTTTGAACGCGCTCCTTTATTTGTCAACAGGAGCAAAAAAGAACTGACAACACTATCCCTTAAAGGCACTGCCCCAGTACGCGCCAATCCCTACATTCCTGCTGACCGGCAGCAGCGATAAGAGGCTGCGGGTTTCCAGAATATTTTCTCCAGTAGATAAGAGAGACCTGTTAGCCAGCAGAGGAGCCCAGTTCAGTTCACCAACCTTGATTGAGCTACCTGCCAGACCACGGCCAGATGCAGGGACACGGGAGCCTGTAAACAAACTTCACAGAGGATTCTGGGTTATCTGAATATAAGCTTCCCTACTGAATTCCGAGACAGCTGAGAAGGGGCAAAAGGAAGTTTATGTAAATTCCACGGGTGTACTGAGTGCGAAGTAGATGGAAAGGCCATCTGAAGGTGGTCTCTTGGCCATTTTTCTAATGAAAGTCAGAAAGCTCTAAGGAAAGTTCAGATTAAAATGATGGTAGTTTATCCTGTTCTTAATACTGCTGGATGAAGGTGGCTTGGTGACTTCCTCCAGTAACTTATTCTAATTCCTAACAATAGTTACAATCAAAAAGTTTACCTTGGCTTACCCAAATTCTCCTAATTCAAACCAAAATGATGCATGGTAGAAAGAAATAGCTCTTGCTCTCTCTCTCTCCCTTTTCTCTCCTTCCTTCGCTCCTGGACCTGTAATGACCAAGCCAAGAAAGACTGAAGGTTCTTTGTAAGGAATAAGGGCTTCTCAGTGAGGGAAAGACATTCTATCTCCTTTGCTTCAACTAGAAACAACACTTGCCATTCTGTCTCTTTCCCAGGAAGGAGATGGGAATAAGTGAGCTCAAGTGGGCTGAAGGGCTTTGAACTCCTTAGGTATTTTTATTTCTGCAGTAAAGGGAGCATTTCTCTAAACTGCATTCTTTTTCAAATAGAGCTCTTTTCCCCCCCAGTATTGGTTCTGTTGTCTTATCAGCACTTCCAAAAGCTTTAACTTCTCTCTGATCTTTTGGCCCCAGAGGAAATCTCAGTGGGAGCTACAGTCAACAACTGTTGCGCCCAGTTCCCATTTCTCAACCCCCAACCCCATAATCCATGCGTATCAGGAGGGAACAAGGTTCCATCCAGCCAGGCTGGGTTAATCACTCCTGACGCCCCTCACTGATCGTGGCGACCTTTTGTAACTTTTGTGTAAGAGTTTGAGGAGGCTTGTTCTGAACCCAAGGGAGAGATAAACAGAACAAGATTTGTCAGGTTCCTTGATCACCAGCCAGCCTCAGGGCAGGTCAGACCTGAGCGCAGTGGGTTTAGAACTAGGTATAAACGGAGGAGTCCACAGCCAGCTTGGATCTTCTATTCACTGGCCCTCCGGAGTCCATTGCTAAAACCCTTGGACAGTGACCTCTCCCAAGAGTAAGCCAGTGACCTTTCTCACCACCATTAATCAGCACCATTTGGGGCAACCAGGATTACTGGAGCTAAGGTTAAGGAGGACTGATTTTTTATAAGAATGTTGTACTTATTTATTCTGTGCACCCCACGGTTGTACAACCAGCAAAGGGAGTGGGCTGGGGAAAACCCTGGTAAATTTCCAGGCCTTCCCTGATAGACAGCACTCTTACTCTCTTTGTCAGAAGGAAGTTTCCATGTACATCAGGCAGTGGAGTGTCCCAGACACTGGTTAGGGCACTGGTTCTCAACAAGGGATGATTCCCCCCCGCCGCCAACGGACATTTGGCAATGTCTAGAGACAGTTTTGGTTGTCACAGTTGGGGAGGTGCTACAGACGTCTAGTGGGTAGAGGCCAGGGATGCTGCTAAACATTTGACAATGCTCAGGACAGCTCTCCCCACCAACCCAGCAGGGAGTGATCCAGCCCCAAACCGGCCAGTTTCAGAACTCACATGTGAATCAATTACACAAATTAATCCCCACCTTCAGCTACCCCAAGAACCTCTAGTATCTGATCAATCTGACACCAAAATATCCTGCCTAGACCAAGTTAAAACTGTGAACTCTACCTTTATGTACATGATCTGGACACTGCAGTTAATTTCAGTCCCTACCCTGCTCAGTTTCAGGAACCAACCGAGCTGTGATAGCATAACAGTCCCGGTGGCCACCCTGCTGCAAACCAGTGCAAACCACGTGCAAGGCATCAGTCGCCCCAAGGAGCAGCCATAACTTCACCCACCAAAATACGATGACACGTATCCACCAAACTTCTCTGCCAAGTCCACCTTTGCACCTCCCAGAGCTGTGTTCCAGTGCCCACGTTTGAGTCCGTGTGCCTCCTGCCTCTGCCCTGGGTCTCTTTTGGATCCTTGGTGGCAGTGGCTGTCCCTGTGACTAACCACCCACTTTCCTCCCCTTCCAGGAGGCTGCGTGTGCTTACGTGTTGATCGTGACTGCTGTGTACTGGGTGTCCGAGGCGGTGCCTCTTGGAGCTGCAGCCCTGGTGCCTGCCTTCCTCTACCCGTTCTTTGGAGTCCTGCGATCCAGCGAGGTTAGACCATTAGCAGCCCCCTGCTCGGTCCCTGCTGGGCCAGTGAAAGAGGGCTCAAGGCGAAGGGAGACTCACAGAGCAGTTGAGGAGGGGGCTTCTTTCACCCTCTGGGACAACCCATTAGCACTAAGCCTTTGCACCTGCTGTCCTGGACCCTGAGCTCCTTTCCTTCAACCCATGACCTTCATCTCTGTCAAACTGCCTCTTTCAGGAAGCCTTTTGGTTAATTACATCCAATTGTTCCTTCAGCCTGAAACCCTTTGGGAACTGTATGATTGGCACATTCAGCCAGACTGCTGTGATTCTTTCTCTGTTCTTCTGATTGTCCATTAAACTCTAAGCACTCAAAGGCAGGAATCAGGCCTCCCAGGTCCTTGGAATCTGGTGACGAAGCTGAGCCCGTATGGAGTAGGTGCTCAATAAATGCTTTGCCGACAGAGAGACTTACCGCATTTCCCTGAGTCCTGACAATGTCTTCACTTTCTCTAAAAAACATTTCTGTCCCTTCTTCCCCAACTCAAGATTACTGCATATTCTTTCCCTGACTGCTGTCTACCTAGAATCTGTCCTCTGTTCACTCTCTCCCTCTCTCTGTGGCATTCTTAAAATTCTAACAGAAATTGTCAACAGGAAGCCCAGGGTGGTGCCAGTGCAAACAGTTAAGCCCACCACAAATAGGAGAGAAGAAAATCACAGCCAGAAACCTGGAGCAAGATGAAGGACGGTCTTCATTCATTAACACCTGGTTCCATTTGGATTATCTCCTTATAGCACCTGGTCTCCGCTTAGGGTTTCTGAAGGAGATTGAATGGTAGAGGTTAGTTAAGGACAGAGGCACAGAAGAAAGAGGAAAGGGAACTAATGTTTGAATTCCTACTAAGAATCAGGCACTACACCAGAAGTGCTGTATTAGTTAATACTCCCGAGATGTCTACGAGGTAGATATTAATATTTCCATTCTACGGATGAGGAAAGAGTTTCACAGAGTTAAGAAACTTACCCAAGATCACAAAGTAGGAAATAGCAGAATTGGATTCAAACTCATACCTGTCAGATTTCAAAGTCTATGCACTTGCTTACTGTACCATAAGAAAAACACTCCATAATGTATTATTGTAGCTTCATGGTGAGTTAATACTAAGAACTGTACATCTCTTCACCTGTGTGATGTGAGGAAGGAATAATGAACCTGGGTCCATGGGATGCCTTAACCATGGATAACAGAATTTTTTTTAAAGTCCAGAGATAAAAATTAGGCCATCCCCTAATTGCTGTACTTGACTACAAGTTAACAAGTTGTCCTTCTACTACATGGACTCAAATGGCTGGTTTTTGTTTGCTTGTTTTGGTTTGGGGCAGTTTGGTTTGGAGGCTGTTGGTACATTAGTTCCTTTGTTGGCATTTAGTAATCATAATAGCCTCAGACTCTCCAAAAAGGATAGCATCCCCAAAACCCTCAGCAGTGCTTTGATTCCTGGAGATGGGTCCAACACCAGTATCCTGGGGACCCACATAAAAGCTAGCCTGGGACCTGAAGCACTAGGCAGTCACTTCAATTATCCCCCTTCCTCTGTGGAAAGAGAACAGGTAGTCTGGGTCTGTGTGCATGCCTAAAAGAACAAGCACCAATATTACTTTTCTTTTTTTTTTTTTTTTGTGATATGCGGGCCTCTCACTGTTGTGGCCTTTCCTGTTGCGGAGCACAGGCTCCGGACGCGCAGGCTCAGCGGCCATGGCTCACGGGCCCAGCCACTCCGCGGCATGTGGGATCTTCCTGGACCGGGGCACGAACCCTTGTCCCCTGCATCGGCAGGTGGACTCCCAACCACTGCACCACCAGGGAAGCCCTCTTTTTTTTTTTTTAACATCTTTATTGGAGTATAATTGCTTTACAATAGTGTGTTAGTTTCTGCTTTATAACAAAGTGAATCAGTTATACATATACATATGTTCCCATATCTCTTCCCTTCTTGCGTCTCCCTCCCTCCCACCCTCCCTATCCCACCCCTCTAGGTGGTCACAAAGCACCGAGCTGATCGCCCTGTGCTATGTGGCTGCTTCCTACTAGCTATCTATTTTACGTTTGGTAGTGTAATATTACTTTTCTTAAGAGAAACATAAATGAACTTGTCTTGCAGATTTCTCTTTAAAATTGTGAAAGCAAAAGCCAATGAGTCGGGAGGTGAAAGTAGAGAGCAGAGGAAGAAGTGAAGTTATAGAAAGAATTGAAACTTAAGTAACATTTTTAAAGTGAGCTAACTATTCCTTAAAAGACTAATATCTTTGTATTTCACTACAGGCAGCCCAAAAGCCAACAGTATGCCTTAGTCTTAAAGTAGATGATGTCTCTATTTCCCCAAGGGCCTCCTGCAGCGGAATCTTATAGACAGGTGGGCCAATCAGCCCCTCCACACACTAGGGATGTTGCTAGGCAACAGTTCATCCTAGGGCCTGCCCATCTGCACAGCCAGGAAGGCTCAACCTATAAGGAGTCTAGGGAGGCAGTTGTTTTCAAAGGCAACAGGACTTTGTAAGGAGAAAAAGAAGACTTTGCAGGGAGAGATTGGGTGTTGCTATTGCTGGGGCTGGAGGTGGAAAACGCTGGAGAAGCCAGGGGCCAATTTTATCGTTTGAGGTGAAAAACCCTACCCCATCCGTCTGATGAAGTGGCTTTGGCTGGTGATATTTAACAGCCGAGCTCCGGAGAGCAGTTTAGGCCAAATATAATCTGTTTAGCTAGCCTTTTAAACTCAGATTAAAGGACATGCCAATCAGGTAGAGGACATGGGTTATAGCCCTTTGTGAGCCAGTTGACTTTGCAGACAGAGAAAATATCTATTCCACAGCCACCGACTTCTCCCCTACACCAGCATGTGCCATGGCTCCCTGGGAAAAGCTAGGCCGGGGGTCTGCAGACGCCCCCTACTCCAGACAAATCATCCACTCGTCACTTCCCAAACCCACCTTGTGCTTGCCCAGCCCCTTGCCGGGACTCAGGCCACTCTTCCACTTTGGAAAGTTCTCTCCAATTCCTTCAGCTTTTAAGATCCTACCCAATTACCCTGTTGGTTGAAGCCTTTCCAAAAACCTCAGCTAAAAGAGTTGTTCACTTCCCTTGGAGCCCCCTGATACCTTTGTCCTTTAAACGGTACATGAGATACATCAGATATAAACTTGCTGTGGACACGCCCTCTCTCCATCCACATTTCACGCCCTCTAGGATTTACGATGTCTTATGCATATGGGCCATTCTTGCACTAGCCCTTAGTTCACGTTTCTTGATTGCAATGTTTCTTGACAGTGTGTCAGTAGTGTACTCTCCATAGGAAGGAAGGCATGTGAATAGGATCAGTGGGACCCTGGATCTGTGGCTTTTGTCCCTCAGATTATTCAGTCAACATTCAGAAAAATATTTTGAGTGCTGTACCTACCATGTGCAATACAATATGGGATGTTACAGATACCTTGCAGGTGACAAAAATGAAAAAAATATATAATTTCTGGGACTTCCCTGGCGGTCCAGTGGTTAAGACTCTGCTCCGAATGCAGGGGGCACGGGTTCAATTCCTGGTCTGGGAACTAAGATCCCACATGCTGTGTGGTGCAGCCAAAAAAAGAAATTTTTTAAATATATCGTTTCTGCACTCTTGAATCTCACAGCTAATGCTCTGGGTTCCCCCTAGGGCTGGATGTATGCATGTAAATGGTTAAGTTTTACAGTGATGAACTGTCAGTCTGCAGGTATTAAGAGTTCACTGTGTGCAAAGCTGAGACTGTCTTCTATCAGCCGAACTCAGATGCTGAAAAGAGACAGAAAATGGTCAAAATGGCTCCTGACCTTGAGAAGTTTCTACTCTAGCAGAGAGAAAGTATAAACCACATGGAATAACACAGAAGACCCTATGCAGTAATGCCTCTTTTTCTGGCCTTGCAGACCCCAATTTACACAATTTCACATGAGGGAATGTTCTATATAAATGAAATTTACCCTGTCGAGTGCCCAAACTTTATATTGACCACTTTTTGACTGAGGTCTTTCCACAAAGCTTTATAATTTCCCTGGTCTTTTAAACAAATGTTGCTGAACATAAATTAACTTTTTCTTTGGAGCCTTCGATATTTCCAGGGATAACAATTTCTCAGTCAGAGAAATGTGGTCTGGATGACAGCACAGTTGAGTAACTTGAGTGCTGGTTGAATAGCTGAACCAAAAGAATCTGAGGAACATGTTGGCATTGCGCTGGAGAGAGAGCACAAATGGAAATAAGAAAGGCATGTCATCAGATTGCAGATGACTCAAAGCTAGATGGACTAGCTAATGGACAGTGACAGAATCAATGCTGCCAGGAAGAGACAGTGGACTGGAAGGGAAGTCCAGGCAAAATGAAGCTTAATAAGGATAAATGTTAGCAGTGTGTGTGAAAAAGATCTTTGGCTTTCAGCTGAGTATAGACGCAGTGGGAGTCAGCTCTCTGTCCAGGGTGGCCGCCAAAATGCCAAGCCTTTACCACATGTCAGGCGCAGTGGGAGGTCCTTTACGTGCACTGTATCTTTTAATCCTCTGTGAAGTGGCTATTATTTTTATCTTTGTTTTACAGAGGAGGAAACTGAAGTTCAGAGAGGTTAAGTAACTTACTCAAGGTGATACAGCTCGTAAGTAGTAGAGCCAGAACTTGAAGCCCGAATTGCCTGACCCCAGAACTTTCACCCTTAATTGCTAGCCAGTATGTACTGAAACCTGCTCAATTAATAAACGTATGTGTTCAGAGCAGGAAATTCTGGATAAGGAGCTCATTCAGAGGTAGGTAGCCAAGATGTCTGAAATCTAGAAGCTAAGTCACATGAGGAATGAAGAAAAGCCTCAAGAGGGGCATGATTTCTGGCTTGTACAGCTCAACATACCAGGCTCAAAGGGTCAAACCAGAACCAGAGTCAAAGCACCATAAGGTAGATCCCCTCTCTGGGAGTGAAGACCCTGAAATGGGGGCCACACGTGGTCCTGGTGTTCCTGTCCCCAGAAGCACAAGCCAGATGACCACGTAAGGATACTAGAGGCAGACTCTGTGCCTCGGGAGAGGGGCTGGGCTCTAAGGGCCCCTTGACTTTAGGAATCTATCGGCTTGTAAGCATCCAGCTTCTGCTCCCCTCTGCTGGTGTACAGAGCTCAGTCCTGTATTTCCGATTTGTTTTTAGGTCTGTTTTTTTGTTTTGCCTCCATTGTGACTCTCGTTACTGTCATCATAGAGGCCTTGAAAGTCCTCTAAGCCTTTCTGCTGTGTTGCCGTAGCTGGGGACAGTACCTGTGTCAATCAAGAGAGCTGAGATTCACTGTTTATAGGAGAATGGCTTAGATGTGGGGACCAAGCCGCTCTCTGGGGAACTAAAGAGCATGGTTTGAACACTGGAATTTGTAAGGAGCCTCAGAGATGCCCAGGGTCAGGAACTACTTCTGGTAGAGATTACACCTGCTTTCTATCTACCCCCCAACACACGCACCCACACGCGCACGCGCATACAGACGCGCTCCTTCTGCTGTCTCGGTGGCCCTGCACTGCAGGCTTCTAGCAAGTCTAATTCAGATCCTAGCTCCTGCCAAGGCAAGAGAGGCAGCAAGGCAGCTCCAGCTGGAGAAACAAAACAGCCTCTACAGCCAAGTGATACTTGAGTCTGATGTCATGAAATCTGCTTCCCTGTTTGCTCTTGATCTTTCTGACCCACTGGATTCCTGACCAGTGCCTAGACCCTGACTTGCTGTGTGTAAACCTGGGGTCATTTCGTATATCACCTTCCACTCTGCCTTTCTGGCCTCTACTCACTATGGAGGCTGACACCCCTACCTCCACGCCCCCAGCCACACATACAGGCCTGTGAGGATACAGGCTGAGCATCTGTGCCCAGCTACCCACCCTCACCTACAGCCATCCAGACACAGCCCAGGGCTGAGCTTTACGATGTCTTATGCATACACACCCAGGCCATACGTGGGCCCGATACCAGGAACCCACAGATCTTGCAGCCTTTTGAGGCCAAGCTGATGTTTCCATAGGAAGAGCTACAGGGGCAGATCATTCAGTCTTGAAGAAACTGGGGACACCTTATGAGTCAGCATTTCCAAGCTCTGCAGGAGCTGGGCTGACTTCGGGTCAGGTCAGCACCCATCTGGGTCTCTCTGCTTTAGACATCTCTAGGGTAGGGTTTACAAAGAATGTTTTTTAAGCAACAAAACCTTTCCTTTAAACTAAATCTTAGGAAAATCAATACTTGAAGCAGATGGAAGGGGAAGTCCTACTCTGATTAGGCATGGGGGCCCAGAGCCCTGGCTGCCCGGGCCCTTCCCTCCCAATGCTTCACGGCCACCCTGTTCCCACAGCTGCCGCTGAAGTTTCAGAGGCAGTGAGTGGTTTGAAAACCTCTGTCCTCAGGGAATACAGACAGGTGGTTAGGAGGGTGTCTGAGCCCCCAGAGACTTACCAGCAGAAACAGCATTCCTGCCCCCAGGGAAGGGCGGAGAGGCAGCCACGCCGGACTTGGCTGCATCGCCAGGGTGGTGGTTGGAATGGTGTAGTGAGGGGCTTCAGCTCTGCTGGGGGTTTAGCTCAGCCCGGAGGGGGGCCATCCCAGGCATCCCATCCTGGGGTCGCAGCAAAATTGTTCAGATGAACCAAAAGAGCCTCAGAATAGGTCCGTTTCCAGAGACCACCACTGGCCTCCTGAGGGAATGCCACATTCCTGCCGCGTGAAGAGGCGCGGCCACAGCAACTTGCAAGGAGAGCCTAGGTGTGTCCAGCCAGCAGCAGCGTGCTGACCGGCTGCATTTCTGACGGGGCCTGTACAATGCCACCAGTGCCTACGTCAGGACACGTTCAGATCCACGCATTCTGCCAGTCTCTGGCTGCCACCACTATATGCAAGGACACTGGCCATGTGGAGAGGGTCAGGATCCAAGTTGGGAGTAGGGTCGAACTGAGTTTGAATCCAGTTTTCTCACTGACCAGTCTTGAGCAAGTTGTGCGTTGACTGAAATAAAAGTTGCAAGTTGAGTTTTATTGGGGGAACTTACTGAGGACTATGGCCTGGGAGACACCCTCTTAGGTAACTGAGGTACTGCTCCTAAGAGGTAAGGCAGGAGCCAGGAAATATATGAATTTTTTTTTCTGGAAAAACATGTAGTCACACATCCAAAGACTACTGCTAATCACAACAGACATCTCAAGTTAATGATTTTAGTGCTTTTCTATCTATGGGAAGAAGTAAGAATCTGGGGTCATTGAAATGATCCCTTAGATATGCATCTTAACTATTTAGGGCCAGTACCCAAAGTACAGAATGCTTCCTGTTTTTCTCCATCCTGAATTCCCCTCAGGGTGCACGACTGCAGTGGCTAATGGCTTGATCCTTATAGAACTGGAATGGCGGGCAACATTCTTTTCTTTACATGTGTAACCTCTCTAAACTTCCATTTTACTCATCTGGAAAATGAGAATAATAGGCATACCCACCTCGTGGGGAGTTGTGAGGATGTTAGACCTACCTGAGTGACAGAGTGCCCATCACAGCACCCAGCTTATCTGCACGAATGATTCATTGGTCCATCTGTCTTCCTCCCTGACGATGGCCCTGTTCTTAGTGAGAAAAGCACTGAACTGAGATCAGCATCCAGATTTCCACTCTCCTCAAACTTCTAGGATTAAAGCCACAACTCCCCTCACCTTCCCATTTAAAAAAAAAAAAAACTTTGTAAAAAAATTAAAACCTGACATATCCAGAGAGCAACAAATAATTCCGTGACCAAAGAGAGTGATGTTTTTAAAAGCTCATCACTAACAGATGTCACCTGCAATTTACTAACAATGAACTAGTTCGTTAAAAGACTACATTGGTCAACACTTCTGTCCTTGTGCCTCTCAACGCAGGCTGGGTTAGAAAACTCTTGAGATGTACTCACCCTTCACTTAAGAAAGTTTGGGGGAATCTTTGTCTTTTAGGTCCACCTTGCTCCTTCTTACTTCATTTCTTTCTCTTATTCCCCCACGTGGTCATGCTGGCATACCTGATTCCTAACCCTCGATCTCATCTTGAAGCGTTTCATCTTTTCACTTCTTTAACAATAATAATGGACCATTACTGAGCACTTCCTATGTGCCAGGCCTGTCTTGCATCATCTTACTTAAGGCCCATACGGATTCAATGTGTTGTGTATTACTACTTAAAAGGTTGAAATGATGGGGGAACAGGGGTTCAGTATTTGGTCCAAGAACATACAACTCATCTGTGGGGAGCAAGCATTTGAACCCAGGTTGAGTTCTTTCTTGCTGTCCTCTGCTCCACCTTTTCAGAGCGGCCTCCTTGAGCCCATCTCTTCTTAAACACAGTCCAGAAACATCTCTGCTCTCCAAACTTGGGGTTTGGGCACACCGAGAAAAACCACAGAGCAGAAAAGCAGTAAAGGCGGTAACACTGCCAACACAAATGTCACAAAATCCATGCAGTCTAGCCATGGGAGGAGCACTTGTTTTAGAATCTAATTTCTCTTTGCAAATAGTTCTAACAATTTTCATTATCTAGTTTCCCAACTCACAGAATATTAGTCTTGGAAATTAGATAGTGGGGAAAGGAATGCTCACGGCAAGTGTGAGGACGCAACACATTTTAGAAAACGATTAAAATAATCCTCAAGAATCCTGGAACTCCCAGAGGGGCTGTAAATAACCAAGGTTTTATTGTAAAGAAAAAAAAAAATCAGTGGGCTAGAAAACTAACCAACACCATTGGACAAGATTTTATTGATTGTGCCTGGGCCCTCTCTGTATGCTAACGGCCTCAGACCAGGTCAGCCTCTGTGTGGACCACATTGTAACAGGAGAGCCACCAGGAACCCTGGCTGTCAACGTGGCGGGCCACGCTAGCTGGTTTGCATGTGTCATTTAATCTTCACGACAGCTTTACAGAAGATTGGGACTCATATAATCCTCATATATTTTTTTAGATGAGAGAAATGAAGCCCAGAGAGGTTGAATAACTTGCCCAGCATACAGCCGAGTCACAAACTACACCCAGGCTACCTCACCAAACACTCGGCATTGCTTACAAGGGGGCAGGAAGGACACGTGAACAGACCTGTGCACACCAAACACCAAATAAGAAAACATCACAGGGCCAATATCCTACTAAACCTGGGCCTGGGGCTTTCACTGGACCGGGCCCAGGTATTTGGGGCCAGTGTCAGGACTGTGATTATGAATAAAGATGAGGAATGTGGGCCGGCCCGTGCTGTCTGGGGTACCCAGAATTTCTCCTGGAGTTGAATTAGATGAGTGGTTTCTACTTGGCCACCCTGAGTGGCATGTCGAATAGTAGCTTTAGATTCAGATGGACCTGGATTGATATCCCAACTCCACACCTCACACTGTGACCCTGGAAAAGTTCCTTAACGTCTCTGAGTCTGTTTCCTCACCTTAAGTGAGAAAGTGAATGCAAAATACATTTCTGGCATGTAAAAGGCACTCTACCACATGTTGGTTCCTTTCTCCTTGCCCTTGAGAGGAACCCTGAGAAAGTAGCCCCACCTCTTGTGCAGGCTCTGATCCCCCTAAAAGGCCATCACCAACTGGGGTCTATCAGGATATGTGCCAAAGAGGCAGAAAACTAAAATGTTGTCAGTCAGTCCCCTGGGAAAGTAACCCTGGTAACACGGAGTCTTTAAAAGCTTCACGGAGAGCCATGAGTCATGGGGCCAGTGGGGGACCATCACCCAGGAGGACAATGGTGTCTCAGGTCTTCTGTGGGTTCCTCTCCTTGGTAGACAGATGAAATTAAAACACCAATTCCACCACAAAGCTGCCTCTCAGCTGCCTAGGAACATGAGTGGGCAGTGAGGAAGGTCCTAGGCCCCCAGTTCAGCCAGCCCTCCCATCCCAGCAGTGCTTCCACCTCCCACTAGGGGGCAGCACCTCCACCCACCGTCAGGGCCCGAGGCCTTCCTGTCCCTCCCAGTGCGGACTCTGCCCCAGAGTCACAAGCCCAGCACAGCTTCTCTGCCCTCCGGGAGCATTAGTGACAGTGTCCATGAGGACTGGGGTCGAGGACTAGACTAGATTAACCAGAAGCAGAGGCCTCTTACCCCAGGAAACGGTCTCAGAGAGGAGAGATGATCCTTCTGTTGCACAGAACTCATCAACCAGACACAAGGAAGTCTCTGTGGGGAAAAAGTGAGAAGGGAGAAATGGAGCAGGTTACCTTTTTGGGGGCTCTTATCTTACCAAAGTGTTCCATGCAGAGTTTAAAACTCAAATAATACTGAAAAGGTCACAATGAAAAAAACAGCAGACTCCTTCCCCACCCCTCCCTCCACCAAATCCCACCTCCCCTGACCCAGAGTCAATAACTTAACTTTGTTAACTGCTTCTTCTGGTATTAAGCTCCACGGTCCTATATGATATTCTTATATTAATTCTTGAGTTATCACTTTTAGACATTATCAGTTGACTTCTGATTATAGCAGGTGAGGATTTTGTACTCTTACATCACCCAATTCTCCTCCCTCTACCTTCCCAGTACAGGCATATAATTCAATAATCAAAGTTTAACAGTATGATTACATAAATTCTGTCTACTTCCAACACTGCAGATTTTACTATATTTGTATTTCCTTCCCTGTTCAGTTTTTATTTTTCTTGCAGTTAAAAAGTTTCTTGTTTTCTCACTTTAAGAGGATTTCTAAGTTAGGAGTTAAACTTTTCTATATCTTTTCCTCCCAATTTATATCATGGTTGCATTGTTGGGAACAACTCTCTTGTATGTGACAAGTATTTATTGAGCATCGACTTTTCCGTATTATCCTATTAGGTGCTAAGAGATACAGAAACAAGAGAGATACACATAAAAAAATAAACAGTACAAGCATGAAGCAACAGTTCTAGCACTGCCCTATGTGCTCTGTGATGTGTAGAGTTAATAGTACCCACAAGGAATGTTCTGGAGTCAGAGGTTAGAGTCACAAGGAAGGTTTTCTGGACGCCACCAGGCCTGAACTGGGCTTTGAAGTCTCATCAAAGTGGAGATAAGGAGAGAATGTTCCAAGAGAGGGAATCAACGAAGAGTTGGTCCTGGAGCCCAAACATAGGAAACATGTTTGAGCAGGACTAGGTCTCAATTACCTCGTCATTAAAAAGCAAGAAGAAGCAGCTGGTAACTGATGCTATGGTTGTGTGAGAGAAAACGCCTAATCTTAGGAAATAAACACTGAAGTATTTAGGGATAAAGGACCACAATGTATATGACTTACCCTCAAGCGGTTCAGGGAAAAAAAAATCCATACACACAGTGGATGGCTATTTCTTGCACTATTATCATTTTGGAACCCTTTGGAACTCTGGAATTATCTGGAGTTAAAGAGTTATTCAAATATAAAGTTTTTTTTAAAGGTTTAAGGAAGGTTATAAAGACACCTTCAAGAACTCTGTCCTAAGGAAATAATCACATTTATATAAGGTTAACGATTTAAGCTGAAAATTATTCTTTGCTCCATTTGCAGCAAAGAAAGAAAAAAAGAAATCAACTTAAATATTCAACAAAAGGAAAACGGCTAAGTAAATTCTATGGTACTTCATGCTGTCATTAGCATGAATTTTTTCAATAAATTTAAGTCTCATAAGAAAATGATCAGGGTACAATGTCAAATGAAAAAAAGAAGCAGGATATAAACCAGTACATACTGTATAAATCCAATTATGTATCTATATAGACATTAAAAAATTGAAGAAAATATACCACAGTGCTAACAGTAGTAGGATTAAGGGTAATTTTATCTTTAATTTTTCTATATTTTAAAGTTTTCCATAATGAACATGTATGAACTTTCCAATAAAAAAATGAACATAATTTTCTAAAAAGCTAAAGAAAATGAGATTAGTTGACAAACCCAGGGTTATTTTCATAATTTTTAAGAATTAAGGTAAAACTGTAAATATGTTTATTCTTTGAAATCGTATTCATATCACAATTAGAATGGAGAAGAATATCTACCCGACAGAGTTGCTGGCAGGAGTAAATGAAATCTTTGTAAAGTGCTTAGCACAGTGCCTGCCCAAGGTAGTATGTATGTATGTACGTGTACATAAAATTTTTTAAATTTAAAATTATATATATATGTAATATACAACAACTGGCTATTTTAATAACTCTCATCTCCCTGCTTTTTGCTTGCTAGCCTCTGGTTGAGCTTGAGTTTAGTCGGGCGGGGGCCAGGCCCCGGGTCGGGTAGGGGTGACCCGAGCTGGCCTCTGCAGGTGGCGGCCGAGTACTTCAAGAACACCACGCTGCTGCTGGTGGGCGTCATCTGCGTGGCGGCGGCTGTGGAGAAGTGGAACCTGCACAAGCGCATCGCTCTGCGCATGGTCCTGATGGCCGGAGCCAAGCCGGGCATGTAAGTCACACTGAGCGCATCCCCTCAGCTCCCAGTGGGTCCCCTGGACGGTCAGAGGGACGTCCACTTGAGGCTTTCTACCAGTGGGGGTGGGAGGACACCAGGGCCTCAAGGCTCCCATCTCCCCCTCCAGTGAGAGGGCCTGTGACCATGGAATGGAGACGTGAGTGGGTGACTTTGGTGTCCTCTAATAACCTGAGTAACCTAGACTGCCGGGGCAGCAGGTTACAAGATCTAAGGGGCTCATCTGGTAAAACAAGAGGGACCAACATAAATTGTTTCCCAACCTTTTTCCCTTGTATCAGGGAATAGGCTGGATGAGGAAGTGGTGTCTTTTCCTCTGTCATTTAAGGAGGCATGGAGGTTTCCTCCCATCCACCCTGAGTTCTTGTCGTCATTGGTTTAGACCAGAGACCTGTCAAATGTGGCATCTGACCCGGCATCTGCAGGGCACTCAGGCCCTCAGCTGCTTCCTCTTTTCTCTCTGCTGTCGAGAAGGCCGCTCAGGAATGTGTAGGAAGGTCAGGATTGACGGTTTTGCGTGAACTCATTCCTGCTCTGTTGGATAACCCTGCCCTTATCTTCCCTTTGGAATATCGTCCTCACCTCCTAGTTTACAACTTTCTTGCAACACTTTTTATGTAAGCTGCCCTGACTCTCCTGGGAGTCCAACAGAGCATAAATAAATAATATGGTGTTAGTTTTCATCCCTAGTCATTAGATGAAGGCATGTTATACTTAAAAAGATGTTCCTGTCTCCCACTTAACCACAGCCTAACTCAGGGCATAATCACTCAGTAATAACCTGAGGTGTTGTACTCCACACTCGGCCTCCTAGACACACAATGGCATTTCCCCACATCATGTTGAGTGAGGCTCTGCGGCTCTTTGAAACCCCTGGGTACTATCGTCAAGAATTGTTATCCCATTGCGTTTCTACTTGTCTCTATTTACCGCACCCTCCAGCAAGTTTCCACCCACCACGGGGCCCTCTGTTTGCCGGTGCATGTCCAGGGCAGACAAACTCATGTCTCCATCAGCCTAAACAGAGACACCATCAGGGCTCTGGCACCTACCCGGTCATGATCCACAGGACAGCTGTGCTGGCCCCAAACTGTGAAAAGTCAATGATCCCACCTAAGGTGATCAACACGGGTAGTCTTTATGCTGGCTTCTCTTATGGAAATAACAACTATATCTGTACAAACACACAGTGCATGTTTTCAAAGTCAAGGAGAACTTGAGAGTTATCTTTGTGTTTTCCTCCAAGTGTCAACTCATAGACACAGCCTTGAAAAAGTGCACACAGTGCAATGGGACACTGCTGAGCCGTTGGGGGCTATGCTTTCAACGGTCAGTAGTGGGACAAGTAGTGGGCGGAACCGTAAGCTCTGTCCATTAGTCTCTATTTGGTCGCTAATAACTGCAGTGACTTGGCTGCAAAGCAAGGAATGGGATGGTACTCGTAGGACTGCTGGCTGCAAGGGTCGAGAAAAGAATTCCTTTATACACAAAAAACACACATCATCACCAAGCTAATGTCCACGGACGAGAGCAATCAGGAAGTCCATGCCCTGTGACCCTACCACCAAAGCTATTCTTTGCTTAAGCAAGGGCTTTTCTTTTTCTTTTTCTTTTTTTTTTTTTGGGGGGCTAAGGCCACTAGCCCACGAAGTGTGATGCATTCATTCAACACATCTTTATTTAATGTTTACTCTGTACCAAGCCCTGGGAGTACAAAGCTGAATGGATGACATAAAACCCCATTTTCTGGATAAATGCCAGCACCGGCAGGCTTGTAGGAGGCCCCGCGGGAGCCCTGCAAGGTCGCAAGTTGCCCCCGGGGAGGGGGGCATGCTGTGATGCTCCCCCTGCGCCTCCCTGCCTTCCAGGCTGCTGCTCTGCTTCATGTGCTGCACCACGCTGCTGTCCATGTGGCTCTCCAACACGTCCACCACCGCCATGGTCATGCCCATCGTGGAGGCCGTGCTGCAGGAGCTGGTCAGGGCCGAGGAGGAGCAGCTTGCGGCCGGCAGCTCCAGCGCCGAAGAGGCCGAGCCCATCAGTACAGTTTGCTAGAGTTCATCTCCCCTTTGCTCCTCCGCCCGAGTGACACTGCCCAGCTCTGCGCCTGCCCCCGCTGACCCTCACCTGCGTCCCGCCTCTCGTCTCGCCTCTTCCCCTTCCTGGCCCCTTACCCCGTACCAGCCCTGTAACCTGAAGCTTCCCTGTGTCCCCCATTCCCAGCTCTTCCTTCCTGCCCTACTTAAAGCAGCCACCGCTGCTCCTTTCCCCCAAACGCTCAAGGATCACGACAAGACCCCAGGCCTGTCTGTGTCGCTGAGTCCCACTATGCCTTCCGAGCGGAGGGAAGGGGAGTCGTCAGGCACCAGGCCCAGCAGGAGCCCTGATGCCCTTGTTTCCTTATCCAGCCCCAGCCCAGAGCCCCTGCCCTTCAGGGTCAGGTCCACACTCCACATCTCACTTCCTGCTTTCCTTTGCTACCGTAGATCTCGATGTAAACAACAGCCAACCTTCCCTGGAACTCATCTTTATCAATGAAGAGTGAGTATGACCTCCCTCCTCCCCGACAGGGCCTCTTTCAGCTGCATGGGCCAAGCTCACATCTTGCCACACCACCACCTCCCCCCATCCCGCTCTCCTCTCCATACCAGGGAGCCACTTGCCAAGATCCTGAGGGCACCTCCCTTAACCACCGGGTATCGCAGGGCTGAGGGAAGAGCGGAAAAGACTACACTGACTCTGAGGGAGTATGTGGACTATCTGTACATCTACCAAGTAGCATTTCAGCTAAATTGATGTCCCTCTTGGGAGAATAATATATTTAATCTATTAATGAAAAAAGGCTCACAGTTTAGACGTCACTGGAGATTCTTAGAGAATCACAAAGTATTTTTTAGATATTAGATGTGGTCTTACTAGATTCGGTCTTATTAGATATGGCAAAGAAAAACTAGGTGGCAGGTAGGGGATTCGAGGACAGTTGGTGAGACAGCCATGTGCTGATGAAAAAAGCAGCTTTTAGAAAAGGAGAAATATCGCCTCAAACACCCATGTGGGGTAGATCCATTAACAGCTGATTTCTTTTGGAGATCTAATATCAAAATGTGGTCTTCAAGGAATACTGGGATGAATAGGACATTTGGAAAGTTGGATTTGTACTAGAGCTCAGTTTTGCGATTTGCTCTTTTCATTGAAAAATGGAGAACTCACACTGAGTGAGACCAGCACGATGTGAAGGGACAGAGGCAGAAGGGTGCCACCAGCTTATCTTCCTCCCGTCACTGGCTCCAATCATAATACACTGGACTTTCCTCCCCAGCCCCGACCGTATCTCAGGCAAATCCTACAGCTCTTCTAGTTCCTTTCAGATATTAGAATGATCTCGTTTTTAGATACTCGGCAGTCTAGTCCAGACTCATAGCAAAATTTCAATCCCTCATCGGAAGCTTCTCCCCGCCTCCTCTCATGCTCTCACCCAACCCCCCTTCAGCCCAGGCCTGCAGGATAAGAGGTAGAAGTGAGCAGGTGAGACAACTGACTTTTCTCTTACTCTTCCCCCACACTCCTTCCTCTCCCCTCACCAACTGTCTGCATCTGAATTCTCCAGGGTCAGGGCAGAGGCTGTAGTGAGCAGGAAAGATAAAGGGGCAAAGAGGATCTTGGCTGGAGGTATTCCAGAGTGTGGTCAGTGCCCTGAGATTCAGGCCCCGACTCCTTTACACGTCGGGCACTTACCTTCAGGGTCTTCGGAGTGTCCCCTTGAGGCCACCTCTGCAGAGCCCGGGCCTCATGGCACGAGGTGCTCTTGGGTGACCGCTTGGGCTCCCTCGGTTCTGTGCTCTGGTGGCTTGCTCCCCAGCCTCTTTATTCTGGGGACGCCTCTGGCCCCTCGGGCAGGGCCTTTTCAAGGTGGCAGTAGCCCAGCCACCTTCCCTGCCACCCCCAGTGAAGACCACTGGTCATTGAGGGCACAGCCTGCTCCCAGTACAGTGGGCCTTTTCTCCTCACTCTGGCCTCTTGCGCAGCACACACTGGCCTCTTGCCTTTGTTCTTTTCTGGATGAAAATACATGTCCCCAAACTCCAAAGCCAAAGCTCAAGTTGTCCCGGACTTCCTCAGCAGCATGCAGGGGGGATCCAGGGCTGCCACGGTGTGAGGATGGCGGTCTTCTTTCACGCCAGCACCTCCCATGCTGTCTGAGGGGTTCCATGCCAGCCTCCTCACCCAATTTGGGAAGGAAGGCGGGGAAACATCACAATACTCCTCCCAGCCTAACGACTCTCTCCGGTGAATGCTTCCTGAGCCCCGTCAACGCCTTATCCTTCCCTGATAGAGCCTGGAGGTGGGTGACGACCCCAGGACCCCACTTCCTGCACGTGTGTCCAGCCCCTCTCACTGGCCTTCCCAGCGGCTGAGCTCATAGCACCCACTGTCCTCAGAACTAGGACAGACCAGAAACATGCATTTAGTGCTCAGTGTAAGTCCGTAATGCTGGTAGTTAAATCCCCACCTTCCTCTCCTCAAGGCAAAGACTGGGGACCAGTAAGAGTGGGAGGGACTCAGCACACGCGTTGCCTGCCACCCTCTGAGGTGCAGCTGCTGATGAGAAATTCACCCCCATCTTCTTGCTCTCACATGCTTTTTACCATGTGTGGCCCTGGCCCTCCCTGCTCCTGTCGCCTTAGATAAGCATTTCATGTTTCTCCTTCTAGAAAGTGAGCCAGTGAGAACATGGTCAGGGGCCCAGGCTCTCCAGGCAGAGACAGAGACAGGTTCCTCTCTGGCACCACCACTTAGCACCCGGTGCTCTCGGGAAGTTAGTAACCTCTCTCTGCCTAGTTTCCTACTCTGTAAATGCAGGTGGTGCTACCCGCCCCTTAGATCTGTCGTGAGGATTAAAGTCCATATTTGAGTGATCAGCACCTAACAAGCACTCCATGTTAGCTAGTATTAGGAGTCTCGGTTTCCCTCCAAAGGAAACGCCCTGCCCCTGTTCCCACAAATCCTTACCACATCTCTGGAAGGTGAGACTCGTCTTCTTCTAGGTGTAGCCTAGAACACCTGAGTCTAGAAGGGTCACTAATACCAAACACCATGGGGGAGAATTCCCATCTCATCAAGTCTGGGCCACTGTTGTTTTTCCCACTTCCTTTGCTTTCTTCCAGCACGTCGAATGCAGACTTCAGTTCTCTGATGCAGAACAAGGTATGGCCCTGGGTTTCTTCTGTGCTTTGAGATACCTGAGAGACCCTCAAGATAACTCAGGGCCAGAGAAGCCTGGCAGCTTGTCGAGGGCCCAGCGGCCTTCTCTGATGTGAGGGCACAGAGGTGCTCCCCTGAGCCTGGATGCGTGAGGCTTTGGGCAGTTCTGAGCCCCGGTCCTGAGTACTGGGCTTAGCGTCACAAAGGACAGGTTAACCTTTCCTCGCGTAAACCCAATAGTCAGCCATCCAGATATTCAAGAGCCACGTATTCAGCCGCAGGATCCCTTTCAGGAGGGATTCGTTTACAAAAATCTTACTATAAAAAGGGGACACGTTTATAGGGGAAAGCCAAGTTTGCCTGCACACTCTACGTGGCCTCACCCCCTTGCCCAGGGCTGGGTTTACATCTCTTCTTACCTCAGTCCCAATGGATGGGCTTTGATCCGTCCAAACTGTGGACTTGGTTGTGTGCGATTTCTTTTTTCATGTTCTTTGTGTTAAAGAAAAATGAAGTGTTCTTCGTTAGCTAATGAAGTTCTAGAAAGCCAAGCTCTCCCATAAGGACAGAGCCATGTTTTTCCAAGTTTCAAAAGCCTCTTCAAATGGGGAACCTGCGAGAAGGAGGCAGGCACAGTAGGGGTGGCTCTCTACCACCTGCTCGCCCTGCTTCTGGTCTCCGAGTCCCACAGGGAGGAGGCGTGGGTGCCCCCAGGGTGATCAGGTGGCTTCTCCAGGCCCCACAGTCTCCTCGTGGTAGTGTGACGGTCTGTGTCCCGACAGAACCTGAATGGCGTGCCCGCCATCACCAGCTCCGCCAGAGCAGCAAACCACCAGGACAAGAAGCAGCGCGCGTCTCAGGTAATGGAATTGCACCTCCTCATCCTGTTTCCTACATGAAGTGCCTTGAGCTTCCCAAGGGGCCCTGCTCGTGAAGCTGTGAGGGTGTCAGGCTAGCGGGCTGTCGCCAGGCACACTTCATCCATCTGTGTGTCTGGCCTGCGTGTGCCACGGAGATAAGACATCCCACTCACTGTTGACTTTGGCAAGTCATTCCACTGTCTGAGCCCCAGTTTCTTCAGCTATAAAAACTGAGACTTGGTCTAGATCAGAGGTGTTCAAACTACTCCTCAAAGGTGCTTCAGGGGCACTGCACATATTTTATTCGCGTATCCTGAGATTTTAAGGCAACTGCTTTTCTGTTCCCTGATTTTCCTGGTACTTTATCACTGAAACAAAATGCAGAAGTACAATGGACGTCGAAGGTGGTGTAAAATTGCAACCATCACTTATAGCCCTTGATTTCAAATTTTTGTGTTCATCAAAATCATCTCAATTATGTAGCATCCGTATCATCATAAATAAATGCCATTGTTTATTAAATACCGAGCACTGGGCTGAGCGTTTGCTCTCTAGTCTTGGCTCAGAGAGGTAGCAACTTTGAACTCCATTTTGACAGAGACGCAGAGAGATGAAATCATGTACCCAAGGCCTCAGCCTCAGAGGAGAACCTCGATTCAAATCCAAGTCTCCCTGACCCTATGTGTGTACTTTCAGTTAAAAAATAGATGTTTGCCCATTAAATGCTACATTTGTTTTCTCTATTGGAGGTCCATGTAAATTTTCATTAGGAGAAAGGACTGTGGAAAACTACTGGACCAGAGAATCTCTGAGGTCTCCCCCAGCTCTTACAATCAATGAATCTTTCAGGAAAATGTGGCGGGATCCAGCCTTTTCCGGGCCCTCCTAGGCAGATGGGGCAGTGGTTATGGGCTTTGAGAAATGTGGTAGGGTGGCCTCTTCCCCTTAGTTTTCCTATGACCTGGCCTGCTGACATTTGTACCAGGCTACTCCTAGTTTCACAATTTGGGGCCAGGCCTGGCAGGACAGAGGGGCACTTGCTTCTTTAGTCCACAGTTGAGACCAGAGGTCAACAACTGCTGACCCTGAAAGGCCGTCACATGGACCACACAGGGCCTGAGAGGACCGTGGCCAGGCTGAGGTTTATATACTGACCCTGAAAGGCCGTCACGTGGACCACGCAGGGCCTGAAAGGACCATGGCCAGGCTGAGGTTTATATGCAAGGGGGAGGGGAAAGTGGGAAGGGAAAGCCAATAGGCAAGAAGGGAAAAAGTGAGAAAGAAGGGAGGAGAGAATCACACACTTTGACTCTCCGCCCAGTGAAAGCTGGACTCTTTCTATAATGCAAAGCTTATTTTTCAGTCATCTCCCAACCAGGACTGTATTTTAATTCCACGTAGAATAACCACCTTCTATTTGGTATTTAGACACAAAGTGGAGAGCAGCCAGTTTTACTGGAATTCAAGTGAAAAACAGAATGTGCTGTTAATACCCATAACAAAAATAATAATAGCTTATCATTTGTTAAATGCCAGGAAGTGTTCCAAGTGCATTCCATGTACTTTTCAAAACAATCTGGCAGAGAAAATAGGATTTTCCCCATTTTACAGAAACTGCAGCTGAGATGGGGCTGCCCAAGTTGGTAAAAGGTAGAACTGGGACTGGGATTTGTTTTTCTGACACCCAAGCTTTCCACTGCACAATGGTGCCCCTGTTTTTCATGCTTTGTGTGCCAGACAGCCCAAGCTGGGTTGGAGAAATTCACTGATTTTCCTTTGGTAGGAAAAGCCACCAGTCCTGACCCCCAGCCCCAGGAACCAGGAACTCAAAAGAAAGTACAAGTCCCAGCATGACCAAATGATCTGCAAGTGCCTCTCTCTGAGCATCTCTTATGCCGCCACCATTGGGGGCCTGACCACCATCATTGGCACCTCCACCAGCCTCATTTTCTTGGAACACTTCAATAAGTAAGTAATTCACTCCGTCAACAAATATTTACTAACCACCCACTGTGTGTCAGGGACAGAACCAGGTGCTGAGTATACCACAGAAAATCGAACCAGAGCAGTTTCTGTACTAAGAGGGAAAAAAGATGATCAAGTCATTACAGTTAAATGTGACAAGAAGGGTGGGATTCTGCCGGGGGACCCCTGCTGAGGGACCCCACCCAGTCTAGAGGGAGGAAATTACTTCCCAAAGAGGCGACGATGAAAGTGGAGACGTGCAGGCCAAGCTGGAGTTAACTAGATGAAGGGAGATCTTCCAGACAAAGAAAACAGTGTAGTAGGCTCAGAGGCAAGAGAGCAGAGCACGTAAAAGAAAATGACAGAGGGCAAAAGGAGGCCAGGGAGGCGGATGCGCAGATCACAGAGGGCCTCGCAGGGCCCACTAAGGAACTTGGACTTCGTCCGAAAGGCCGTGAGAAGCCTTTGAAGAATTTTAGGCAGGGAGTGAGGTTATCATATTTACAGTTTTGAAAACTCATTCTGGATTTTAAAAATGGACAATGGTTTGGAACAGAAAAGGCAGGCAGCAGGAAGACAAACCAGGACATGGCTACAGATGCCCAGGAGAGAGCTGATGGTGGCCTGGGCAGCAGTGGGAGGAGAAATGGCCAGATCTGAGCAACATTCAGAGGGAGACTCGACCGGCCTGGGTAGGGTTAGGAAGAGCCTGAGAGAGGGAAAGCCCAAGTCTCATTGTCAGGCTTGGGGCTTCAGCAGCTGGAGAAACAGAGTTGCCCTTGACGTAAATGAGGGGAAAGATGAGGAAATGTTGATACAGAGGTTGAGATGACCAGGTGGTCACCTGGGCTGGGGCCACAGCTCTGCCCAATGATGAACAAGGAGTCCACCAGATAACCTCCTTGGCCCCCTAAGACCAAGGAGGCCCCCTAAGCAGTGGTTGTTGATAACAGATTTGGAGATTCCATGCCATGGTTCTCCTGTGGGCAAAGTTCACATCTAGAACCTTCATGAGGCTCTAGAGACCGAAGTTCTCCAGAATTGATGCCTTGTGTCCCCCAGTCAAAACACATTCCTTGGGGGCTTCCCTGGCGGTGCAGTGGTGAAGAATCTGCCTGCTGATGCAGGGGACACGGGTTTGAGCCCTGGGCCGGGAAGATCCCACATGCCACGGAGCAACTAAGCCCGTACTCCAAAACTACTGAGCCTGCGCTCTAGAGCCCCTGAGCCACAACTACTGAGCCCATGTGCTACAACTACTGAAGCCCATACGCCTAGAGCCCGTGCTCCACAACAAGAGAAGCCACCGCAATGAGAAGCCCACACACCGCAACGAAGTATAGCCCCCGCGCGCCGCAACTAGAGAAAGCCTGTGCGCAGCAACGAAGACCCAACGCAGCCAAAAATAAATGAAATAAATAAATTTTTTAAAAAAACATTCCTTCAGTGACTTTACAAAGAAAGTACATCAGATTGCCTCCTCTATTCTGTTGTCTTGAAATCCAGATCAGAATCTTTACATAAATTAAGAGCAAACAGATCCAGAGTGATTCTCCTGAGGGCAAAGTATATACACTTCAGTGGTATCGATTTTGGTTGCCTGGATGCTTTTTTAGCTTATTTCATAATTCTTGGCAGGGCTCAGTGCAGCTGCAGCTGCCAAGTGAGTTCTCGATAATGTTTTACCATATTTTTATCATTAGCTCTACCATGAGCTCTGCTCTGTCTTCTTAAGGACCATTTAGCGTATTACCCCGAAATACCAAATGGAAATCCACCCTTTTCTAATCACTGACCTGGTTCTTTCCCCTCCAGCCAGTATCCAGCAGCAGAAGTGGTCAACTTCGGCACCTGGTTCCTCTTCAGCTTCCCCATCTCCCTCATCATGCTGGTGGTCAGCTGGTTCTGGATGCACTGGCTGTTCCTGGGCTGCAAGTGAGTCCCAGGGCCCTGCCAGCAAGGCTCTCCTGTCCATCCAGGGCCATGGCGCAAGCCCTGGAGGGTGCCATCCAACGGGGAGCTGCCAAGTAACCACAGAGGGTGCCCGGAGGATGCAGTGGACTAGATGAGGAGTCGGGCATCACATCTTCTAGACACTCTGAACATACGTGGACTCTGCACTTCACTATGAGCTCGGCAATGAAATGTTCTTAATTTCAACCAACTGGTCGGGGAAGTGCTGGATTCATAAAGAGTCTGAATCGCAGAGTGTTTAATGTAGTTCCATACAGAGTAATTTGAACTAATTTCTAAAGAAATGATGCCAAGTAGAAGTTCCCTTAGGCTTAATTTTATAGACATGACTGATTTATACTTAGTAGCTGTATGAAGTATGCTCATATCCCTCAAAATAATATTAGACATTCCTCGTGCAATATTATTTCTATATTAATTTGCTTAGCCAGCCTTTTACTCATTACGGATGCTGACTCCAAACTTGATCAGCTCCGAACACATAAAGGGAAGATGTATATGATGTTTTGCTATGAGTCCGGGGACCCAACATTCCCATTGCTCAGGGAATGTTCTCTGAGTTGACTTTTTATTTTAATAACTCAGAGACAATTGTCAAATCAAAGATAACTGTATACTTCTGTGCCTCCAGTGCTGCTAATTGAAAAGTAACACCCACTTTCACCCCAGACAAGCCTTGTCTCTAGACAGATACACATACACACACCTATGTGTGTGTGCAACACACAAATATATAAGCATCTATACACATATGCCGCATCACATTGATTCTCACTTATGTAAAGGACGAGTGTGTAGAGACTTCCCCGGTGGTCCAGTGGTTAAGACTCTGCACTTCCAATGCAGGAGGTGCGGGTTCCATCCCTGGTTGGGGAACTAGGATCCCACATGCTGCATGGAGCAGCCAAATTTAATTAATTAATTGATTAATTAAAAAACCCAACTGGGCAAAAAAAATTAAAAATACAAGTGTGTAGAAACAACCTCACATAAGTACACTTGCACAAGTCCATGAGACATGACTTTACATATATATACCAGAGATATACCCGAAAGGCTGGGGAGAAGGCTAATGAGAGGCTGTGTAACTTGGCAGATCAAGAGTCGCGTGATAGGTGGGGCGAGTGGAGAGAAGCACCATCACAGCCAGCCAGCCAGTAGTTTAGGATTTGCTTAAGACCTGTTGTCCTCTGGGCCTCAGAAGTGTGCTTCCTTTATTCTTTTGCTCATTCTCCCATCTCAGTTTTAAAGAGACCTGCTCTCTGAGTAAGAAGAAGAAGACCAAAAGGGAAGAGTTATCAGAGAAGAGGATCCAAGAGGAATATGAAAAGCTGGGAGCCATTACGTAAGAATCAGCCCTTCACCCTCTCTCCTTCCCCAGGAGAAAATGTGGCAGGTAAAGTGTGCGCAGAAGCAGGCTTGTTCTCAGCGGTCCCTTGAGCTGGGGGAATTTTCATCAACTACGTATCTAGGTATTTAGAGGTGCTACTTAATGCCAAAGTCAAGCTGGCCCAGACTCTAAGGGCCACCCTTCCCCTCTGCTGTATTCCAAGTCCAAGTGGTTAAGCAGTAGCTGCGTTTTAGGTCTCCACTATTGGAGCTCTGCATACAGGAGCATCCCAAAGCAAAGTCTGAAAGCTAACAGAAACTTCCCAGTTCCTGGAGTGGGTCTGTTTTCTTTTATAGCTACCCGGAAATGGTGACTGGATTTTTCTTCATCCTGATGACGGTGCTGTGGTTTACCCGGGAGCCTGGCTTTGTTCCTGGTTGGGATTCCTTCTTTGAAAAGTAAAGGATACTGTCTCTGAGAACCACCCACTAACCCAAACCCTTCAGGCAGTACCCGCCGGTGTCCCCTCCCAGATTCTTTGGGATAGTCGTGAACCCAGGAAGCACTTTGTTCCCTTGAAAGTCCCCCTTTTTTAGGGAAGCTGCAGTGTGGAGTCAGGAAGAAAATAGTCTTTGGAGTCTGAGTCCAGGCTTGGGATCAAGAGCTGCCACTTACCATCCACATGACCTTGGTCTTGTTACTTAAGCTCTTGGAACCTCAATTGTTATGAGAGTTAAAGGGGAATATGTCTGCAGAGTAAAACACCACCTGTAAAGACCATGGCCCTTGTGGCCGAGGCCTGTCCCACCCCTACATATTCCCGAGGGCCAGGGCCACAGGCCACAAGCTCTCAGTGCCAGCTTGTGACCCTCCCAGGAAAGAGAACTCATCCTTTTCTAGTCTCCTTTATCTAAATAACTCCTGACCACTCCTTTTAATAGGTCCATAAATTCACACTAAGACATCTACCCTAACCAGGCCCTGCCTCCACACATTAACTATTGCCCATTAAATCCACCACCGGACAGCATGGCAGCAACTGGCAAGAAGGAAGGTTGACGTCCCCTCTAGACTAGGTCAAGAGAGGCACTGTGTTCAGACAGGCTGTCCTGAGACACTGTGTTACCCCTGGGCTTCCTGACCCTCTCCCCAGCTCTTCTTGTCTCTTCGCCAGGAAGGGCTACCGCACCGATGCCACAGTCTCTGTCTTCCTTGGCTTCCTCCTCTTCCTGATTCCAGCGAAGAAGCCTTGCTTCGGGAAAAAGAACGATGGTGAGAGGAGTTCAAGAGAAGAAGTTGGGGCTGGCTCTAGTCAAATAATGGTCGAAGTCAGAATTTTGGGAGGAGCCTTACCAAAGCCCTTCCAACTCCTCCCAGAATAGCAGAGTATCCTCTGGTTCATCAATTAGGCCCCTGTCTCCACAAATCACACCCATTAGGGTTCATCTGGCTCTGCCTCGCTGTCTACCTGTGATCCAGGGGAAGACCAGGAGCCCTCACCGGGGACGGAGCCCATGATCACGTGGAAGGACTTCCAGAAGACCATGCCCTGGGAGATTGTCATTCTGGTGGGAGGAGGCTATGCTCTGGCTTCTGGCAGCAAGGTAACCCTTGAATCTGTTCTTATTGGGTCCAATGTTTTTCCAGCAGCTTGACCTAATGAGTCATTATGGTGCCGAGAAGGAAGATTCAAAGGCGCTGAGAGGTGAATGTTCACCCAAGTCACTGGGAAGGGAAGCAGTTCAGCCAGGAATGGACATCCTGTCCCACCTTCTAAGCTGGCACTACTGGGAACAGAGTTACAGATAGCTGTGCCACAGTCATGGCACACAGGCATTCACACCTCACTTATGGGCCCACACTGCTACAAGCAAAAGATGTACTGGACTTTGCAGGCATGTCCTTCTGGAGTTTTGACAGTGGTGATAGGTGTAAGGTGTAAGGGCCCAGAGATGCTCCAGAATGACTCACAGCAACTTGTGAGTCCGTATGCATATGGACTCCATATGCATATATTGAGACCCTTTGGAGAATGTATGCTAAGGCAGATGTAAATGCCCCCCACTTCCTGACTGGGAGGATTTGGGATGAGATCTTTTAAAGGGGGCTGGTGGGAAAGAGTTGATTTTCCTAGATTGTTAGCCCTTCCTGAAATAAACAGCCCTAAGAATCAAGCAGGTTAGGGGTCTCCCTGTTTTCTTCCTCTACCTCGTCTATCTACATCCACCCATTCTAAATTTGGCTCACTTTTCACTGCCCATTCATTGTGGGCCTAAATGCTTTCTGCATCAGTAACAAAGTCACAGAATCCTCCACTTGGAAGGAGCCATGGAGCGACACTGAGTCCCATCTTCCCACCCAAATAGAGATTTCCCTCCAGGACACCTCCAGTGACAGGGCAAGCCCTGCACAGCCAACAAAGAATATTGTTCTTTACTTTCAGTTCAGGTCCTCTGGATGTCTTCCACTCTTTGTTCTGGCTTTCTTCTCAGGAACCCTCTCCTCTCCTGTAATAATTATTAAAACAACAAAGACAATCAGGTCCCTTGAGATCATTTTTTTCTTCCAACTAAAACTCCCTAGTTCCTTTAACCATTCCTCATAGTAGTGACCCCTTACCATGCTGGTCTTTCTCCTTAGGACCACTTTGCCTTTGCTCAAACACAGTCCAGGGGTGGTCGGTCTAGTGCAGAGTAGAATAGTTAATTACCCAAGCCCCATCCTGTATTTTTATGGAAGCTTTTATAAGGCTTCATTGTCATTCATGTCAATATTTATATTGAAACTGCAGTCAACTAAAACGCTTCATTCTTTTCATTGTTAGCTACTATTAAGCTTCAAGTCCTTCAACCAATCCTGTATATATGCTGTCAATATTTTTGATTCCAAGTTCACAATATCATATTTATCTTTGTTGAATTTCAGTGGTTAGTTTTGGCCTCTGAGCCTAGCCTGGCAAGATCTTTTTTTTTTCTTTTTTAACCAAAATTGTTCATGTATAGTTGGTATAACTGTAGAACCTACTGACTACTACTTTAATAATATAATTCAGGTACAATATGTGTGATTCCTACTGAATTTCAAATAATTTCAGTCTTAACATTAGTGAGGAAAATCCAATAAAAAATGTTTTCATACCAAGGGTTTAAAAAATTAAGGTTTCCTTTGCTGTGGTTTTTTTCCTAACTTTGCAGTCTAATTTACCAGTTTATTTCATTATAGTATCAACTCGTTGTTCTGAAAAAGAAAATTGCCACTAAGTTATTTCACTTTACTTACAAGTACTATGTGGAAAACATGATAAATAAAAATCCATTTCTTTATAAAACATACTGTTTCCACTCAGCTAACTGCTCTCCCTCCCCTCTCTTTGTCCAGAGAGCAAAATTTAATGTGTCACAAGAGATAACAATTACAGAGTTCCTGTAGGCCTCGAGACTCTGCACCCACCATTAATTGAGGTAGTCCCCACACACTGGATTTATAGCTCTTGGTCAGTTGAGAAAAAAGAAAGGGAAGTGGTCCAAGGTAAAAATGGCTACATGAGAGAATTCTGAAGCCCTTTGGTCATCAGTCGTCTATGAGCATGTCATGAAGTGGCCAGGGTGCTGTGGAGATCAAAGGAGGTTTTGATGAACTTGGAAAAGAGGAGAAAGGGTGGCCTGCTGACAGTGTAGTAAGGCAGTCTTTAACAGCAGAACATGAGTAGGGCTTACAGCTTGAGGAATCATAAAATGTCTCACCTTGCTATCTGCCCTACTGCCCATTTCTTTATTGCATTTGCAATCTAGAGGGTAAACAGCAAAAGTCGGAGCTTGTCAACCATAGAAGGGAGAGGAGGGAGGGTGGGGAGAGCTGGTGAATGCGTATGGCAACCTGGGGTTTTTTAAGAACATAAACTCATTTGTGCCCTTCATTTTTAGGGGAGGGGGAGAGCCCTCATCATTGGCAGATGGACATCTTCCAACCTAATGAATTATTCCAAATGGGAATATTCATTGATTTGAGTAGATGTGTACAGGTGTTGCTAATGGAAAATGTTCAAGCGTGGCAATATGCCTTTATATCGTGTTGCCAAAAAGCATGGGCAGATGGTAGATCCTGATGTCAGCCACGATGAGATTTGAACCTAACACAGGTTGAGACTGAATGACTGTTTCTAGGCCAGTGACGTGGCACCTTCCCCACTACGTGGAGATAGACCTGTAATCCCTCTCTCCTTCATTACTCATGTAAAACTTCTAATGTTCAGTCTTGCCCATTCAAGGCCCCCCAAACCAGAGAAAAGGTTACTATCCAAACATGTTGATAATTTTTCCCATTTCACGGGTGATATAATAAGAGAAATAGATTTCAAAAGCAGGATTAAGGATTACACTTGGCAATCGGTGTAAAGGGCATTGTTGATTGAATGCACAGCATGAGACTGTCAGAGGCTGGAGAAAGAGTAACAAGTTTGAAGTTGAGGGGCTCATCACCCCAAAGATCTCCAATCCCTGCCAAGTCATATCAGGGCTAAGGAGGATCTCAGCAATTAGAGGCTCTCCGTGCCCTGTGACAATTACTGACCAGGAGGCCCTAATTAGACTGAATGGTGTACAATCATTAAAAAAAAAAAAGAATTTGCTGGGCTACATAGTGATCTAACCATAAAAAATCAGGAATGCCTGTGGGTCCAGTCTGCCTGAAAACAGGGAAGGAAATAAGATGGCTCCTGGTGGTCCCTTTCAGCCCCTCACCATCCCTGACCTTCTGGAGGCTAAGAATTCCACTGGGAGTGGCCTTTCCCGCTTTCTTCTCACTGCATCACCTTGTCTCCTGCAGAGCTCCGGCCTTTCCACGTGGATTGGGCACCAGATGTTGTCTCTGAGTAGCCTCCCACCGTGGGCCGTCACCCTGCTGGCGTGCATCCTGGTGTCCATTGTCACAGAGTTTGTGAGCAATCCGGCCACCATCACCATCTTCCTGCCCATCCTGTGCAGCCTGGTGAGTAGAGCAGGGTTCCCAGATATCCAGACCGGCTACCACAGGAACAGACAGGGGCAGTTCCACGGCTGGACTCTCTCTTCTGGTCATTGCCACAGCCTTCACTGATTGGTGTTCAAGCCATAGTTTGATAAATGAAGTCTATTTCAAATAGTAACTGATAAGTAAATAGATAATTAATAACAGCAAGAGTTCTAGAAACCCTTTTCCAAAGGACTAGGCTTAGTTTAGGGGCAGCCCTGAATGGAAACAAGAGTGGACAAGATAACCTTAAAACCCTAGGATTCTAATTCCCCACAATCATCATCAACCTTTCTCTCCTAAGATGAGACCTAACAGGAGGGCGGGAGAAATAGCTACAGAAAATGGAGGCAAAATGCTCCCAGAAGTACTCTCGGCTGCAGAGACCAAAACCACAGCTCTGTCATCAGCGCCTCCACCCAGCTTCTCTGTCCAGGAGATTCTGAGAATTATGAGCAATGCCAGCCTCATTCCACGGTCTCAGAACAATTTGTTATTAATGGAATAGGGGAGGGAGCAACTGCCAGATCTCAGCCTGGCTAAGCAGCCCCAAAGGTAATGCACCAAACAAAATGCTGCCTCTGTCCCATTCTGTGAGGTGGAACCTGTAAAATGAAGGCTCCTTCTCATTGCCAACAAAATAATATCTTCCTGCTCTTTCTAACCCCAAACTCCTCCCAGCCACTCTTTGCTCATTGCTCAGAGGACTCCCTCCAACTTCTCCCTTCCATCACCCTGCCTGTGCGAGCATGGGAACGCACTTAGTTAAAACTTGGCAACATTGAGGGTAAGACCACGGGCTCAAGTCCCATGTAAGGCAATTATCTTACCTAGGAAAAAAAACCTTAATTCTGCACCCCGAGAGAGAGAGATGCCTACTCCAGTCAAAGCAGCTTATTCATGAGATCTGTGTTTGAAGAATTTCTCAGCTAAAGAATCAAATTTTAAAACCACTTCCTTAGACCAGCACCAAGAAATGAAACATCCCTTCTGGGAAGTCACTTGGAGCCCATGTTTCCACGGGAAGTGAGTGAGCAGCAGGAACCCATCCAAGTAGCCCAGCACTACATGCTTTTGAGGGTGTGATTTAACTGCCCCCAGCACATGGTGTCCAGCCAAGGTTAGCCAACACCGAGCCATCATTTAAAGCACATGCATGAGAGTTAGCACAGGAAATGCAAGTCTAATCTCAAGGCTAATGCTTCTGTGAATTCTCTCTTCTCCTAGTCCGAAACGCTGCACATAAATCCACTCTACACCCTGATCCCAGTCACCATGTGCATCTCCTTTGCAGTGATGCTGCCAGTGGGAAACCCCCCTAACGCCATCGTCTTCAGCTATGGGCACTGCCAGATTAAAGATATGGTGAGTCGTGGGTGTCCTCTTCCTGCCAGGCCCACCTGCCATGAGGACAGGGCTGACTGGCCGCACGGCCTTCTCCTCAAGTTTATTATTTTGTAAGCGGTGCCCTTGACCTGTCATAGCTCAGTCTGCTGTGGCAGAAAGAATGGTCCTGGTAAAAGGTTTCTGTATGGTCCGTGCGCACCAAGAATAGCAAAAATGTGCTCTTCCCAAAATCCTAATCTGGGAGAAAGTGGGAATGTGGACAGAAAAAGCTGGGACAGACACAGGATGTGACCCAGTTCCAGAAGGTAAGAGCTTGTTCTAGTCTTTGCCTCAGTTTCTTCATTGGACTGTGGGGATATTCACTCAGAGTTGCTGGTTTATTCACAGAAGGTTAAGTCTGAGACATTGCATGAACCTAGGGTGATAAGAACAGGATCCTTCTATTCAACTCTCTCCCCCAAGCAAGGAACCCCCGAAGCAGCAACTACAAAATGAAGCACTCACAGCTCATTTCTTAGTTTTCAGCGAGGCTCACGAAAGACAGCTCTGAGGGTACATTTTGCCGCTGATTTTAGTGTGCAGCACATCCTCTCTCCACCCCTCAACCTATGCTCACTGCTATGCTTTTTAATACCCAGGGCTGACGGGGCTGGGAAAGGAGGAAGAAACTAATACAGATGACTGGGCCAGGCTGACTGAAACCCGGCCGCTTCACCCTTGCTGAGGGCCTATTTACTTTTCACTCAAATCCAAACTTGATCTCAGCAGCCCTGTAAATATCAAATGGAGAAAAGGAAGAGCTTCAGGCTGGGAGCAGATATTCAGATCCTTTCTACTTTCAAACTGCTCAGCTGAGTCATCTGTATTACTTCAGGGAAGAGAGGTCACAGCCACCCTTCTGTCCCCCTCAGATCTTACTACACAACCCTGTCTGCCCCTACTGAGCTCTGCCCCAACTCCCCTGTCCCCACGAAGACCACCCCCGCCGCTTCTCCCCGGCCCGCTCCCTCTGCCATGTGCTTCCCCTGATCACCCCTGCCTTCTACCCTGGAATCAAGTGATCAGAGACAGTCTTTTGTGTTTTTTTAACATCTTTATTGGAGTATAATTGCTTTACAATGGTGTGTTAGTTTCTGCTTTATAACAAAGTGAATCAGTTATATATATACATATGTTCCCATATCTCTTCCCTCTTGCGTCTCCCTCCCTCCCACCCTCCCTATCCCACCCCTCTAGGTGGTCACAGAGCACCCAGCTGATCTCCCTGTGCTATGCGGCTGCTTCCCACTAGCTATCTATTTTACGTTTGGTAGTGTATATATGTCCATGCCTCTCTCTTACTTCGTCTCAGCTTACCCTTCCCCCTCCCCATGTCCTCAAGCCCATTCTCTACCGTCTGCATCTTTATTCCTGTCCTGCACCTAGGTTCTTCAGAACCATTTTTTTTTTTTAGATTCCATATATATGCGTTAGCATACAGTATTTGTTTTTCTCTTTCTGACTTACTTCACTCTGTATGACAGACTCTAGGTCCATCCACCTCACTACAAATAACTCAATTTCGTTTCTTTTTATGGCTGAGTAATATTCCATTGTATATATGTGCCACATCTTCTTTATCCATTCATCTGTTGATGGACACTTAGGTTGCTTCCATGTCTTGGCTATTGTAAATAGAGCTTCAGTGAACATTGTGGTACATGTCTCTTTTTGAATTACGGTTTTCTCAGGGTATATGCCCAGTAGTGGGATTGCTGGGTCATATAGTTCTATTTTTAGTTTTTTAAGGAACCTCCATACTGTTCCCCATAGCTGTATCAATTTACCTTCCCACTAACAGTGCAAGAGGGTTCCCTTTTCTCCACACCCTCTCCAGCATCTATGGTTTGTAGACTTTTTGATGATGGCCATTCTGACTGGTGTGAGGTGTTACCTCATTGTAGTTTTGATTTGCATTTCTCTAACGATTAGTGATGTTGAGCATCCTTTCATGTGTTTGTTGGCAATCTGTATATCTTCTTTGGGGAAATGTCTATTTAGGTCTTCTGCCCATTTTTGGATTGGGTTGTTTGTTTTTTTGATATTGAGCTGCAAGAGCTGCTTGTATATTTTGGAGATTAATCCTTTGTCAGTTGCTTCGTTTGCAAATATTTTCTCCCATTCTGAGGGTTGTCTTTTGGTCTTGTTTATGGTTTCCTTTGCTCTGCAAAAGCTTTTAAGTTTCAGTAGGTCCCATCTGTTTATGTTTGTTTTTATTTCCATTTCTCTAGGAGGTGGGTCTAAAACGATCTTGCTGTAATTTATGTCATAGAGTGTTCTGCCTATGTTTTCCTCTAAGAAGAAAGAGTCATTTTTAAAGGCACTGGATGATGAGCAGTGAGCCGGTCCTGGGTTCTATTCCCAGCCTGGGTACCGACTCAAGACTTCAGTTTCCTCACCTGCTAAGTGAGGAGGTTCAAACTAGATGCTCTGTGTGGTCCCTTTCAGCTCTAAAACGGCCTTAATTTAGCTCCTTTAGAACCTGCCTCCTCTCATCTGCTAGGAAAACATGGTTAGTTCTCCAGGCCAAAAGGCCCAGGAGGCCAGGGTGATTAAGTCCAGGCCTTGAGCCAGAAGGCAGAAAGGCACATCTAGTCATTGGCTTAGAACAATTCCCTGGCATTCATTTTTCCCTTGCAACTTTCCCAACTCAGTCCCAGCTAGTGGACTTGTGGTGACACGCTGTATACTTGGTCATCACCTGGTAGGATGCCAGCCATCCTTACTGTACACTTTTCCAAATGGCCCTGGCTCTGCCATCCCTCACGTCCCCCTTCCACCTGGCAGTGTCAATGCCAGGACAGAAATGGAAGGGGTCAGAGCTGTGGAGGTGACATTCCCTCAGGAGAAAGCAGCAAAGGCCCCATGCCAGCCAGGGTGCCTGTGTCACCTTCCTGTGGAAGGGCTGGTGGGAAGGCAGCTGACCTGTTGCCCCAGGTGAACCTAAGGTACACTACTTCCATGAGCTGTTCCTTGGGGGAAAAAAGGTAACAGTCATAGAATACAGGCTCTCCTGTGAGTCGTATGTGTCAGCACATTAAAGGCTCTGAGAGGTTCCTGCTTTACAAGCTCTGTTTAATCTTGATGAACACATTCCCTATGATGTAGCTACAGAACCCTTTTTTTAGTGTAACTTAACATCCCAAGATCTGGTGTTCCAAGTACATGGCTTCTAGGCCTCCATGTAATAGCGAGAGTGCTACAAACACAGAGAAGGTTCTAATGGCCGTCTCCCAGCCCCAAGTCCTCCCTGCTCTCCTGTCCTCAACAGTCCTGTGCCCCCTACAAGGCACCACTAGGGCACCCCAGGCAGTGACTGGAACAAATCGGGGCCAAGCAGGTGGGCTGTGATCACATCGGGGGTGAGGCTCAGGCAGGGGACACAGGTGGGGAGCATCTGGGGATCTGTGCTGCTGCCTGCTCACGGTGACTAGTCTGTGTGTCCTGCTGCTTTGTCTCCTGCAGGTGAAGGCTGGTCTGGGGGTCAATGTCATTGGCCTGGTGATAGTGATGGTGGCCATCAATACATGGGGAATTAGCCTCTTCCACCTGGACACTTTTCCCGCCTGGGCTAAGGTCAGTAACATCACTGATCAGGCCTAACAGAAGTGGGCAAATGGCCCAACCAAAGGAGCTGCCAGCACCCGGCAGAATCTGACCAACAGGCCAAGCAAACCACCAGGAGTGCAAAACCCCCAGCAGAAGATTCCGCCAGCTACCACCTCGAGTGAATTGCAGGGAGCCTTCAACGACCAAATGCACAGGCTCGGATGTTAGTGTCTTCTGCTCTGCCCTCCTTCCTTAGCACCACAGCTCAAGGAAACCTAAAACCGTTCTCACTTCCTTGTATCTAGTCTCTCCAATCAGCTCTTTCTGAAGACAGGAAGAAACAAAAGCCTGTCTTTGTTGCCCCTCAGAGGCTAATCCTCACAAACTGACTAGCCTCACTGGGTTTGATGTTATTCTTAATTTCTTGATCCCTTTTAGGAGTAGAAGGAGAAATCCAAATCATCCTACCTATGCACAGAGAGTGACACCAGTGACTTCTCTTTGGGGGAAAATCTCACCTAGAACTTGAGACCTAATGTTGCCTCATTTCTCTCAAGTGTTTCTATCGTAAGTTCTCTCCACAAAAAGGCAGTTCTTAGTAAGTCCTCTTTGTGGCAATCAGTACTCTTTTATCACTACTCTGATTCCTTTTTAAGTGTCTCTCTTCAGTGGCTTCTCTATACCTTGGCACCAAATTCCTGTAAAGAAGTAGTCCCCTTCAGGAAGAGGCTGGTGCTGTTCTCTCTGTCAAAGGAAAAGGAAGTAGAGAAAGAAGACACATTGAGATTAGTGTCTCTCTCTTCACACATCACTAACCATCAATACCACCGTGCTGGTTAAGTGTCGGGAGGGAGAAAAAACGTTCATACTTGTCTTATAAGGAGGCCGAAACTGTGATTAAGACCATCGCACTATTAATGATATTTGACGGACTTTCTTCTGGAGGTAATGAGTAGTTCGTCCCTGAGAAGACAAGCACAGAAAGGTCCAAACACATCAGTCACTTTCTACAAGTTAATGAGCCTCTTGAGGGGAGGGGAGATGTCTTACGTCTCCTAAAGTCCCCAACAACTTATACAATATAGTAAACTGTACCTGCTCAATAAACGTTTCCTTTGAGAAAAATCACTTTGGAAATCCAGGCCTCCTCCTTCCTCCTGTACTATACACCCTTTCCCCCAAGACAGAGGTCCTTGCTATAGGACTGGATGAAGCTCCCAGGCCCTCCAGTCTTCAGGCATTACACATTTCTGATTTCTACCATCAGTTACTTGCTAAATACACCTTATGGGAAAAGGAGGACCCCATAGTTGCTGCACTTCTTGAACTGATTTTAAGTTACTATTGATAACACGTGCAGTTTTCCCATAATAATTAACCAATAAGTTACTCCCTTAGTTTACCAAGTATCTGTGAGTTACAAAATTCTTTTGTGCCAAACTTGCACCAGGTTTAATCAGGAATATTACTGCTTCTGCCAATTAGCTTAAGCCAAATTATCTGGCCACTTATAAAAGTGAATGAGCCCATATGAAATACCAGTATTAGGTACACTACGTCTGGTTTGACGAAGCCAGATCACTACAGTCACGTGGCTTTAAAATGTTCGGGGAGCGGGGGGGCTTCCCTGGTGGCGCAGTGGTTGAGAGTCCGCCTGCCGATGCAGGGGACACGGGTTCGTGCACCGGTCCGGGAAGATCCTGCATGCCGCGGAGCAGCTGGGCCCGTGAGCCATGGCCGCTGAGCCTGCGCGTCCGGAGCCTGTGCTCCGCAACGGGAGAGGCCACAACAGTGAGAGGCCTGCGTACCGCAAAAAAAAAAAAAAAAGTTCAGAAGAGTCAGAATGTCACTCCTAACGTCAGGGTAGCCAAATCCTCGAATGTCTGACCTATTACAGAACTTAGACACCAAGCCTTTAAGTCAGACAATAAGACAAAGGCACAGATAAGATGATTCTGGGAGTATAAATAAGTAAAAAGAGAAAGAAAAGTTGACTTAGAATTAAGTTGACTTAGAATGATTGGCCCCTGTTCAGCTATTTGAGACCCTGACTCACTCCGAAAGGGAAAGCAGTGGAGCCCCCCTGCAGCTGCTGCCAGGTCCGCCAGTCAGCTAAGCAGCCAGCTCAGAAAGGGTGTTTACTTTGGTCTGGTCAGTAGCCTGAACAGCACTGTGTTCTCCCCAGACCACAGATTCAGGCCAAAGAAGATTGCTCGTTCCAGATATGACTAACAAATGGTCAGCTATGACTAACAATTCTTTGTCTTCTAAAATCACTCTGCTGTTGGACAGGAACTACAATAATAGCTGTACTTACTAGTCTTGTCTCTTGCAAATATATTAAATTTGATTTTATCTTCTCATATCACAACTCTACATGGGCAGAAAAGCTATAAGTGATCATCTTATACCAGCTCATTTTATAGATGATGAAACTGAGAAACAATAAGCACAGTTGCATCTTATTCTCGATTATACATCAAATCTGCTTAAAGTTGTCTCTCAAATTCCTTTAAGTCACCCATGAAGTACAGGGTATACTATCTTTTATGTTAGTATTTACATGAAAAAGACTCACATGCCATCTTAGGAAGTAAAAAATAGCTAGTTTTTCCTCCATTGTCAAAATAGATCCCTGTTTATTTAGCTGAGCCCAAATAAAGCAGGTGGCTTTAGGACCCTGTTTGAAAAATACATCTGAACACTAGAATCACCCTCACGCACTACTGAGATATCCAAACCATTAAAAGAGAAAGGGAACTGACAGCACCCGAGGGCACAGGGAGCCATCCTGGGGCTGTGCTCACAGAATGAATGCCGAGCACGCTGCCCGCACTTTTTACAGGGCACCTTCTGCTTGGCCCAATCCTGTACAGCTGTACAGCTAAGAACCAGGCAATGTCACTGCACTTTTCCTAAGCAGGCGCAGAACTCAGATTTTGCAATGTCCCACCCTGCCCCATGCACTTTCCACGAATCTTCACCGTTGGGTTGTTTCTCTCCCAGTGCCTCAAAACATGCCATCCGCTAGGTCTTCAGTACTTGACTACACTGCACCCAGATTTAGGAAAGGTATAAACTGAACACTGGAAAATCCAAGTCTCACAGACTCCCTATTAAGATCAGGCAAGGTCTCACTATACTTCCCCTTCATCGCCCTGTTCCTTTCCATAAGGCAAGGCCCTAACAGTCAGTAGGGAAAGAAGAACTCATTCATCTGTGTAAGGCATGGAAATGGTATGTGCAAAGTCTGAGCCGGGAAGCTGAAGAAAAGCCTCATATGCTCCAGTACGGTATATAGTGTTCCTTCAGGAGGAGTAACAGAAAAAGCATTTAAAATGTGAGAGAGCTCCGCAGAAAAACAAACATCAGCATAGTACCTAGGGAGTGAATTGCCCAGTGGAAGTGAAAACATGATGCATGTTATATGCTCCATGAACCCGTTAAGTACAGACGACTGGAAAACCCACACATCCCAACTTTTCTCTAGAGTCACACAAATGAAAATTGAGTAAATGATTTAGAAAGAGGGGGCTTCCCTGGTGGCGCAGTGGTTAAGAATCCACCTGCCAATGCAGGGGACACAGGTTCGAGCCCTAGTCCGGGAAGATTTCACATGCCATGGAGCAACTAAGCCCGTGTGCCACAACTACTGAGCCCATGAGCCACAACTACTGAGCCCGCGTGCCACAACTACTGAAGCCCACGCGCCCACGTGCTCAACAAGAGTAGCCACTGCAATGAGAAGCCCACGCACCGCAACGAACGGTAGCCCCTGCTCACCACAACTAGAAAAAGCCCGCGCAGCAATGAAGACCCAATGCAGCCATAAATTAATTTTTTTTTTAAAGTTCACTATGAGTTAGAAAGAAGGAAATAAAATTGTCCCTTTAAATCAAAACTGCTTAACTGTATAAAACACTAAATCAGATGAGACATCTAAAGACATCAACTGGTAACTTCAACTCATAAAATACAGTGCCTTTTAACAATTTTAAGTAAGGTTCTTTTGTTTTTTTCTCTCCCTTTGGCTTTTTTTTTTGTTTGGGAGGGTTACAGTTTAAGAATAAGCTTTCCAGTTCAATGTATTTTTTAGGTTCCCAACATAAACCCTGAAGTCTTATTTTTCACACGTGAGTAACCTTCAGTAGAATTTTATGTAACCCTCTTAAGTCAGGTGTAGCAAAAAGTTTCCTTAAGTCACATCAGCAGTTGTTTTCAAACTTTTTTTAAAAGAAAAGAAGGCATGTCTTGCAATGGTTCTTCCCATCCCTCCATTGCTTTGTAAGGCAAGGGCCTCTGCAAAACACCCAGGAAATGTACCTTTCAGTGCCACAATCACAATAACCACACCGCTTAAAAGCCATGATGGTTCTGGGTTCCTCCAACAATATATCTCAGTGAAGATAAACCTGCCTGAGAACTCCGAGCTCCTTTCACTCCTGCAAGAACCTAAAACTAGGAGAGGGGCTCTGAATGGTGACCAGGAAGTCAGCCTGCGTTCACTGTGTAGCAGTTTACACGGTGAAGGTGATTTGCTGGGTGGCTCCCACTGGCAGAAATGATCCTGTCATCGAGGTAAGTGTCACTCCTGAGGGAAGCTCCAAGTCCAAACGAGCTTTGTTTACAATATATAATTATAGAGACCTAATTTTCCAATGTCCAAGTGACCCTCAAAGAAGCCACTCTGGGAGAACACACGCACACAATGCTCCATGGTTGATAACAAGGGATCCCTCTTTGGAAACAGTTTCCCAAGCTTGTGGCATTTTGAATACCCTCAAGGATGGTAAACCTCTAGCCTTCGAGGATTTGGTCGTTCAAGATCAAACCTTGTAAGCCAGGTGGTATGATCAAGGTGCATACTACAGATTTTCATCAACAAAGAGAGTGACCATAGAATAATGACAAGTTTTGCACAGTTCATAAACTGGCTCCAAAGGTGAGTGCAGAAAAACAAAAGTATTCTGACCAAAAGCAACATGTTTGGACTAATATCTACTATTTATTGGACAATTTGCAAAGCACTGTGCTACACATCACATACATTATTTCTACTGTTTCTCATGGAAGCCCTATGAGGTAGGTATTGTATCCACATCTTACAGAGAACACAACAGTTTCAGAAAAATAAGCTGCTTGCCCCTGATCACACTGCAAGGGAGAAGCCAACCATAATATGATCCTAACCTGTCTCACGCACCAGTACAACCTGCAGGGACAAAACTTATCTCCATGTATGAAAGATCCATGTTTCCAAAGAGAAGCAGAATCACTTTATTTTATAATCACATTTAGTATCAGTGGCATCACTGTCTGAAAATAACAGTCTCTAAACCATTCTTCCAGTTTACTAATTCTGCTAAAATGTCTTCAGAAATGGCATCATCAGTGAAGCTGCCCAACAAGCCCTCTGGAACCAAACACCCAGTGAAATGGGCCTTTATTTATATTTAGTGCAAAATACACTTCCAGGACTTTAGCTTGGAGCTATCCCCCTGCACAGATATGTATAATAACATTAGGTTCAAGGTTATCACTGTAATAGCAACAGATAGGAAACAACCTAAATGTTCCTCAGGAGCAGATTAAATAAAATTATGGTATATTCATTCAGTAGAACCTTATGTAGCCAAAAAAAGGAAAGAGTTTCTTTGTTCCTTACCTACTGATATGGAATGACCTCCACTGGGGAAAACACTGTATACAGTTTGTTATCATTTGTATAAAAACCCCCATGTACATGTGTTTGTTCAGGCACAAAATCTTTCGCAAAAGGATACAGGGAACTAGCGAGTGCCTGACTCCAGGGAGAGGAACTAGGAGCTGAGGGACAATGCAGATCACTTTGTACTGACCCAGGGGAAAAGTCAGGTATTTAAACTTTTTTATCAATTAAAAAAAATTATGGACTGATTATACACTTGAAAAATTACAAGAGTAATTTATGGTTGCAGAAAGAAAAACACAAAAAGTCTTCTTATGAGAATCACTATAAAGTTATAATTTAAATACATTTTTTTAATGTAAAAAGGCATAAAATTTCCTTTATAGACAACTTCTCATTTATCTACCATGTAATGTCAAATGTGCCTGTAATCCCATAAAATAAGTATGATTCTTATGAGAAAACAGAGCCCGATCAAATGCATCGTTAGGAAAAAACATGCATACTAGACTATGAATTCTACTGAGGACAAAGGCCATTACTTTAAATACTTTTCAATTCCCCAGTTCCTGACAGGGTTCTCAAAACAGAGTTTCTTGGTTAATGAATAGCAAATTGATTTATTGGTTAAATTAGCAACTATGGAGCTTCCTGACAACAACATAAAATTAGTGGATAACTCACCAGAAACTGTCTTCTAGATTTTCATTTTAATTACTATTTTGAAACAACATAATTTAGTACCAAAGGTTTAAACACCCAATATAATTTCTAGACTGTGAAATCAGCATTATTTATATCTCATCAGCTATACAAAACTCATCAATTTTTCTTTTGAAAACGGTAGTAGAAATCCCAAAGAATAAGGGAGAGACTACTAATTAAAGGTTACGTTTACTAATCTAGCACCACAATTCCATTCTCAGGACCTCCCAAGTGGCTGGAAGGAGGAAGGGAAGAAGTGAGGATGTTGGAAAAGTAAGGGCTGTTCTTAACTTGTGGCCCCATTTGTGCTGTAAGGCAATGCAGGGTCTAGCAAAGAAGAAAACTGCTGAGGCTGGAGATGAAAACAAAAGCTTTTGGTTCAGATGGTAAAGGAGGCCCTCAAGAACAGTAGAATCAGTTTATCCAGGAGGCAGTGCTGGAGTTGGCCTCATGAACTAGGGGGTTTCTTCTTGGCATCCACGTCCTTTTTAATTTCTTCAAGTTTTTTAGCCAGGTTTGGTATCTTTAAAGAGAAAAGAGATTATTATCATTTCGCATCTACCTAATCAATATTTTTTCATTTCTCTTCCTCTAAAGATAAATGGATTTTTTACTTTTCCTCTAAAAGAAACCTGCTCAACAGTGGTCTTTCTTAGCCTCATAACTGCCTAAGAAGGATACCAAAAGATGTAAGTTAAAGTAGGCTCCCTCCCCAAAAGCCAGAACCTGACTTCTACTTTTATATACCCACTTAGCCCCTCAATCCAGTGCCAAGTAAAAGTTGTACATATAAACAATAAATGTGACATAAATTAACAAGCACCTGCCTAGAAAACCACATGACTCAAGTGAAGGTTGACAAAGGGAATTCCCTTTATCACACTAAAAGCTTCACTATAAAACAAATCAAAAGTTAATATCATGTTTCCCTTCCTTATCTCTTTAAAATAAGCATTACCTTTTAGGATCCCCATTCATGGGCATTTGTGTCACCTGATTTTCAACTTCCCCATCTGTAAAGTGAAGCTAATACAACTCCCTACTTCACAAAACGCTGTTCTCCTTAAATGTGTTGCACTATATGAATCCACCTCCAAATTACCCAGTCATCTCTACTACTGGGTAGGGTGCTGAAAAGATTATCCAATTTAAGTATCACTTGATTTTCCATAGAACTGTAAGAATCTAACAGTGTTACTCTATGCTAACAAACCCAGCTCAGGATCACCATGAGACCACCTAAACTGATGGGATTTTTGCACTCCTATGGTGACAGGTGCTTCTGTGAGTTCTGTTACTTTTTCAAACAATGGAAAGTCTTTCTACAAAATTCAGGACTTTTTCCTCAGACCTATGGACCTTGTTTGCTGGAAGGCATACCTTACTTCAGCAAACACAAGTCACTATGTATTAGTTACGTGAAATGAAGGAAGACGTGAATATGGTCACTTACGTCATAGTTCTGAGCCAGATACATTCCCACCACGTTGCCAAGAGTAAATCCAAGCTGTAAGGATAGAACAGGAAGAGTCACACTGGAGACGGAGCTCTGTGCCATCCAATACCACACCAGACTACATGGATAATATTCTCCTAAGGAGCGCAGGACAGTTATAAGACCCCGATGTCCAGGCTAGGGCCATGCATAGCATGAAATTCACATCTTTCTTCTATAAAATAAACACAGAAATATCCTCCCAAAAGGTTAAAGAGTATACGAAAGAATATACGGTAGCACTGAACACATCGACCTTATAAATATTTGGCTGTAAGTTCTAGAAACTCAAGCCAAAATTCCGATTTTTGTTGTTAAAAGCCAGTTTATTTATTTTTATTTTTTTGGTTTTGAGATTTTTTATTTCTTGCTACATCAAGTAAAAAGTATTCAATTTTAAAAAGCATTCGGCTAAATCGTAGGATCTTAGAAAATGAAGGGACCTTCACAGTTCAATCTCTTCATATTTCAAGAGGCACCTGAGGCCTAGGACATGGCCATTCATAACAGGAGCACAGGACAACCTAAATTAGATTCACACTCAAACACTAAAATATACAGTGAGATAAAGCAGGAAGCTGACATGCAACTGAGACAGCACATGGTTTAGCACTCTGCCCTGGATGGAGTCTAATGGGCAGGGCACTTAAGACCTGCAGAGAACACAGGTCCCCTAACCATCTCTTAGTCAGTGACAAGAGAGACAGGCACGATTTTTAGAGAACTGTTTATCCCACTGGGTGACTCTTCCTGAACAAAATCTGTTTCATGAAAATTTAAAGCACTCCCTTCACACCAAAAGAGTTTCAAAGTTCCTTAAGATTGGAGTTTTAATGATGATCTATAATTTCCTGGGTTTTTTCCCCCAATAATCAAAAATCTCCAACTGAACACCTAACTTCTAATGTTATAAATGTGAACTGGCATCTGATTTTTTTTATCATTTTCTTTAATCAGTGTCACTCCTATTCAATACACAGCAGAGGTTAACAGAGAAAAACAAAGCGCAGCACTTAACACTAATGGTCATATGTGGTGTGGTCGAATCGTCTTCAAGTTGGAGAACAGAGAACAAGTTGGAGAACTTCAGAACACAGCTGGATCCTTAATAAGTTTTAAGCTTACTAAGCTTTAAACACCAAAAGCATAATTTAAATAGGTTTGTTGTAAGTTAAGAAGCATAAAAGAGGCTATCAAGTCTAACCATAGACCATCTTCTGATCATTTGATTAATCAAACATATCTTGTGAATATTTTTACCAATGTGCACCAAGAAGCAAAATGATTTTTTTCACTCCTATGGGTTGAAACCAGGCAGTCAGAGGTTTTCCAAATCCAGAAAGAGTATTAAATTTGCTTAAAAGAAGAGGGGAAGGGCTTCCCTGGTGGCGCAGTGGTTGAGAGTCCGCCTGCCAATGCAGGGGACACGGGTTCATGCCCCGGTCCAGGAAGATCCCACATGCCGTGGAGCGGCTGGGCCCATGAGCCGTGGCCACTGAGCCTGCGTGTCCGGAGCCTGTGCTCCGCAACGGGAGAGGCCACAGCAGTGAGAGGCCCACGTACCGCAAAAAAAAAAAAAAGAAGAAGAAGAGGGGAAAAAAATCATCTAAGAATGTTAGCTCTAACACCAAACAGAAAGAACAGAGGGTTGAAAAATTTCAAGAAAAATAAATTAGAGTTCTGGTTCTACCACTGTCTAGCTGTGTACCTTTAGGCATGACACTTAACCTCCTTGGCGCTTTGCTGATCTGAGTTTCCTGATTTCTGAAACATTATACCAACAATGCTCCTTCTAGCTCCAACATTCTAGGATTCTTGGTTCTTACCACGTGTGTCTCAAAATAAATATGGCATATCTAATGTGTCTTCATTTTGGCAATTTCACGAGGCATCAGGGCACATGAATAAAATAGCAGTTATTTTAAAACACAAAACAAAAACCATGGGTCTCTAGACAAGTCATATCCAATTCCAGTTTCAGAATATTGCTAGGTCTACCAATGGGATATTGTAAAATTACATAAACAAGAGAGAAATGTGAGGAAAATGCATGACACCAGAAAAGCATTTATATGTTGTTCATGGGATACTCTATAGACAAGTTTAGACAGGTAAAAAATTTTAATCTGAATAAATAAAGGATCTCAAAAAATAAAATCTAAATCTGAGGAACAGAGACTCATTAGTCTGAGAAGTTAGACTGGAGCCAGAGTATAAAACGTCTCGAATGAGTCTGAAACCTCTCTGCAGGCCAAGACCTGGAAGCCTCCTCAGTGGTCCATCCAGATGGCTGGACGCTATCACCATGGTCTTCCTCCACATCACAGGGTCCCCCCATAGTACTCCCTGCAGACAAGATAGTGCAGAAGGAAGGGAAATGCCTTCTTCCCAAGCTCAACACTAAATACATCACTATTATGTCCTCTCTGCCATCATTTTGAAACTTTAGGAATACGTAGCTTCTTCTCACAAACATATTGGGGACAATAAATGGTAAAACACCAGAAGTTTGGGGACTGAGGAGTGACATGAGCGAAGTAATGTAAAGGACAAACAGGTGAGAAGAAATCTGAAAAAAATCCTCCCAAATACATCTGGCCTCCAAAGGTTTTGATTGAAGGATTACAGTCCCTTATACCCTGAAAATCAATTTCATATCCAGCCGTGTGAAAAGATTATAAAATGGTCTCTATCTTAAAGAATTTATATGATGTATAGAAAGAAAAGCTACATATAAGTAAAATAGTTATATAACAACAGAAAGCAGCACCCAGCACAGGATCTTGAATGTAATAGATGCATGAAAAACCAGAACTGAGTCATGAATTAAGTAACAAAATGAGTGATACAGAAGTGATTCTTTTAAGAACTCATACCTGAAAGAGATCGGTGTACCTCAACTTGTTATTAAAGGCTCTAAAGATGCTGAGGAAGTGTTAAAATTTAAACTGGAAAGGGACGTGACTGTGGAGAATCAAGGTACAAGATAGGAATGACAATGTAATGACCTGAATAAAAGAAACAGGCCCAATTAGAAAAGTGGATTTGAACTAAAATCTGGAGAGAAACTACTAGTACAGAGAGCTGGATAGGGCTAGCTGACGGACTTCAAAAAACAAGCAATGGAGTTTAGTTCATTTACAAAACGGTGGGGAGCCACTGACTGCTCTTTACCAGCAGCAACGTGATGAAAGCCCTGCTTTGCAAGCACTCACCTGACAGCTGTTCCCAAAAAAGGCTGAAAAAATACAGATTAGAGAAGGCACACGGGAGAGCAAGCAAACACGAATGAATTGTTTTTCTTCTTTAAAATCAATGAAGATCAATGGAATAGAATAAAGCGTCCAGGAATAAACCCTTACATTTATGGTCATGTGATTTTCAACAAGGGTGCTAAGACATCCAATGGGGAAAGAATGCTGGGACAACTGGATATCCACATGCAAAAGAATTAAGTTGGACCCCTACTTTACATCATAAACAAAACTTAACTCAAAATGGATCAAAGACCTAAATGTAAGACTTAAAACTGTAAATCTCTTAGGAGAAAACATACGAGTAAATCTTCATGATCTTGGGGTAGGCGATGGTTTCTTAGATATGACACCAAAAGCACAAGTAACAAAAGAAAAAATAGATAAATTTGATTTTATCAAAATTTAAAACATTTGTGTTTCAAAGAATACCAACAAGAGGGCTTCCCTGGTGGCGCAGTGGTTGGGAGTCCGCCTGCCGATGCAGGGGACACGGGTTCGTGCCCCGGTCTGGGAAGATCCCACATGCTGTGGAGCGGCTGGGCCCGTGAGCCATGGCCGCTCAGCCTGTGCGTCCGGAGCCTGTGCTCTGCAACGGGAGAGGCCACAACAGTGAGAGGCCCGCGTACCACAAAGAAAAAAAAAAGAATACCAACAAGAAAGTGAAGAGAACCCACAGAATGAAATAAATATGTGCAAATCATATATCTGATAAGGGACTTGTACCCAGAATACATAAGGAATTCTTATGAGTGAATGATAAAAAGACAACCCAATTTTAAAACAAGCAAAGGATTTGAACAGAGACTTCTCCAAAGAAGATATACAAATAAACGGCCAACAAACACATGAAATCATCATTAGTCATTAGTCATTAAGGAAATGCAGATCAAAACCACAATGAGGTCTCATCGCACCCACTAGGGCGACTTAAATCCAAAAGATGTATAAGCGTTGGCAAGGATATGGAGAACCTTCATACATTGCTGGTGGGAATGTAAAATGATGTAGCCACTTTGGAAAAGTCTTGCAAATCCTCAAAAAGCTGTGCACAGAATTACCATCTGACGCAGCAATTCCACTTTAGGGTATATAACCAAGAAAACTGAAACATGTACCTACACAAAAACTACATGAATATTCATAGCAAGATTATTCATAATAGCCAAAAGGTGGAAACAACCCAAATGTCCATCAACTGGTGAATGAATTAACAAAATGTGGCATATTCACACAATGTAATAATAATCAACCATAAAAAGGAATGAAGTCCTGATTCATGCTACAACATGGATAAACCTTGAAAACATTATGCCAAGTGAGAGGCAGTCAGAAAAGACCACGTATTGTATGATTTAACTTAAAGGAAATGTCCAGAATAGGCAAATCCAGAGAAACACAAAATAAATTAGTGGTTGTCCAGGGTTAGGTGTGAGAGGAATGAGAAATGAATGCTAATGGTATGGAGTTTCTTTGTGGGGGGCAATAAAATATTAGATATAAAAATTAGATAGTGGTGATGCTTGCACAACTCTGTGAACATATTGAAAAAACACTAAATCCTACTAAATCCACTAAATCCTTAAATGGGTGAATTGTATGATGTGTGAACTAACTGTATCTCAAAACTATTAAAAAAAAAAAAAACAGTAAGATTTGGGACCTCCAGGGATTCCCTGGTGGTGCAGTGGTTGAGAATCTGCCTGCCAATACAGGGGACACGGGTTCGAGCCTTGGTCTGGGAAGATCCCACATGCCGCGGAGCAACTAAGCCCGTGCACCACAGCTACTGAGCCTGTGCTCTAAAGCCTGCGAGCCACAACTACTGAGCCCATGTGCCATATCTACTGAGCCCACGTGCCACAACTACTGAAGTCCGCGTGCCTAGAGCCCATGCTCCGCAACAAGAGAAGCCACTGCAATGAGAAGCCCGTGCACCACAACAAAGAGCAGACCCCGCTCGCTGCAACTACAGAAAGCCCACGCGCAGCAACAAAGACCCAACACAGCCAAAAATAAAATTATAAATTTATTTTTAAAAAAATGTCCATGTGTGTTACAATGTGTAAGAATATTGGAAAGCACTGAGATGCAGTATCCAAAAGCCGAGGGAGGAGGGATTAAAGCGGTGATTAAGAGTACCAGGTGCTGCTGCTCTGAGAGATAAGAAAAGCAATACATTACCCCAGTAACAGTACAACAGGCAGTGTACACAAGCCACGAGCAGTGCCCATCATATCAGGTTTCCCTTTAAAAGCTTCAAAAGTTTCCTTACACCAAACTGGCTAAACCATGCTGCAATTAAGGAAGCTACTGCAGTACAAGCAAGGGGAAAGACGCAGCAGGACCACAGGAGCAAGTTTCGATATAGGGATGATGGGCAAATATTTTAATCCAAGGAGAAATGAACAATATCTGAGTCCTTACTGTCATTGTTTCAAGTACTTTAATGTATTAACTCATTTTTAATCATCACAATAAAACCATGAAGTAGGCTCCCATTTTCAGATGTGGAAACTGAAGCATAAAGAATTTAAATAACTTGCCCAAGTTCCCACTGCTTAAAAATGATAATTCAAAGGCAGGAGTCTGATTCTGGAATCTGACCTCTTAAGCACTAGGACATGATGGCTGGTCACAGGTTAAAAGCTCGAGGAGATCTCAGGGATCATCTACATCAACCCCATTGTTTTATAGATGAAATGGCTGAGAGCAAGGAGAAAGATTTGCCCAAGTTCAAATGAGCTGGTGAATCATTTGACAGAGTTAGAATCAAGGTAAAGTTATGCTATTACTTCTTTCAACAAATGCAATGAGGAGGTGGGAGAACATCCGTGTTACTTCTGAACTAGGAATTTAATGAATGGCTTCGGCATCTCTCCTTAAATGCTGAGAATTCTGAATTTGCACATCAGTCACATCCATATTCATACACAGCAATAGTTTATTTCAAAACCAAATAAAGTCACTCTGCAAAGGTACCTAGAAAGTTAAGTGTAAATGAATCCATGTGCTTCCTCCCAGTTATCAATGAGCTACGGCTGTACAGGAGACTCAATTACATCATCTCACACTTTGGGGCTGACACTGTTTTTAACCTGAGTGTTTCCTACAACCATATGGCAGTAATTATTTCTATTGACTCCTAAGCTAATACCCAGTTAGGACACTGGAGAAACTTCCAGAAGCAGAGGTGTAGCCATGTCTTGTTTAGGCAGTTTATGTCAAGGATACTCTCTTTCCGGCCTAGAGATTGAAAAATTAATTACCATCTCAAAAAGGACAGAGGGGCACTTTTTCTTCTTTAATCTCTTTCATAAAGAACGTTAACATTTGGGAAAGTATCTCATCCCAAGAGCACTCAATTTCCATCGGCCACCTGGAAGGTATTACAATACCTGCCTCTTATCAGAATCAGAATTTAAACATCCAGTTTTGAAGGCACGAAAACCTGGAAGAAAGACTTTCACCTGGAAGTCTGGCAAGTCCTCCTGAAACCTTCAACCAGGCAATCTTTGAAACACATGGGGCTTTGCCAGAAAACCCGCTTTTAACTGAAAGACCCATGAAAAATAATTTGTTTACTCATGGTAACAGTCGTTTTACCCTAGAGTGAGCATTTTGGAAAAATTATTTGTACACCAGGGCCTGACTCAGGCCAGCAACCAGCCATCCTCCGTCTGGAAGCTATAAAAGGTCTGATGAGCGCTCCCCAGGCCTCTAATTCTGGCGGTTTACTCCTTTAGAGTTTATTCCTGGCCCTCCTACGTTTTCAAAGACGCCAACCAGCAGGGCTCTAAGTCGACGGGATATGTGTCTACGTCAGGGGGTGGCAGTGCAGAAAAAGTCATTAAGGACCCCGGGAGCCTTAACTCGAGGAATACACAAAGCACGCGGGCACGTCACAGAAGAGCTTTGAAAACGCACGCTCTGACCCCTCAGAAGTTTTAGGGACTTGAAGGGAGGCAGAAAAATGCCGGCCAAAGGATTTGGGTGAGGCAGAAACAAAACCCCGCAGCCCACCCCGCCAGGCAACTAGCAGGCGCGGGGGGCAGTGGGACCCGACGGACCCACGCCCAGGGCTCCCAGCTCGCTCCTCGGCAGCTCCACTCACCAGGAACTGGAGCATAATGTCGGCAAGGAAGACTCGTAGGTCAGCTACAGCTCCGTGGGCCGTCCGAGAGTGCCTCCTCCGGCGCGACAGGCGGAGCCCGCGGCCGACTTCCGGTTCACGCCCCGCCCCGCCCCTTTGGCACCCTCCGCCTCGCATCAGCCGGAAGCGGCTTCTGGCGTCCCCTGGCGGAGCTCCTCGGGATCACCTCCTGAACTGACCGCCCGGCGCGAGCGTGCGGGGCCGGCTAGGAGCAAGTCCCAAGCCCCAAGCCGGGCTTGCATTAGCTTTGAACATTCAGATTCCAGGGCCCAGTCCTCAAATCCCGTTTCTGTAAAGCTGGGTCGGGGCCCAGGAATCTATATTATTAACCGGCATCGCCACACTTATGATGCACAGCCAGTCTTAGAACTCCCTGACCTAGAAGGATCACAGGAGGCGGTGGTTCCCATCCCCACGTGCAAAGCGAATCACCTGTGGAGCTTTTGCGATATACTCCACTGGGGCCCCACGCAGAGTTGTATTTTTCAAAAGCTGTGTAACCTGCGTTGAGGATCTGTGATAGAGGTTAAGTAGTAAGATGGAGGCCTTTGGAGTCTGGCACAGCTGGGTTCGATTCATGACTGCCGTGCACTTCCTGGGGCAGCCAGAAACGAGTTACTTAACCTCCCTGAAGTTTTCTTTTCTTCAGTGTAAATGGGGCTAGCACCAGCTCCCTTGCTGAATTGTAGGGGGATCAAATGAGACAAGGTAAGGGATCCATAAATGCTTGTCATGTGTCAGGTGTGGACAGTGAGCTCTGGAAGACCTCTTCCTGGCCTCTCTGCACACAGAGATGCCACCTCCTACTCCTGGTCTTCGAATCCCTCTACAACCTCCATCAACACACACACTTACAAAGTAAGACCACCGTCTTCTCTTTGCTCTCAGCCTTTTGAATTCACCCTTATCTGCTATATTAAGTAGAACTCTGGTTTCAAATAGTAAAAACAAAATCATATTAGCTTAAACCAAATGAGAGTGTATTATACAGTAGACGACAAGGAGGAATAGGAAAGCTATTAGGAATTAAGCAGCATTTTCTCTCCATTTCTGCCCTTCTCCATACATCTGTCTCATTGTTCTCTCTCTTTGCTTTACGTTTTTTTTCTGCTTTCCAGAATATGGCCACTGTTACTTAAATTTACTCATTAAATGGTCCATCCAATAGAAAGACTGGATCACTCTTTCATTACTATTTTCAAATACCTGGGAAAGGAATGATGATTGGTGTCAGTTGCTTTCCAATCAATTGTAACTAGAACAGACAGGGTCTCTTTGAACTGAAGTGGCTGCCAAGAGGAAGGAGATGCTGGTAGATGGCTGTAACACACTCTACTTTCCAATATGTCTAGGTTAAACCTTGAGTCAGTCAAGTCTTGACCAGGGCTTCTCAAAATTAATGTGCATTCAGATAACCTGGGGATCTTGTTAAACTGCAGATTCTAATTCAACATATGTGAGTTGGGTCCTGAGAGTCGGTATTTCTACTAAGCTCCTAAGAGATGCTGCTACTAGTGGTCTGTGAACCATGCTTTGAGTTACAAGACACCAGACTATAAGCTACATGAGGGTGAGGACTTTATTTGGTTCACAACTCCATTCCTAGTGCCCAGAAAGTGAACACAATATTTATTGAAATTCCTTGTATAAAACCTTGTCTCCTTCTTACAGATAAAGCCTTAAATGAAGTCTGGCTTTTCCCCTAAGGCCTTTTCAAAGGCTCTCTCTCCATAACCCCAAATAACCACGAGGCATGGAAAAGGCAGGATTCTTTGACTACTTTCAGGTTATTACTTAAATGTTCTCATATTTTAAAAACCTCCTTTAAAATTCATGTCTTCCCTCTACCCCTTCACAGTGCCTTAACTTATTGACTTCCTTAGGCAGTCCCCCCATTCACTGAAGGTTTGGCATCTAACAGCCTTCCATTCAGTCCCAAGCTATCATCATCATGGGTGACTTCAAAGGCCATGAACATTTGTATGTTCAAAGAATCCTTACCTCTAATGACTTTGATCCTCACACCACTTCAGCAATCCACCATCATGTTCATAACCCACACTTTGTCACCTCCTGGACCTGCTCCACCTGTGAAGTATTACATTCCAAAATCCTACCTTCTATCCTATCAACTCTTTGACCTTAGCCAGATGTCCAGTCTCTCAGCTGTTCCATAGTCTCACAAGCTATGAGCTTCCTCCTGGCTTCACCCTTTTCTATCTGGTCTAAACCCCCAAGAGATCAGAACTTCAGTCAAGGACCATTAGCCTCAAATTTCATATCCATTGCCATTCTGTGATACCTGCATTTCAAAATTTTAATTCTTGATCAGTCTGCTTTTTTCAGTTCCATTCTGAGCATCAAACGTATAACGTGGATCATTCAACAAATGATATTGATCTAATGAGGTTCACTGTTATTTTTCCACCTGGAAAGAATAATGTTGGGTTCCTACTTCACACTTTACACATAAGTTACAGATAAATAACAACCTAAACAAAACAAAGCAAAACAAAAAAAATATTAATATCACTAAAAAGGGAGAAATTCTTTTATAATTTCCAAATTTGAAGGTTTTTCACATGACCCACATGGTACAAAACCCAGAAGCCATAAAAGAAAAGACTGATAAAATCAACTACATACAAATAAAAAATTTTCTGTATGGCAGAAAGGAAGAGAGAAAGAGAAAGAAAGAAAAACATTATTTGTAAAATAAGTGACAAGGCCTAATTTTCTTTATGTAAAGAGCTCCCACAATTCATTGAGACCAACAATCCAATAAAATGTGGTCAAAGGATATGAACAGCTCATAGAAAAGGAAATACAAATGGCTCAAACATACGGAAAGATACTCAGTGACATTCACACTAAGAGAAATGTAAATTACTACCATAATGAGGTGTCATTTTCCTCCTGATTAGCAAAAATCAAAAAGCTTGATTATACACTGTATTGGAAAAAGTAGGGAAACAGGCATAGCCATACAGTACTAATAGGGATACAAATTTTTGTTGTTGGTGGGTTTTTTTTTTGGCTGCGTTGGGTCTTTGTTGCTGCGCGTGAGCTTTCTCTAGTTGCGGCAAGCGGGGGCTACTCTTCGTTGCGGTGTGTGGGCTTCTCATTGTGGTGGTTTCTCTTGTTGCACAGCACGGGTTCTAGGTGCGTGGGCTTCAGTAGTTGTGGCTTGCAGGCTCCAGAGCACAGGCTCAGCAGTTGTGGTGCACGGGCTTAGCTGTCCCGCAGCATGTGGGATCTTCCAGGACCAGGGCTCAAACCCGTGTCCCCTTCATTGTAGGCGGATTCTTAACCACTGAAGTACCAGGGAAGTCCGGAAACAAATTGTTAAAAACTTCTGTGGAGGACAATTTGGCCAAAACTATCAGAAGTGTAAATGAGCATATCCTTTATCTCAGCAATCGCATGAACTTGTGTATATTCAAAAACATTCATCGTGGCAAAAAAAAAAAAAAAAAAGAAATGTTAATAAGTGAGTAAATCATGCTATATACATACATTGAAATACTGTGTGTATATGTGTGTTTGTGAGAGAGACAGAAAGAAAGGGAGAGGCTTTATATGTGTTGATATAGAAGGATCTTCAGTATAAGTGGAAAAAAGCAAAGTGTTAGTATGGCAAATAGCAAAAGAAGAAAGAAAGAAAGAAAAACATCATTTGCACCTATGACAAGGGACTAGTTCCTTTATATAAAGAACTCCTACATATCTGAGGCATATGACAGAGGCAATATTACCGATCGGTGAGAAAGCACGGGCTATTCAATGAATCATAAAAAGAAAACTGATTATCCACATGGGAAAAAAGTAAGTAAAGTAAAATTAGATCATGGACATCCACATGCAAAAAATGAATCTAGACACAGACCCTTCACCAAAATTAATCAAAATGGATCATAGACCTAAATATATAACACAAAACTATAAAACTCCTAGAAGATAACATAGGAGAAAACCTAGATAATCTTAGGTATAGTGGTGCCTTTTTCAATACAACACCAAACACACAATCCATGAACGAAATAAATGATAAGCTAGATTTTAATAAAATTTAAAACTTCTGCTCTGCAAAAGACATTATCAACAGAGATAGAAGACAAGCCATCAACTGGGAGAAAACATTTGCAAAAGATGAATCTGATACAGGACTGTTATCCAAAATACACAAAGAACTTTAAAACTCAACAATAAGAAAACAAACAATCTGATTTTAAAATGAACCAAAGACCTTTACAGACACCTCACTGAAGAAGATATACAGATGGCAAATAAACATATGAAAAGATGCTTCACATCATATGTCATCAGGGAAATGCAAATTAAAACAACAATGAGATACCACTACACATCAATTAGAATGGCCAAAATCCAGATCACTGATAGCAGCACCAAATGCTGGAGAGGATGTGGAACAACAGGAACTCTCATACACTGTTGGTGGGAATGCAAAATGGTACAGCCACTTTGGAACAATTTAGTGGTTTCTTACAAAACTAAACATACTCTTACCATATGATCCAGCAATCGTGCTCCTTGGTATTTACCCAAAGGAGTTGAAAACTTATGTCCACACAAAAACCTGCACATGGATGTTTACAGCAGCTTGGATCATAACTGCCAAAACTTGGAAACAACCAGGATGTCCTTCAGTAGGTGAATGCATAAGTAAACTGGTATATCCAGATAACGGAATACTATTCAGTGCTTAAAAGAAAAAAAAAAGAGCTATCAAGCCACGAAAAGACATGGAGGAAGCTTAAATGCACATTACTAAGTGAAAAAAGCTAATCTGAAAAGGCTACTTACTATATGATTCCAACTATATGACATTCTGCAAAAGGTAACTATATGACATTATGGAGACAATAAAAAGGTCGTTGGTTGCCAGGGCGGGTGGAGAAATGATTAGGCACAGGCAAATCGCGGAGGATTTTTACAGCAGTGAAAATACGATGTACGATGTTACAATGAAGGACATATGTCATTATACATTTGTCCAAACCCATAGAATGTTCAACACCAAGAGTGAACCCTAAGATAAAAACCATGGACTTCAGCTGATTATGATGTGTCAGTGTAGGATGTAGGAACATCCTTGGTAAAAATGTACCTGGTGAGTGATGTTGGTAACAGGGGAGACTATGCAGGTGTAGCTATAGGGAGTATTTGGGAAATCTCTGTATCTTCCTCTTAATTTTGTTGTAAAACAAAAATTGCTCTTGGGGCTTCCCTGGTGGCGCGGTGGTTGAGAGTCCGCCTGCCGATGCAGGGGACACGGGATCGTGCCCCGGTCCGGGAAGATCCCACATGCCACAGAGCGGCTGGGCCCGTGAGCCATGGCCGCTGAGCCTGCGCTCCGCAACGGGAGAGGCCACAACAGTGAGAGGCACGCGTACCGCCAAAAAAAAAAAAAAAAAAAAAAAAAAAAAAAAAAAAAAAAATTGCTCTTAAAAAAAGTATGACAACTGGAAGTGTTATCAATGGTGTGGACGAACAGGAGCTCTCCCTATGGGTAGGAGAAAATTGGTACGATCCCTAAGAAAAATATTGCAATGTCTAGTGCAATTGAAGCATTTAATCTCCAACTCAGGATTTCCATTTCTAGTTGCATAATCCAGAGAAGCCCTCTTATATGTATGATAATCATTATTGCAGCACTGATGGTAATAGCAAAATATTGGGAACTTAAATGTCTACCAGCTCACCAATAGTAGAATGAATAAATTAGGGTATTCGTAAAATGCAATACTATAATTCCATAAGTATAATAAATGAGCATGAGGGATTATCAAAAACACAATGCTAAACAAAACAAACAAAAAAACCAACATGCAAATTGCTTCATAATATGATGACATACTACGATGACACAGACGGTCCAGTTGTCAAGACTCCACCTTCCAATGCAGGGGGCACGGGTTCCATCCCTGGTCAGGGAACTAAGATCCCGCACCACATGCAGTGCAGCCAAAGAAAAGAAAAAAAAATAACCTGATGATACACATATATAAATTAACAACCTGCAAAACAATACTTTGTAATGCCTATGAATACACATATGTAGTGGAAGTATAAAGCATAAATGGGAAAGAACAACAAATGCTTGATAATGTTTATCTCCGAGAAGGAGGGAGGGGAATGGGATCAGAGAATTCACAGGAACCTCAACTGTATATATATTTTTAATTGAAGTATAGCTAACTTACAATACTGTCTTAGTTTCAGGTGTACAGCATAGTGATGTGATTCAGTTGTTTTGCAGATTACATTCCATTATAGGTCATTATAAGATAACGGGTATGATTTTCTGTGCTAAACCATATATCCTTGTTGCTTATCTATTTTATATAGTTTGTACAATATCTGTTAATCCCATACCCCTAATTTGTCCCTCCCCCTCTCTCTCCCCTTTGGTAATCACAGGTTTGTCTTCTGTATCTGAGTCTGTCTCACATATACATTCATTTGTATTATTTTTTAGATTCCACGTATAAATGATAGCATATAATATTTGTCTTTCATTGTCTGACATTTCACTAAGCATAATATTCTCTAGGTCCACCTATGTGGCTGCAAGTGGCAGTATTTCATTCTTTTCTATGGTTAATATTCCATTGTATATATACCACATCTTCTTAATCCAATTGTCTGTTAATGGGCACTTGGGTTGCATCCATGTCTTGGCTATTGTAAATGGTGTTTCTATGACCATTGGGGTGCACGTACCTTTTTGAATTAGTGTTTTCAGTTTTTCTGGATATATACCCAGGAGTGGAACTGCTGGATCATATGATAGTTCTATTTTTAGTTTTTTAAGGAAATTCCACACTGTTTTCCATAGTGGCTGCACCAATTTACATTTCCCATATTTCTTTCTTTAGAAAGATCTACAGCAAATATAATTAATTTTAAGATTTGATAAAATTAGCTGTATGAAATGATAGAGTGAACAGAACACCCAGATGGGCGTTCATTACCTTGACTATATTATTTGTATGATTGAAACAGTATGCAATTTAATAAAAATATTTAATTGGAATGAATGATAAAAGCTATGGTTGAAAGATTTTTTAGAAACAAGATATTCATGGTCTCAGCGTATCAAGCCACAGATTACTCATTGCAATGGGAAACAGAGAACCTTTACAATAGAGATGGTTTGTCAAATACTACCATAACCAAATGGTCAAACAATGTAATGGGACAAACTGATACGTACCTCCTGATATGACACGCCGAGGCATATCACCTGAATAATTGCAGTATTCTTGCCAAAAATGTTTAACCTGAACCTAATAAAGAAAAACCAAATACCCTTTTCAAAACAGCTAAAAAAAGTCAATGTTGTAAAAGACCCTCTCCTCCCCCAAAAGACAGAGGAACTGTTTCAGAATGAAGGAAGCTAAAGAGATAATTAAATGTAACGTGTGATAATTAAATCCTGGGTTTAAAAAAAAGTTCTAAAAGTACATTTTCGGGGCAACTGAGACAATGTGAATATGGACTAAACATTAGAAAATATTGTTGGGAATTCCCTGGTGGTCCAGTGGTTAGGACCCCTCGCTCTCACTGCCAAAGGCCCAGGTTCAATCCCCGGTCAGGGAACTAAGATCCCACAAGCTGTGAGATACAGCCAAAAAAATTTAAAAAGGTAAACATCTTTAAGTGTGATAATTGTATTGTGGTTAGGAAGGAAATATCCTTGTTCTTACCTGCTGAAATATTTAGTGATAAAGTGTCATGATGTCTATGACCTACTTTTAAATAGTTAAGGAAGCAAACCCGTATATATACATATTAAAAAAAGAGATAAAGCAAATGTGCAAAATATTGATAACTGATGAAGCTAGGTGAAAGGTATATGGGTTCATTACTTTTCTTTCAACTTTTATGAAGATTCAAAGTTTGTCAAAATAAGTTGTGAAAACAAGAGACAAATACTTAGTAAAGACTAGATTGTGTATGACTGCTTTTATAAATAGCTCAGCTAAAGCTCAGACAGCTATATTTAAACATCACTAATTTATCAAAACTAAAACACTAATAACTAGGAAGAAGGTACTCACCTCTTTTTGATTTTCTGATTCCACCAAACTAATTAACTCAGTAAAAACAACATATTAAGATCCTATATTTATTATTGTTGAGGAATAGATGAATCTACCTTTAAATGCTAAAACATTTTTAAACAAGCCATCTAAAATCTCTTTCAATCTCCTTTGCTTTGCTGAAGAGCACATGCTGCATCCAACAGCCTCTCTCCACGCCTCAGGAAACAGTGCCGAGTCAGGCGGCGCGTGCCTTGAGTGCTAGCCTCTCCCCATTGTATTTATTACACAAACAGCATTTCTGGTCAGTCTTTTAAAAGTAGCATACGTGCAGCTGCAATCGTTCCTTCTTCTCCCTCCCACACACTTCTCCACTGCCCTAACTTTTGACCCCCAGTCTGCTGTAATTTTGGAAGAAATGATGGGAAAACAAAATAAAGAAGCTTAGTAAATCCCAAATCTTAACTAATTCCAAATTAGCTAATATCTCTGTCCTGCAGAAGGCTTCACACTTCAGAGGTTTATAAGATGCTTTGAATCTGTGCCCCAGGCTCTTTTTGATTATTTCTGCGTTCATGCCTGTGTTCCACATGATAAAGTTTACCATATGCCTCACCAGTGGAGCAACAGCCAGTATTACTATATCTTGGACCAGTTAATTATTCATTCACATCCCTCTAAGAATGCTATTTATTAACAGGATGCTTTCCAGCTAAGGCTTGATATTTATAAGCGGTAGGCAGTAGATTAATTTCAAAATACAATAACAATGACAAAGCCTTTTATAAATGCTTAAAAGGCCATGGAAATTTTATTATAAGATTAAGGGTAAAAACCCCATAACACCATAGAACTAAGTGTTAATTTTCTGCCACTACCTTAGAGTCAAGACTCTTTCCCCTCTCAGCAGTCTCTTCTATATATCAGGCTGAAATAATTTTTGGCTGGAAACAGGAAAACGGACTTTCAGATGAGGTAGTCACATGCACATAAATACTATCGGGCAAATTGGGTAAATTATTTTTTATTTATTTATTTATTATTTATTTATTATTCTTATTCTTTTTTATTGGGTAAATTCTTTTTCTCTAACTGCAGCCATCCTATTAACTATATGAGAAATACAGGCAGATGATTTATTTGAAAAGTTCCACAAATATTTTAAGGAACAAATGCAAGTGATTATTTTATCATTTACATGCAGAAAAGAAAAAATAATTTTAGTAAAGAGATGGCTTGACTTTAAAGAGCATTATCATAAAAAGTGTAATGTAGGGCTTCCCTGGTGACGCAGTGGTTGAGAGTCCGTCTGCCGATGCAGGGGACACGGGTTCGTGCCCCGGTCCGGGAGGATCCCACATGCCGCGGAGCGGCTGGTCCCGTGAGCCATGGCCACTGAGCCTGCGCGTCCGGAGCCTGTGCTCCGCGACGGGAGAGGCCACAACAGTGAGAGGCCCGCGTACCGCAAAAAAAAAAAGTGTAATGTAGCTACAAAGAGAGAAAAAATTAGAATTTTCAGACCATGGCTTTAATTTAGCATTCCGAATAATACCCCTGGGGGAAAACCATCACTGTGGAAGGATTATTTGTTGAATTCCTGATAATATTGACCATATTCTAGATAAAATTTCAAGAGACTGACCACATATTTGTTTTTTTTAAAAAGTATTTATTTATTTATTTTTTACTAGTGAGGACGAAACCAGGCAAAGAAGTTTACAGAAAAGAAGTCCATATATAAAGAAAGAAATAGCAAAATATCTTTTGGTCATAATTTAGAAAGAAACTATAAAAAGGAGACAGTTTTCCCCAATTCCCCTCTTCCTCAGAAGAGCATAAGCACGGGCTCTCAGTTCCGTGATATCCTCAGCAAGCCTCGGATACGTCTGACAAGAGCTTGTATGAAACTATAGCGAGATCGAACTTTTGAATACAATCCTTCAATGTCCAGAAGTTTCTTTTGTAGTGATTCTCCAAAAGCACTGATGGCACCGGCCTGAAGCTACAGGTAACGCAGGTGACATTTCATTATTAAGTAGTCTCAAATATTTCTTTTATTCTATGTCTTCCTATTTTAAATACCTTTGAATTTTTGTCATGTGGTCCTTTCCCATGTGCCAAATTAACTCAACATTCACATTTTCCACCCTAGAATTTACTGGTATGATACTAATGTTTTTCCTTCTTTCCCTTGTTGTATAAATGCGTAAAACTTAAAATTTGCTTTAAATAGCAATAACTATTGATATACGGAGTTTCCAGATCATGATGCTTACCCTTACTGAACTCTTACTATGTTCTAGGCACTACCCTACGAGTCTTACACATGAAACCTCATTTAATTCTGACAAAATGCTTAGAGGTTGAATTATCATTCCCATTTCTGAGCTGAGGAAATGGAGGCTCAGAAGCTAAGTAAATTGTTCTGAGTCACGTACCTAATAGGTGGCTATGCTAGAATTCAAACCAGGTCTTTGGATGTAAACTTGAAAACTATTATCTTACTAATATACCAGGCTTTCCCTTTTTACTTTCAAAAAAAAAAAAGAGTATGAGAATAGAACGTTACCTGGTCTATATCATGTTGGCTCACTATAGTCAGCCCACTTCTAAAATCCAGATTGCTTTCCGAAGCGAAGGAATCTAGAGATAAAGACACAGTCAAACCAGCTCTGCAGGTGTGTGTCTACTACACAATGGAAGAACCCGATGACAATGAACCACAGCACCGTGAAAAGCATGGGTCTAGACTGAGAAATCTATTTCAGCTTTCAGTAAATGGAAGCCCCTAGGAAGCATTTCACTGTTCTAGGCCAGGGTTCTCAAGCTTTCCTTCTGTTTCTTGCCACCTAAGGGATCCAATACACGCTCATCAGTCACAGAAGGGCCCTCGAGCAACAAGAATCATGGCCTAGGCTGACCCATTTCCATTCTTCTGGAAAATTATTTGTGACCAGAGGACTCTGGACCTGGGTCAGCCATTAACTGCAAGAAGCTGAGAAGCAGCTGAAGGCAGCCTCTACAATGCTCTGTCCAATTTCCCATGGACAGAAGGGAAAATACAAAACATAGCTAGCTATGCCTAGTAACTAAGTAGCTCTTGATTACCTAGTCCACCCTGTTACTGTTCAGTAACCTGCACAGTAAAAAGCAGATTAAATGTAACTAGTTTTTTAAGGTGCTAAAATCTATAGGCATTTATGGTTCACTAATTTTCAGAATAAAGTTTACCTTGTAGCCTTCTGCTTTTAAATAAGGTCCTGGAGGCAAATAAGGAGTCTTGAGAATCCGTGGGTGTGCAATGTAACAAGTAGTACTCCAGATGGCGCCAGAGAATAAACAGGCAGGTCTCTGTGATAACTATAGAGGAGAGCTCAGATTAAAGGAAAACAATCTCATCACATGATTTTGCAAAACAGTTTCTGAGCAGGAGGGAAAAGAAGAGACTGCACCATTCAGTGATGTACCACAGCCTCAGTCTAATAAACTGGACGTAAGGTCTCTCCAGAAAGCAGCAAGATGTGCTGAGAGGAAGGAGGTGGAAACTGTGGGATGCTGGGCCAGCGTAGCCTTCAGTGTCCTTGTCTCCTGTCCGGACAGAAAGTGTCTGTGTATATTATGAGGATTACTAGTTACTCTAAAAGGTAAGAAAAATATTTTCAATTTAGAAATATATCACACATTTAACTAGAAAAAAACTAACAGTAATTATGTCCCTTTCCATGTGATTTTGATACCCAAGTAATGTGAAAATAAGTACACAGTTCCCACATTTGAAAATTCTCTTAAAGGTCACCCTTCAAGCCCCACTATGATCTCATTAAGGATACAAGAACAAAGGGAAAGCAGTTTAGCTCGATTGTTGATCAGCTTCACCAAACGGCGTCTTGCTAGAACATATTTCTGGGTAGTGGAGATTTTATCAACACCAGCAGGCATCACAGACTGACACAACTAAGAAAAAAAACAAACACAGTATTAAGAATGACATATATTGTAACAAAAATTTAATGAAAATCTATACACTATAAGTAGTCACTTGTGATACGTACTGTGAAAAACATTCAAATAAATTTAAACATCCTTGCAGACAAGAGTTAATTATCTAATTAGGAAGCTAGTAATTTTAAAAAACGAGAGCCAAAGAAGCAGTTGAATTCACAAATGAACGTTCATCTGCTGCTTTCTGAAAGTCCAGTCCCTGAAACAGACATTTCCAATCTGCTGAGGGGCCAACCAATCCTGAATTTCTTGTCAAATTAAAACAAAACAAAACAGTGGGATTTCCAAGCAGTAAGTGTCACAATGCCGTGTGGAGAATTTCTATAACAGCTGTCAGGTATCTTCTGAAGAAAATGTGAATTAGACTTGCAGAGCATAATAAATATATGATCATCAACCAGAACCTCCCCTGATCCCTTCTCCATCTGGCATACTTGCAAGCACAGTGGGTCAATTTAACGTGCAGACACTGGGTTTGGCAGCAGGTGTTCTACAGTGGGACTGGTGGAGTGCCACATGCTTTACCGTGATGCTGCAGCCCCTCCTGTGTGTACTAGCATCACCCATAAGCTGTGCACGATGGGGAAGGACTGCCGGGTGTAAACCACACAATTTCAGGGGTTACCTGAACCCAGTCAATAACACCTGCCTCAACCTGTACTTGCTAGCTGTGTGGCTTTGGATAAGTTAGTCTGTCTTTCAGTGCCTCAGCTTCCTCATCTGAGAAATGGGAGACACAACAATATCTGCCTAAGGTATTCAGGTAGAATATGTAGCTCATGGCTTGGCACATCATAAACTCTCAATAAATGTCCCCTAGAATTATAAGAATGGTAAAAGAGAGTAGGCTCTGACTACTCTTAAGAGTGACATGGTGTTTTTCAGAAAACCTGGTGTGAACCAGGAATGGCAAAATGGCTCAACATGCAGGCTGCCACAAAAGACACGAAGCTTCAGCACTGGCCAAGGGAAGCCTTATAGCTCAGCTGTGCCACATGGAAAGAAAGAGCAGGCCCAGTAACTCAGCATCTTTAGTTACAATAAGTGCCAGGGTATGATTCTGGATCATTGAGAAAAGGCAGTCAAGTCTGATACGCCATCTCATTTGTCTGAAAAATTCACTTAACAGATACTGAAAATGCTGAAGGAACAGAGACATCTTGCCTAAGGAGTCACTTCTAACTGAAAAAGCATCTGCACCTAAGTTTCTCAGCACAGATTTTTAGAGTATAAATTACCAAACTCTTTATGCAAAGGCCAGCTACCGAAATTTCTACTGAATAGCAGGTGGTTTTCTTGAACAGGTACAACTTCCTGTCACTCAGTCAAGAGTTTCTATGCTCATGAGGTGTGCTGCTTAGGTGAGGAGCTCTTCTTCAAGCCACACAGAGCTCTGAGTCATTGTAATTCCTTTCATCTCACTGCACGCATCATCTTTACCTACAAGTCTGACATCAGACCCCTGGTCCTTATCAGTAAAAACAATGGCTTCTCAAAAGTCTCCATCGCTTGGGACCTCCCTGGTGGTCCAGTGGTAAAGAATCTGCCTTACAATGCAGGGGGCGCAGGTTCCATCCCTGGTCAGGAAACCAGGATCCCACACGCCGCGGGGCAGCTGAGCCCGCACGCCAAAACTGCTGAGCTCGTGCGCCTCAACTGGGGAGCCTGCATGCCGCAAACTGCAGAGCCCAGGCGCTCTGGAGCCCACGAGCCACAACTAGAGAGAGAAGGCCTGCACGCCACAATGAGAGAGGCCCGCACACCACAACAAAGAGCCCGAGTGCCGCAACTAAGACCCGACGCAGCCAAAAATAAATAAAATAAATAATAAAATAACTCTTAAAAAAATAAAAGTATCTACCGCTCATTATAAGATTTATACCTCTTTTATCTCATCTGGGGGAAGTTGCTCCACGTTCTGTAGCTTGTTGACACTCCGTCGATGACTGTCATAATAGCTGAAGAAATCATTAGCGCTCTGTTTCAGCAGGTAGACAATAATGCCCAAACCAGGTAGGCGCCAGTATGGAACCACTGGAGCTTGGGTATCTAATAGAGTTGATAAAAAACAATGTTCTACTTATAGCCATCTTATATGAATCTCAAATGACCTGTTTTTTTAAAAAAAGGAAAGCCCAGGAATTTAAGGGCATGTAAACTATTATTAAAACCAATCCAAGACTACTTTTAAATACCACTGACAGTTCAAAGGAGTGGTTAGGAGCTACTGTAATGAGGTAGGTACATAAGGCTGGAGCCTTGAGACAATAAGGAGATCTGGCTGATGGACACTGAGACAGCTTACCCTTTACTGGGTGAAGACCTCTTTGAGAACTCTATAGAAGTTATAAACCTTTACACCTGTCTCTCCACCACCCCCCACCCCGTGCACACAAATACAGTTTACAGTTTCCTGACCCCAGGTGAATAACTCCTGCCTCGCCCTGCGGCTCTACTTATATGGACTCATTTCCAGTCTGCATCTTTCTGGTTGCTGAGTTCCCAGATCAAAGTTATTCTTCCAAAGAGACAAGGAGAACGCTAACAAATAGTTAAAAAATAGATAATTAAATTTAAAGTTTAGTAAGTCTTCTACCACAATAACTCCATTTGGATAGCAGAACAAAATGATCTGCCTTTTACTTGACGACTTTCTGATGAAGGTATAAAAGAAAAACGTGATGTTGGAAAAGCTGTTTGTAGAGGAAAGAAAAACAAGGCGAGCAATAATGTTCCTATTCTATTGATAGAGATGGTTTGTGTGGTGCAAGTAAAGCAATTTCCTCTTGTGACTGAGGGATTTCTTTGAGAAACACCTTGGTAATTTCAGGTTTAATTTGGAGATAATCTTTGTTTAATGGCCCCAACTGCCATGAACACTGAAGGAGAGATCTATATTTGCTTCCTTCACTGCCACCCCCTTGAACTTTGCTCCAAAGTCCAATCTCATAGACCTTCATGTGGAGGGGAAAAGAGAAAAGAGTCCCTTGTCAGTGGATTCTGCCACCAAAAAAATATCCTATACTCATCGGATTTGCCAATTCTCCTTCACCAGTCTCAGTGAAGATATGACAATCTTTATGATACAGGTCATCACAGAGAGCCTTCTTCTAGTGAAATTAGGTACGCCGGTCCCCAGACATTTGTGTGACCTCAACTTGGTAGGAAGCTATCCATAAATATGATGGTCTAATGCTGAGAGTATTCCAAATCACTTCAGGAGTTCTTATATACTAACTTGCTTAAGCCTAGAAAATATTAGAGCATTCAGAGGCACCAGACTTAGACATCAGATGAGGATGGCCCATGAGATATCTAACTACAGAAACAGATTCTGCAGAAAAAACCATGAAGTCAAAGAAGTGGAAGTGCTACAGAAAAGGGTCCCTTGATCACAAGTAATAGTAAATATACTAGAGGATAACAATAATACAAGAGCAATAATAAGAATAATAATAGCTAACACTGATGTCATGCCAAGCACCAGGCACTGTTCTAAAGCACTTTACACATATTAACACATTTAATCCTTACAATAATTCATCGGAGGGAGCTTGTTATTACTTCCACTTTATAGACAAGGAAACTGAGGCACAAAGAGATAAGTCATTTTTCTTAAGTCACTTGTAGCACTGGGATTTAAATCCAGGCAGTTCATCATCAGTCCGTGCTCTTAACCACTAGGTTAAACTATCTCTCTATAACTAAATATTCTAGAACCTACCAGATACCTACCCATTCATATGTCTAGAATTGGCAGAGAAGAATATGCTTATTAACCCTTAAAAAAGTCTGAAGAAAAATAAAGACCAATTTATAAGGTTTCATAAAGTTCATCTTTAAGTATTAAAGATCAAAAAACAACATGGTATGCAAAAGATTGGCTCAAAATGATAAGAAACTAATGAAATTTTAATAATTATTAGTGATATTAATGTTTTGAAGAATAAATGACAAAATTACAATTTTGTTTAAAAAATCTTATGCTCAGGTTAAATTTGTTTTAAAAAGTTAGATTCAAAGGGGAAGAAAAGGATTGCCCTCTTGAGGCAGTTAGAGGTCTGCATCAAGCTACAGACCTACAGGGATTAGTAAACAGATTCATGCTCATTTACAAACTCCCAGACAGAAAGGGGACACAGCAGGTTAAATGTCACTGCTGTGTGGTAGGAAAACCACTCTTCTGAATGAAAAGGGGGCTCTGAGTAGGATTCCCAGTCATCCCATGCCCCTCCAAGTGAAGAAGACCTCCTTTTTCCTATTTGCTGAGACTCCTGAACTAGCACTTTTCCCGCATGCCGGTGAGGCTGCACCTTTGTAGTCTAGCGATCTTCCTGGCAGCAAACTTTTTGAATATAGGAGAAAGCTAGAACTATGTAGAATTAATTTGCTTAACTAAGTCAAAGAAATTGTTTTATATATCCAGTTTGAATGATTTAAGCACTTTACTCCATAAAATATTACTATAAATCTTTATAGTTACTTCCTCAATTTATTTAAGACATACTCTCACCCAAGGCTACTCCAAATGAATCACTGAATGACAGGTATTTTTAAGTAAAGGTATCTTATTAGGTTTTAAGAACTTCTGTTTCCAAATATGTCAAACTAAGACCATACCAGACAACAGCCCACTCCCTGCTCATGGCAGAAAATAAAAAACCTAGACATAACACAAAAAATAACTACCTAAAGTTACCAAAGTAAACGGAAGCAGACAGACGCTGGTAGGGAGTGCAGGCGCACTGGGAAGAGGGCAGATGGAACCGGTACAACTCTAAGCTCGCAGCTCATGGCCTTCGGCCTGGGGCTAAGTACACCCAGCAGTAGCACAAGCAACACAATGCAGAAGCAGGAGTGCTGATGGAAAAAGCACAGTCATTAACGCCTGACAAACCAAAAAAACAGCAGCTGAGAAGCCGGGAAACCATGACCAGTGAAGAAAGTTTTAGGGGAATCCCAGGAGAGTAGAGAGGGGATCCTTATAGCTACCCACATCACTAACTGACCCCTGAACCATGCACGTAACACACTCAAAACATCTCAGCTAAAGGCAAAAGACATAAACTGACGCAGCATCTGTCACCCAAGAATCAGTGTTCACAGGTCAAAACAGCCAAGGTAATTAAGCCAAAACAAAAGAAAAACACCATACAGGGAAAAAATAATGGAATCTAGAACCTTCAAACCTTTGTAATGTTCAGTATACAATTTTAAATACCCAACATATAAACAACTAAGAAAATGGAACACATTCTCAAGAGACAAGAAAACCAAGCAAGTCTAACCCCTGATAAACCAGATGTTGGTAACTAATGAATGAGCGTTTTAAAGTAGCTATTATAACTGAGGGAAAACAAACAATGAAAACATAGTTAATCTCAGTAGAGAAAATAAAAATGAGATAAGAGAATCAAACAAAAATTCTAAAACTGAAAAATACAATTTCTGAAATAAAAATATTCACTGGATATATTTTGCCAAATAGAGCTTATTGAGGAAAGAATAAGTGAACTTGAAGATAAAGCAACTGAAGTGGTCAAAAAGCACAAACTTCCAGTTTTAAGATAAATAAGCACTAGGGATGTAATGTACCATGCAATAAATATAATTCACACTGCTCTATGTCATGCATAAAGGTTGTTAGGAGAGTAAAGCCTAAGGGTCCTCATCACAAGGAAAAAAATTTTTCCCCTTTTATTTTGTGTCTATATGAGATGATGGATGTTCACTAAACTTATTGTGATAACCATTTCATGATGCATGTAAGTCAGATCATTATGCTGTACACCTTAAACTTATACAGTGCTGTATGTCAATTATATCTCAATAAAACTGGAAGAAAAAAATTCCAGTCTTCCATTATCTGTAAATATAGTTGCTAACGTAAAATTTACATATTCATGATACCAAGATATAAACAAAAAATTACAAGGAGGAATGGTTGCAAAAAATAAATGATCTGCCCATTACATTTACCTTCAGGGCCTTGAAATCATGCTAACATACATAAACTGTAATGCAACTTTACATGAGATAGTAAATCAAATAATAAAAAAGTATAGCAGGGGCCTCCCTGGTGGCGCAGTGGTTGAGAGTCTGCCTGCCGATGCAGGGGACATGGGTTCATGCCCCGGTCCAGGAAGATCCCACATGCCGCGGAGCGGCTGGGCCCGTGAGCCATGGCCGCTGAGCCTGCGCATACGGAGCCTGTGCTCCACAACGGGAGAGGCTACAACAGTGGGAGGCCCGCGTACCGCAAAAAAAAGTATAGCAAATGTTCTCATCCTATTTCTTATAAATAAAGAGCATTACAAAAAAAAAACATAGTATCAAACCATCTAATATATGTTTGAAGAGAATGGGGCTGAAAATATTTGAAGAAAAAAAGAGTCAAATTCCCCAAAATTGATAAAACAAAGAAATGTATAGATGAAAAATTCTCAACAACACTAAACGGAATAAAAACAAAGATGCCCACACCAAGGCACGTTAACAGTCAAACTGTTTAAAGAGGAAGAGCACATCTCAAGTGCAGCAACAGAAAAACAACACTTTACATATAGAGGAACAATATTCCCATCAATGACTGACTTCTCATTATAAATCATGGAAGACAAAAGAAAGTGAAACCATATCTTTAAAGTACAGAAAGCACAAAACTACCAGCTCAGAATTCTATATCCAGCAGAATTATCCTGCAAGAATAAAGGCAAAATCAAGACATTTTCAATAAAAGAAAGTTAAGAGAATTCATCACTAACGGACCCGTACTTATGTAAGAAATTTTTCAGCCTGAAGGGAAATGACACCACATGGAAACTCTGATCATTGAGAAAGAATAAGGAGCATCAAATGTGTTTAATATCTAAATAAATGCAAAAGACTTTTTTTCTTTTTTACCCTTTTGTTCTTTACTTATAAAGCATTAAATTGTTTGAAATAAAAATTATTGTCTAAGGGAATTTATAGTGTATGTAGATGTAATACATGTAACAATTATAACATAAAAGAAGGGGGGAATGTGGGCCTATACAGTTGTAAGAGTTGTAAATTTTGAATGAAGTGGTACTATATTAACAATAAATAGGCTGTGAAAAACGATGGCAATTCCTAAAAAAAAAAAATACAAAGAAGTATAGGTAAAAACCCAATGGTAAAATTAAAATCAAATTCTATAAAACAGACTTTTTTTTAAAGCAGGTAAGGAAAAACAAAAAAACAGAGAAAGGAGGTAGAAAGCAATTAATAAGTAGAAAACAATTAAATGATAGACCCAAGTCCAATCATATCAATAATTATATTAAATATTAAAGGACTAAACACACCACTAAAAGCAGAGATAGTCAAAATGGATTAAAGAAAAAAAAGACTCAACTCTCTGCTGTGTACAAGAGATGCACTTTAAACAGAAAAACATGGATAGGATGAAAATAAATGGACAGAAAGAAATAAACCATGTAAACCATAAGCATAAGATATTTTGAAACAGAAGAACAAAGATAGAGGATTTAAACCACCTGATTTCAAGACTTACTGTTGATATAAAGCTATTGAAGAATAAGTATATAAAGACAGTGTGTATAAAGTATATAAAGACAGTGTGGTATTAAGAGAAAGAACAGACATACAGATTAATGGAACAGAATCGAGAGTCCAAAAATAAACCCAAATTTATGTGGTCAATTGATTTTTGAGAAAAGGTATCAAAGTAATCCAAACAGAAAAAGATAATGTTTTCAACAAATAGTACTAAAACTGGACACAGGCTCATCACTAGTCATCAAGGAAATGCAAATTAAAATCACAGTGAGATATCACAACACAACCACTAGAATGGCTGACAAACCAAGCATTGGCAAGCATGTGGATCAGCTAGAACTCTTATACATGGCTGGTAGGAATGCAAAATGACTGTACTTTGTAAAACAGAATGGCAGTATCTTATTTAGTTAAACATACCACAGAAGCCAGCAATTGCATTCTTAGGCATCTAATCAAAAGATATGAAAACATTATGTCCACATAAAGATTTATATCCAAATATTCATAGTGGCATTATTCACAATAGCTAAAAATCTGGAAATAACCCAAATGTCTATCAACTAGTGAAGAGATATATTATGGTATATTTTTAATATGGAATACCAGCCAGAAATAAAAAGGAACAAAATAGTAATACACACATGGATGGATTTCAAAAACACTGAGCTAAATGAAAGAAGTCGAAACACAAAAAACACTACATATTGTATGATTCCATTTATATAAAATTCTGGAAAAGGCAAAATAATAGAGACCTTGACCAGGGGTCAAAGGAAACAATCACATGCAAAGGGACAAGAAGAAACTTTTAAGGATGAGGGAATTATTCTATATTTTGGTTGTGGTAGTGGTTACACACTGCATAAAATTACAAAAAGCACTCAAACTGTACACCTAAGATGGGTATATTTTGTTGTATGTAAATAAAAAACCTCAATAAAAAAATATTTCTTAATCCCACTTGCTAGGACATTTTATAATGGAGTTAGACAAACAAGAGTTCTTGGCATAACATATTTTTTCATAATATTATTCCATTAAATAGATACTTTACGTGATTAAGCAATTTTCAGAGAAAATAAGATCCTGAAGACGATGAAAATGTGACAAAATGGTTCACAGAAATCTCAAACAAAAGATTTCTTGAGATCATCACCAGTCCATCACAATACAACCACCAAGATCCAAACGGGCTTTGGCTTTTGAATGTCCCATGGGACAAAAGCTTTAACCAATCCATAATCCGGCCTCATATTCCTAATCTTCCCTACTGGGTCACTAGGGAATCATAGGCTACATCAGTTTACTAACTATCGAAATTTTACTTTGCTATGTTACAGAAATTTGGAGCGAAATACAAAACCTAACTAAGACACTAAATTCAGCTTAACATGATTTAACATACAAACTATTTTCATACTTTTCACCTGGCTAGTTTACTCTCCAATCCTAGAGCCTTTTGGGTCTCACACGCTACATAAAACTATACTCTCCCCACACGGCTCTTCCAGATTCATCCTCAGAAAATCTTAAGTTTCTCTATTCTTTCCAGTTCTCCAGCTGCATCCACAGGTCTGACAAGAGTACCTCCTCATCACTCCTTCTTAAAGAAGTCGTTTTAAAAATTTCCCATTCATTACTCGTGGTTAAAAAAAAAAAAATTGCATCGTACTGGGGCCAACTAGAGCTTGTCATAATCCTGGCAACTTAATTCCTCAAATACAGAAAGCAAGAACTAGCTAGCTCACCTTGCCGGGGCCCATCTCTATTAATGGTTTCTGACAGGCTAGGGGTGAAGAGACACACAGCATGCTGAAAGGTAGGGGAACTCTGTAACATGAGTGACTGGCAATATTCCATGACATTGGCACAAATCTACAAAGGAAGAACAAGCAGTAACAAAAATATTAGCTCCCCAAATGCCTCATATCATGGAAATCCAGATTTGAAGGAGAACAAAGTTATAGATCAGTTTGTAAAATTACAACAAAGTTACAAATCAATTTGTAAAATTACCCACATCTATTATTTTTCTCAAATATCTCCAAAAACATAAAAAGCTTAAAGAATAGCTACACAACTCTCACTCCTCTTACCTGCTGCATAGCCAGTTCGATCTCATCTTTCTTGCTCACTCTATCCCCCTCCACATTATCATCTTGAAATTTAAACTGACGCAGTCTGTCGGAGCCACCAAAGCGACTTAGTAGTCCTAAGCACTGGCGCTAAGGAAAGAAAAGATACTTCCTTGTTCATATCTAGTTGTATATGTTTAAAGTTAGTGACCTATCTTTCTTGAGGGAGAAAAAAAAGAAAAACTCAGTGGGGAATGAAATCACTCTTTAAAGCATCTAATTTCTTACTTCCAACTGACTCAACTAAAGTTAGCAATATTAAAATTTACCTTTCTGCAAATGTATTTACTTGGCAGACAACTCATTAAAAGAATATTAATTCTTTTAGCAGTTAACGCCGACTAAAATCTAAGTGCTTGCCAAAGATTTTTTGTATCACACCAAATAATTCCTTAGTAGATTCCCATTAAATAAATACTAATCAATAAACAATGAGAAGCAAAATGAGATGGCAAACAGAAGCAGATTCGTGATAATTTTGTCTACTAAGGCTCAAATTTAAAGGCTCTAACTCCTGTGGCTGCTTCTGGGGACTTCAAAAAGGAGTTGGGAACACAGAAGAAACCTTGGCAGATAAATCGCAAAGCTCATTTGTTTGAAATGTTGGTACTTTTCACCTGAGAATATAATTGTTCCTAAGGTTCTCAGTGGGAAAGGACAAGCTTTGCAAAATTGGCAGTATGTCCAGAATCAGAGATGTGGGTTCCAATTACAGGTACATGACTTTTTGCTATATGTCCTGGGACAAGTTATTTAACTTCCTCAAGCCTCTGTGTTCATATTTCTAGAGTGATAATAGCAATTCCTACCTTATAAGATTATTGTTAGGATTACCTGAGACATTGAATTGTATTTAAAGTGCTTAGTACAGTGTTTTGCACATAGTAAGTGCACAATAAAAACACGTTTAAAACATTGGTATTACACATACACACATTCACCCCTACATATATACATCCATATATATTATATAATATCTAACTTAAACTGATGTTAGTTTAAATAATAAGTATGGATAAGGCAAAACATACTAAGGAGATTATAATGTAAATTTAATTTGTCAAAATACTCTTTTTAAATCTTAAAACTGGCTGTTTGCTATTCTTACAGACAAAAACAGATGCACTATCACATTTCCAGAGGCTACCTTATGAAAGATGCATCAAAAATATTTTTTTCTCCCCACCAATGAAAAAAGTTAGAAGGCTTAAAAAAACAAAACAAAACAGAGTATTTTGGCTTGGTTAGAGAGAGTACAAGCCTTTCTGGAGTGCTATTTGACAATGACTCAAAATGTACTACTTGTATACCCATGCACCCATTGATAACAATTATGCTGATGGCAGCATTTTTCTTTTGGAAACTTGAAAAACAGCTCATGAAAAGAGGACTGTTTAAGAAAATTACTGTATCAAAAATAATGGAATATAAATATAATTCTTCTGCAGCCAAAAAAAAGTGAAGGTGCTCAAATCAAAGCAGGCCAGGAGGCTCCCAGAAAGACTGCGAAAAAATATCTAATTGATAAGCTATCTACTCTGTTTGAACATATTGAAAAGAGATTACATAACTGGAGGAGAGTTTGGGAATAAATTAGAAATAAGTACATAAAACCAAGCAAATAAAAAAAAAGAAACAATTACTTACTCTAGGAAAAACAATGTTGTATAGAAAAGTAAAATATGGTCCATCCATGGCTTATTCATAAATGACATTTCATAGTAATAATAATATAACACTAAATATTAATCTAATCGAAATTATGATATGATTAGAGTTGGGGGTGGGGACACGTTACAAGAGAGGTACATATTGTATGACAGAAGAACAGGAGTAAAGAGATCTAAATTCTCATCCTTCTCGATGGAAGGTCAACAGATGACTCTTAAAATTGGAAAATCAAGTAGTAGTAACATAAGCATATTATTTAGAGATATGAAAGAATCAATTAAAACCATTGCTGGGTTTACCCAAATTCAGGGAGCAGAATGGGGAGGATCAGTGAGAGGACTGTTGTATTTTGTTACAAGTCTTATAGCTGCTCTTTAAAGAAGTAAAAAAAATTTTTTTAATTTAAAAAATAAAAAAGAAATAAGAAAGAATCAGTTACCTGGAATCTTCCAATATGTCCCTGTAGCTCCATTAGAGATCCTTCATTAACATCAACATCAAGTTCACTTAGTATACCTATAAAATTTGGAATGCTTTTAAATGTAGTGTTATAATCAAAAAATCAAAAACATTAAAAAACCAGGAATGGTAGTTTTACTATTTTATATTTATATATGTATAAATATATATATTTTTATATATATGCATAAATAGACACAGACTCTGCCATGAAGGAGGTTTGAGAAATACGACTTTACAAAGATTGTGTACCACCACACAATATGTTAAGTGTACCACACCACATATTCAGTCATATGCAAGCTAAATCTAGACTGAACCAGTAATTCAAAAAGGCACTTCAAAGTTTTTGAGAAAAATCGACTTTTTATTTATAAACATAAAAGTTAAAATTTTCTAAACTCAGCAGTAAATTACTTTCTCATGTAACAGTTCAGAATATAAAACACTAAAAATGAAATGCATATTTTTCTTTTATCTCGTCTATGTATTGTACCATTTGATTTTTTTTCTTTTCCCTTAGGCAAAGTACAGTTTACACATACACAAAAAAGTTGCCATTCAATTTCTCAGTTTGGACCCATTACGAAATCCCTAAAGCTGATCAACCTTTTATAGTACCATGGACTCCCTTTATTTCTATTGAGCCCTCCAAGCAAACCCATGGGTCATTCTCTCCACTGGTTTATTTCTTTGTTCTATGACTGTAGCCATGAGGAGAACCCAGCTGATCCTGTCCCAGCCACCCTAACTATCCATGTGTTTTCACGATCCCTTTAATCCATTTCTTACTTCCAAGCATACACTCCATAGCACATAACCTGGAACCTTATCCTTTGCTCCTTATAATGACAAGCCTTCCTCCTTTTACATTTCTCAGCCCATCAACCTCTACACAAACCTACAGAAAATACTCAAATCACTTGGCACATGCTGGCCTGTTACCTCACCTGCGCCTCGCTGCTCCACTAGCTCCTTTCCCTTTCCCACCTCCACCTCCACGGGGAGTAGGTTCCCGGAATCACTTTATTTAATTACTTTCTAAAATTTACCCTACCGCAGAGGATTTTTCTGCACTATCTAAAAATGTGTTCAGGTCTCCCTTGTACTCCAAAACAAAACAAAACCAAGTAAAACCCTGGTTAATATCAAATTCTTGAAATATTTTTTTCTCCATTTGTTGCTTGTGATTCTTATGCCCTCCTTTTCCATCTTAACCCCTTGAAAGCTGGAGTTTGCACTTAACACTACCGTGGAACTTTGGCTTTTTCCTGTTTGTCCTTAACCTTTCTGATCTCTGCAACCTGTGTTGCTGTTCCCCAGTTCTTTCATTCCTCCTGCACACCAACTGCTGCCTCTATTTTAAAAAACTAGCAATTCTCAGATTCTTTTTTCTTTTGGCAGCACCGAATGGCATGTGGAGCTTCCCCAATCAAGGATCGAACCCGTGTCCCCTGCAGGGAAAGCACAGTCTTAACCACTGGACCACCAGGGAAGTCCAGTTCTCAGATTCTTAAGACCTTTCTGCTACATGCCACCTGAGTGCTGTGGACCATATATATCATCCTCAACTCCAAAACACTTTACAGAATATCTGTGGGTCACAGATAAAAAATTAACCTGATGATAAGTAGTTGAGGAGGTACAACATATCTGGTACTGGGCTAAGCATTTAAGACAAAACCATGTAGTAAAATTACAGGATAATACAAAACCATAAGTAATCAAGGGCTGAACTGGGCAGAGTAGGGTTAAGAGGAGTATAAATTATTTTTTAAAGTTATTTTAAAAAATTAGGAGGGTATTTGGCATTATCTTTTAAAATTATTTTAAAGTGTGTGTGTGTGTATATATATACACACACGTATGTAATGGTATATATGTATGTGTGTATATATATATAAAAGTATATTTATATCTGACAAAGCACTGCCAGGAACTTACCAAGCCTACCAGCTCAAATATACAAAAATGTATATGTATACACACACACAAAGTTATTAAATGCCATACTGTTTGACATTTTTAAAAAGATCGGAAACAGTCAACGTGTCACAGGGGTCTGGGTAACCACCTCACAATTGGAAAACTATTCCACCAATTAAAGAGTCAGGTAGGAACTATACATGCCGATGAGAAAAAATCCCCAAAACATAATGTGGGGAAAAAATTACAGAGCAGTGTGTATGGTATTTCATTTGTGTAGGGAGGAAAAAATTTTTACACCACGAGCAGAGAAACTGCTAGAAAAACAAAGTATAAATTGGTAATTGGTTCCTTTTAGGAAGCAGGAATTGCTGGTCAGAGTGCTTTATTCTTTTATTTTGTTTGAATATACCATGAGCACGTTAAAATAAACTGTGCCTTTCTGAAGATAATTTTAATACAGTGACAGGGTTAAATGCTGCTATTAGTAAAATACAGAATATTTCAAGTATTTTTAAAAAGTAATGAAAGGGGACTTCCCTGGTGGCGCAGTGGTTGAGAGTCCGCCTGCCGATGCAGGGGACATGGGTTCGTGCCCCGGTCCGGGAAGATCCCACATGCCGCAGAGCGGCTGGGCCCGTGAGCCATGGCCGCTGAGCCTGTGCGTCCGGAGCCTGTGCTCCGCAACGGGAGAGGCCACAACAGTGAGAGGCCCGCGTACCACAAAAACAAAAACAAAGAAAAAGGAACGAAAGGAAAATTCATCAATAAAATCACCTTGCCAGAGGATATGATAAAAGGTAAATTCTCTCTGTACTAACTCAGGACTTCTGGATTAAGATGGCAGAATGAAGTAGTATCATAGAATGTCCCTTCTATAATCAACTACAAATAAATGAAATTCACCAAAAAGGGAAAGGGGCCAACTTACGCCATAAATACTAAAGCATGGTGGTGCTTAAGGAAAAAAAAAAGGGGGAGATGAAGAAAATTCCAGGGGAGTAAGTAGCATAATTCAACTCATGACCCTCATCCCACCCCTCAGAAGCAGTACAGACAAAAGAAGATAAGCCAACAAACTCTTGCAAATTCTCATGGAGACCCCACAATTTGCGAAGCAGCACATTCGGGTGATTAAGTAAATTAAGTAATTAGGAGAACTAGCAATTAGGAGAAACCAAGGTAAAAACCATTTGGAGAAGAACCACTACATAGCACTATGGGACCTTAGTAAAGGCAAGGGTGGCCTGTCTTGGTATCATCTCAGGACACTGGAATGAAGTGGGGAAATGAACATAATAAGCACACAGGACTAAGACACTCCAAGGCTGGGTGGAGTTGACCCTGGGATCTCCGAAGAATGAGCACAGTCTCTAAGTACCTTAATATGCACTGCACTCTGCCCTTCCAAACTCTCTCCTTCTCCCAACACAAAGGGCTCAGGTACTGAGGCATGCCCAGAGAGGAAAAAATATTGTGGGTGTTGGGGCAGAATCAGAAGTTGGCCTCAGACTTCTCCACAGCAATATAAAGATGGAGGTAGTATAGGCTAGTAGTTAAGCACACAGACTCAGAAGCCACAGTGCATGAAAAACCCTACAGTATTATTTGTGTGACTTTGGACAAGTTAACCTCTCTGTGCCTCAGTTTCCTCATTTGTAAAAAAAAATATGACATTATTATTAATAGTAGGCCATGCTTTCATTCAAGAATAAAGGCAACCTTTAGATGTCTGTAAACATTAGAGAGTTCAGGGAAGATTATATACTTTTTCTTAGGGGAGGGGACCTCAATACAAATTAAAAACACCAAGAGATAAATCAAAAGAAAGAACTCAGAAATGGTGAAGCTATAGGAGGAAAAAAAAGAATTGGTGTTTTTCTGTGAATCCATGTAAATATACAAGTAAAACTAAATAACTGAAGTTATTATGGTTACAAGACTGAATATAAATGATATTTACTTGTAAATATAATACAAGCAAACAACATGAGGGTGGAAAAAGAAGTGTAAAATAACTCATTACTTCATCTTTCACATCAGGAGTTAGTTGATTCTGTCTAAATTTTTTTTTTGCCATACGTGGGCCTCTCACTGTTGTGGCCTCTCCCGTTGCGGAGCACAGGCTCCGGACGCGCAGGCTCAGCGGCCATGGCTCACGGGCCCAGCCGCTCCGCGGCATGTGGGATCCTCCCGGACCGCGGCACGAACCCATGTCCCCTGCATTGGCAGGCGGACTCTCAACCACTGAGCCACCAGGGAAGCCCCCTGTCTAAAATTTGTAGTAAAAAAATATGTAGTAAAAAAAATGTTTTTAATGACAAAAATATCTTAGTAGTTTATCATAATCTTTTCTTCTTCTTAATCATAGTGATATTTTAAGAACTAATATCTCTTGTACACTTGTAGTAAAGAAACATTTGTCTGGAATTCATCAATGTCTTCAGTTTCTCTTCAATTAGTTTTTCATCTGTAAAGTTCACGTAAAATTAAATAGTTGTTCTCTAAAACTGAATGTAAAAGGTATCCCATTCTCGAAAAGTACCTCTGTATGTCTGTTTCTCTCCACCGCCCCTCCCCCCCACCAATACATACATATACATAGAGCAATGTTTGAAAAGCTACTTATCTATGTTAACATTTGATAATTTCTAGATAGTGGGATTTGAGTGTTAATTATTCTCTTGAACTTTTTGAATTTTTTATACTGACCATATATCACTTTTATAAACATATTACTTCAAATAAAGGCAGTTAAGGGGACTTCCCTGGTGGTCCAGTGGATAAAAATCCACCTTCTGACGCAAGGGACACAGCTTCAGTCCCTGGTCAGGGAACTAAGATCCCACATGCCGCGGGGCAACTAAGCCCACATGCCGCAGCAGAGGATCCCACGTACCGCAACAAAGATCCCGTGTGCCTCGACTAAGACCCGACGCAGCCAAAAATGAAATAAATAACTAAATAATTTTTTTTAAAAAAAGGCAGTTAACTCTGTTAGTTCCAATCTCAAATAAGTAATATATAGCTGCAAAGTAACAATAACCTCATTCTATTAAGTGTATGTCAGTCTGTAAAGCACTGGTAAAAATCCATTCAACATAATCAACTCACCAGGAAGTGCTGCTTTACTTATAATTCCTGTCAGCAGAGCCAATTCCTGCAAAGACCCAGCACTAACATCCTGACAGCGCAGGATTGCTTGTATGGTATCAGAATGAGAAATGAGAAACTGCAACACCTAAGACGAAGAAAAGGAGGGGAAATGGAAAAACAGAGGTGGAAGAGTAGAAAATTGTATTATAAATTTATATCCATCTGTTTAATAACATTGAAGCAACTAATTTAATGTAATGAAGAATATTAGATAAGCAGTTGTCTTTTGCATTTACGTAGTTTATTTCTTCAAGAAGCAAACATCTAACTAAATTTTATAAGAAAGCTAAAGATAAGGATTATTTCAAAGTTTAGAGATTAATACACTTAGAAGCTACTATAGAAGAGTATAATATAACTTGGAACTACTGTATGAAAACTATTATTTGACCCCTATTTTTTTAAATTTTTGTCTAAATGGAACTAGAACATGAATTTAAAATGAGTGTGTTCAAAAATGACTTACTGGGACTTCCCTGGTGACTCAGTAGTTAAGAATCCGCCTGCCAATGCAGGGGACACAAGTTCGAGCCCTGGTCCGGGAAGATCCCACATGCCGCAGAGCGACTAAGCCCGTGCACCACAACTACTAAGCCTGCGCTCTAGGGCCCACGAGCCACAAATACTGAGCCCACGTGCCACAACTGCTGAAGCCCATGAGCCTAGAGCCCGTGCTCTGCAACGAGAAGCCACTGCAATGAGAAGCCCACACACCGCAACAATGAAGAGTAGCCCCTGCTCGCCGCAACTAGAGAAAGCCTGCGCGCAGCAACGAAGACCCAATGCAGCCAAAAATAAATAAATAAATAAATTTATTTTTAAAAAATGACTTACTGAATTCAAGTTTGCTCTGTGAAAGTCTGACTAGTGTGACATGGGGACAATCACATAAAAGCTTTTGTCTAACTCTCCTTTTGATATGATGAAAATAAATGAGATACAAATCTTGACCTCTAAACTGTGCCCTTTCAGCTTAGCATTTTACAGTGTACCATCATAGAAGACTCCACTCATTTTCACATTCAAACATCTTCTTAACTAGATTATAGATTCCCTGAAGGCAGGGACTACACCACAACTGGCTGAACATTTGAATCTCTCAGGAACTGTGCCACTTTTATTTTTTAATACAAATTCCTGGCCTCAGAGTCCATCATTGTTGGACATGAAACTCAGTAATCTGTATTTTTTAAAGAACCTACTCAGGTAATTCCACTATGCTCAGTATAAGACTGGCCTTGTATCACAATGTCCCACTTCTTCTAAAAAACCTTAATCTCGAGAAAGTAGAAGACAAAGTTTTTGAGTGTTAAAGAACTGACTCAAAGGCTGCATATGAAAGGGGTAAAATGTCACTTAGACTAACGCAATATAAAATCAGGTAGCACACTAGAAACAGCAGCATTCTATCTTGGGAAAGTATGCCTGAAGACTGATGGCAGGGAAAGCAGATAAAATCACCATAAATTATTAGGATGTGTCCTAATTCCTGAGGGTATCATAATAATAGAGCAACACAATAAAAAACTGCAGATTCTTAGTGATAAGCCTAATTAATCAGTAAAAGGTTAAATTGCATATTGCATTATTAGTCTAAGAAACAAACATATTTTTGAAGATTTCACTGAAAAGCAATGAAAATAAAACTAATTTATGGTGTTTGAAGGAAAAATATTTTATTAGAAACTCACTTATTTAAATTACTCATTCTTTAAACATCACAACTAAATGTGGCACCATCATTTATCTTTTGTATTTTCTGCAAGGTCTAATAAAGGAACAGCATTCTCTAATAAATACCTGGTTAAATTACATTTTAGAAGCCAGCTTATTTCTATCACAATAACTGCTTCCTTTTGCAGAACAACAAATTTAGATCTCTTGCCTTCTATCTCACTATTCTATTAATTAGCTGTGGTGTTTCATTCAAACAAGAGTACAAAAACAGACCGATAAAGTTCGGAGCAAAGTGCAAGGGGTCTATTTTCAATACCCAGCTCTGCCACAAACAGAACGGTTCAGGTAAATTCACGTTAAGCGTTCTATGCCTAGGGCTTCTGCATTTGTAAAATAAAGATTTTGCACTTGATGATTTCTACACTAAGGATTCCTCTTACCTGCCCTGCTGCCTGCAAGTGCTGGGCCATACTAGACGTGAGGATGACCTGGCACAAGCGGAGAGCTGGAAGCAGAATCTGGCGGTATCGGTCCACTGGAGTAGGGATGAACACTGGGGCATCTCTCAGGCCAAACATGCTTGATTTGCATCCAGTGAACAAGGAGAGAGCAGCAGCCCAACAGTTAAAACAGTCCCCGACCATCTCCACGGCAAACAATCACAGGTGGCTAATTAAGATGTGAAGCTACTAATGAGGACTCTGTATCCCAGAGGTACAGTTAGTGGAAAAATCTGAATTTTTAAAAATCTTCGTAAAGAATAATTACATAAATTTGAAAAGACAGTGCTGAAATTCCCCAAACATACTTATTCTACTCTAAATATTCCCTTGGGCCACAGAGACTATGTGTGAGAAACAGACAGAAACAAAAGTTACTCTCCCCAAATTTCCCTCTTGTACACACAAAGCCAAAAATGAATCTACATTGTCCATTATATAAAATAAAACAAGATTTTAAAAATTAAAATGAGATTGTAAAATCACTTAACCTTTAAGATGAGGTCTCAGAACACTATTAATAAACTATTATTTATTGTAAATATTTCTATTTAAATTTTTGAACAAAAAAAATGGTTGCCTGTTGAAGAGAAGAGAATGAAAGCAGAATATGGAAATAAAAAGAAATAACAGAAAGGCTTTCCAAAGACAGGCAATAATAATGTGCCATGAACTGAGGAATACAATTTACTCAATCCTCTTCACCTAAGGTGACTCTTGTGTTAAAACCTTAGAAAGTTATACTAAAAAAATTTTCTTTTCTAGAAGTAAAATATTTCTATAGTTAAGCCTGAAAAACTCAAACATACAATTTGGCAATGGATCTTTTGAGGAAAATTACTCAAACTGACCTAAATTGTTATTTAACAGTAGGAGGGTATGCTATAGGCCCTAACAATGCTGCAGCCATGTAGACAAAAAAGAAAAAATTCATATTCAAACTCAACTGAGAAATCTGCTAGAAAGTTTGAAACTTAAAATAATTTCACTTGAAGCTTTCAAATTAGCAAGCAGTTGGTAAAATGTTAAAATGAGAAAAATATAAAATACTATTCAAGTCATCAAGAAAAGAAAATCCACAACAAATTATAATTTCATTACAATACTTTAAAAGACCAGTATAACTGAAAACATGTACTTCTACTAAACAGAACAATAAAGTTGGGAAGAAAAACGTCTAACAAAATGCTCTCCCATTTCCCTCTTAGGTTACTGCTCTAAAATGGAAAGCACTAGGTACCTACCCACTTTTACCCTTATTAGCAACTTTCATTTATTAGTTAATGGCAGGGGTATATGACCAAACAAAACCATCAAGATGAGAGTACTGCTCCAACAGAATTATAAACGGCAAAATTATGTTTGAAATTTTTTTTTTCCCTTAATAATCCTTTACTGGTAACTTTAAAAAAAGCGGCAGGGGGTGGGGATGGTGGTGTGATGAATTGGGCAATTGGGATTGACATGTATAAAACAGATGACTAATAAGAACCTGCTGTATAAAAAAATGAATAAAATTAAATTTTAAATAAAAACCATTAAAAAAAATAAATAAATTGATATGGATGCTTACCCCTGTGGGTCCATTTCTGGGCGCATGTCATAGACTTGGCATTGTGCCAGCCTCACAATCACCCCAGACCTCAGCAGCTCTAAAGCGCCCTGTTGTATCTTGGCCACTCTTGTGAGAAATGCCTAAGAAGTTATGAAACAAAAATCATCAGTACAGAGATCAGAGCCAAGCGTCTCACATTAAAATGAGACTTTCTCATAGCACATTTCTGATCTGTAATCACTGGTGAAGAGAAATTCTGAGCTAGCTAGGAAGGGGCATATTATACCACCTTAACCATAGGATTTTTATGAGGAGTAAATGGCACAGCGTATCTGAAGTGCTACATACGCCTTGCAAGGATTAAGCATTCAACTAAATCATCATGTGGGCTTATGGAGGGCAGGGAAGATTGTTTTGCTCACAGCTGTATCTCTACTACCTAGTGCCATACCTGGCATGTAACAGATATTTAATAAATACTTGTTGAATAAATGAATGAAGGAAGGAAAACAGAATTAATGAAGAATCTAAGACTTTAGTGCTTCTCTTATTGTGACATTTGTGGTATTTTTAAGCAGGAGGAAACAGAAATTAAAACAGATTTGGAGGAAAGGAAATGAATTATATACACTGTACTGAAAAATCCTGTGTTTAAAGTAGAACCAGCACATCTACATTGGAATTTCAACAGGCAACTAACAGTCTGATTTTTGTTGCGGAAGGACATTTTTGCTCACTCTTCTCCTCATAGACCACTGGGTGTCATGTGGCTTTGCCACCACCAGCAATCGAAGTGAGTAAGCAGCAGTCTCAGTACCCAACTAACCCTCTCAGGATCATTTCAACTCAACTTTGGCATGCTCAGAAGATACAGTTCTAGCACATGTGCCCAAATTTAAAACTCCTTAGAAATGATTACAGTTTGTATGATAGAAACATGCAAAATGTAGGCCACGTTAATTTTCTTAAATATATCCTTAACCTCAAGAGGAAGTGACCTGTTGATCTAACTTCAAGTGAATATAAAGCCTTACCATTTTGGATTCGTATGTATAAAGGGCTTTTAAAAGGGGAGGCTGTGGAGTGAGTAAGCTCTGCAAAGTACGGTCATCTTCTACCAAGCTGTCCACAAGCACCTTCAAATAGCCACTGTTAGAAAGATACAGAAGCCACTGCTGCTGCTTATCTACGGAGACAATCCGATCAAGTAGAGCCAGTGCCAGCATCTGACGGAAGAACACATCAAAATCCAAAATGTGGAGATGGCTACCAAAATCAACAACAGTAACTCCCTTTATCTGGAAATGTTTAAAAGTTTTCTTACAAGGAGAATGGTTGCCTACAATACAATTCTCTCTCTTTTTTTTTTTGAGAAAAATGTATGTATGTATCCAGAATCTTGATTTATTAATAAAAGAAAAAATTTCAGGGTAAAGTTATATTTCTGAAACAAAACCTAACACATTAAAATAATGGCATTAAATATATTTTAGCAAAATCTAAACATTACTTGCTGGAGGAAAGGGATTCTTAAAAATAGTTTTTTCCCCCCCTAATTGTAAAGTTTCACATGCTCCTTGTAGAAAACAGAAAACTTATACAGAAAATACATTATCTGAGAAACAAAGATTACTTTGTTCTATGTCTTCCCAAATATTTTTTAACATAATTGAGAGCGTACTACATGATTCAAATGCTATGTAATTTTCCACCAGCAGGGAATTATCTTCTCACTGTATTATCACCAGTATGACATAATATTTTAAAGACATATAAATGCAAATACTCATTGAAAAAGCAGAGAAAGATACACTCAGTATAAAAGCTACGTATCCAGCATTCTCTTATGCCAAGATCTTGATTAACCAGCATCTCTGCTGGTTAATTTCTACCAGTGTAAGGCAAATCTCAAAATTAGCAAAAAGATTATTCTGAGGGTACAGTCTGAACAAATAAAGGATTCTGAACGTAAGTAAACAAAACATATGAATGAACAAAACAGAAATTCCAAATTATAGTAAATAAGAAAATTCACTAAAATACATTACAGAAAATAATTCCCAATATGTAACATACATTTGAAAAGCTGATCCAGTTTATGCCTTAATAAGTCAAAATATCTATCCAATTATAATACTCAGCAGGAGTTACTGTACCCTTCCAATCTCATGACCATCACAAGCATCTCGACAGACCACTTCCATGAGGGCAGCACCATAGCTCTCAATGATGGCTATGTTTTCTCGCTGTAATTTACTAAACACATCTTCAGGGGCGGTCAGCCTTTCCCACATGGTTTTCTTGGCTAAAGGGTTACAATAGAAGACATATAAAACACTCCAGCAAAAAGCAGTTTGGTAACTGAGTAATTACACCTCATACATGACAACAACAGAAAAATCCTTCCATTACTGCCTGCACACAAAGACCCATCAACCAATGAGTCTAGGCAGGTAGACTTTAAGAACACAATGCACTATTCCATGCATGTACTCTGAGAACAATGGTATTAGGAAAAGGATAAACTATCCTTAAAGAAATCAAAATGAACTATGAAACTCCAGGAGAAACATTCCTGTATTTATTCCACTAATCAATCTGGTTTTATCTTTTATTGAGATCTATGAGAATTTGGCTACAAAGGAGCAGGTACAAAGTAGACAAAGATCTGCTTCCAAAAAACAGATATTTTATTCTTTTATATTTTTAACTGAAATATTAAAAAGAAAAGGTATACTCATTATGAAGATAATTTAAATTAATTAAATTTAATTTAATTCAAGGAACACTAATAATTAAAGATAGGATCATATGCTTTACATAGATTCCTGTAAACCTTTTAGAAAAGTTTCATAAATACACTACATAAAGCAATAATCTGTATTTGAAACTAATCTTATGACTTTTCCCCAACTAGCACATGGTAGCAGTTTTTTTTTTTAACATCTTTATTGGAGTATAATTGCTTTACACTGGTGCGTTAGTTGCTGCCGTATAACAAAGTGAATCAGCTATACGTATACATATATCCCCATATCCCCTCCCTCTTGCGTCTCCCTCCCACCCTCCCTATCCCACCCCTCTAGGTGGTCACAAAGCATCAAGCTGATCTCCCTGTGCTATGCAGCTGCTTCCCACTAGCTAACTATTTTACATTTGGTAGTGTATATATGCCAACAGTAGCAGTTTTTAAACTGTGGAAAGATTCTCAAGACAGGGTGATCAGAATGGAGGGCAAAACAAAGCAGGTTTAACCGTGAAAAATAAAAATAACACACAAGGGCTTCCCTGGTGGTGCAGTGGTTGAGAGTCCGCCTGCCGATCCAGGAGACACGGGTTCGTGCCCCGGTCCGGGAAGTTCCCACATGCCGCGGAGTGGCTAGGCCCATGAGCCATGGCCACTGAGCCTGTGCGTCCAGAGCCTGTGCTCTGCAACGGGAGAGGCCACAACAGTGAGAGGCCCGCGTACCACAAAAAAAAAGTACACACAAGGTGGCCTATATTCCACTATAAAGTTTGCAGCAGTCAAACCTGAGGTCTTTTTTTTTAATTTTGTTTGTTTATTTTTTCCCTAAAATATCTTTACCACTACTCTGATTTTATTTTAGTCATAGTTAATTTCCAATAGTGTCAAAGCAGGGTATGAGATTATTTTCTCAACCGTGTCACTTCCTTTGGTCACCTGGTCCCATGTACTTCTATTTCACCTCCCTCCACTCTCCACCTCCACCCCAACGCTGCCGCCACACTAGCCCTCAAATTCAGCACTTCCTTCAGTCTCAGGATCTTTGCACTAGCTGTTCTTTATATTCTTCCCCAGATCTTAGCATGACTGCCTCCTCTTCATCATTTCAGCCTCTATCAAATATCACTTCCTCAACTACATCCAGCTTCCCTCCTCCTCCCACCCCACACACAATATATCACAGTACTATTTTATCTTCTCCACAGTACTTATTTATCAGATTTACTCAAATTATGTTAGTTTTTAGTTTCCATGCTTGTATCTCTGTCTCCTCACATCGAATGTAAGCTTATTAACAATGGGATTCTGTCTTGTCTGCCACTGTTTCTCCAGAATTTAGCACAGTGTCTAGCACATAGTAGAAGCTCAAATATTAATTACTGATTGATTGACAGCTTAAAGGCAAGTTTAGAAACTTTGCTCCAGGGATGCCACCAGATGCTCTCAGGGTGGGGTACTATGGTGGGTGGGTTTTCAGGAACCCAGCCTGAGGAGCTATGGCATCTCCTCTTCTGTTTTACGCATAGGATTGCCACAAAATTATCTGAATAAAGGCTTTGGACAAAAGTCTGAAAGCCACTACTTTATAGGTTTAACATTTTTTAGCCATGAATTCCTTAGTTCAAACATTCTTATGTAAATGCAACCCCACCAGAAGAGTCCAGCAAAACTCTTAATTTCCTTTCTCTTCTTAACTCTTATAAAACTTGTAATTTATACTTGGGGTTGGCAAACTAAGGCTCGTGGGAAAAATGTGATCTCCCACTTGTTTTTGTAAATAAAATTTTAATGCAACATAGCATACATCTCTGGCTTCTTTTGCACAATAATGGCAGAGTTGAGTAGTTGCAACAGAGAACATATGGCTTGCAAAGTCTGAATTAGTTATTATCTGGCCCTGTACAGAAAAAGCTTGCTGGCATCTGGTCTATATCATCCAATTTAAGGCTTATTGTTTTATAAACACATATATTGCCATTTTTACTAGGATAAAAGATTTTATGAAAGCAAGAACCCAATTAATGTTTCCTGCTTCCTGGAACAACGAAAAATAATCAACCACCAAATGATTACTGATTTTTGTTTGTATTGTAAAAAGGGGAAATAATCTAAATGTCCAAAAATGGGTAGGCTAAATAAATTATGGTATATCCATAAGTGGCAAAATCTATACAGGTATTAAAAATGTTACTTAATGAGGCAGGAAAAGTTGATAAAATACTAAATAGAGAGAAAAGGGAAGATTTAAATCAATAAAAAAAGATGGCTGGCTATAACCAAAATGTCGTGATAGTTATCTTAGAAGGTAAAATGTGTGACTTTTCCTTTTGTTTATTAGTGTGTTCTAAATTTCCTATAATCAATATTTATTTTTAAATAAAAAAATAAAAGCTAAAAGATTTTTTTTTTTTTTTTTTTCAGTATGCGGGCCTCTCACTGTTGTGGCCTCTCCCGTTGTGGAGCACAGGCTCCGGACGCGCAGGCTCAGCGGCCATGGCTCACGGGCCCAGCCACTCCGCGGCACGTGTTATCTTCCCGGACTGGGGCACGAACCCGTGTCCCCTGCATCGGCAGGCGGACTCTCAACCACTGTGCCACCTGGGAAGCCCCTGGTACTGTATTTTTAAGTCACTTATTGGAGTCAGATTCACAAGAACGGAGTTAACAACAGGCAAGATGCTCTATGAAATCCTTTTAGTCCCACTACTTTATGACTAAAATCAGAGGTGTACTTGTACTATAATTCTAGATCATACTAACACCTAGACCATAAAAACTGAAAATCTCATGATAGGATCCTAAAAAATTTAATAATGGCAAGAGATTATCTTTTCTAATCTCTTTTAAAAAGATGATTGGATATTATGGTTTCATAAACAAAGAACAACAGGAATATTCTTGATCAAAAGTCGCAATAGCCCAGAAGAATTATGAGCAGAGCAGAAAATTCTTCATTCTTATTATAATTCCTAATTCTTATTTATAAATAAAAGATACTACCGAGTACCATTAACTTGTCAAACTTAAAAAGAAAAGCCAGTTTAGAAGAAAATAGAACATATGAGAAAAACTTATAATAAAAGTACTTAAAATTACAATTTAAAAAATTTTTAAATTAAAAATTCTAACTGACATCTTCCATACAGCTATATCAATCAACTATAAATTAAAGTTGAATGATAAGCTCCTAGAAAATAGAAAGTTAAAAATGAATCTGTTTTAAAAGCAATATAATCCATTTTACTGAAATTACAACAAAACATTCAAACAGGGCTAATCTCACAGAAATAAAATTAAGGAGGATGCACTATATCCGCTACACTGAGGTGTTAGCATAACTTTATAGGTTGGCTTTATAAACTTTTATTGAAAACATTAATCTGATTAAAAATATGCTGAAAAGTATATATCTTTGTCATTATCAATCTGTTTTTAAATGTGAAATATTTTTATAATACTAGAGCTTAAGGAACAGATCAATAGAGAAATTAAGAACATAATAATTGGGGTTCATATTAAACATTTAGGGTCTGGTCAAATTATCCACTTTTTCTTTCTAGTGGTCACTGGTAGAAAAGAGAGAGAATAAAAAGGTGAAAAAAATACAAAGAGAGTTATTTGTGATGTCAATGGCTGTCAACTAAGCCCCAGGAATTACATATGCAAAAACAATGTCAGATTTGAACTACACTGTTCTTAATTAAGGAAACATATAAGATCCTCCAAATAATTTTATCAAAAAAAATATTGGGTTGGCCAAAAGGTTCATTTGGGTTTTTCCATATCATCTTACAGAAAAACCCAAATGAACTTTTGGGCCAACCCAATATATGCTTTGGTTCCTCCCCAGATCTACTGCATTGCCAGCTCAAAGTGATAGGATCCACCCAGATGGATTTTCAGAAAATTAACTATATGCTTAAGAGACGTCTGAATTTCCTTTTCCCTAAACTGCTCATATCCTTTGCCCATTTTTCTGTTGGGTTATTGATTTGTAGATGCTCTTTATTAGAAATTAGTCATTTGTGATATGAGCTACAAATACATTGCTGATACTGAATTCTAATTCTCAGATCTGTCAAAAAGAAGCAAGTCACTTAGCCTCTCTAAGTCAGATTCCTTTTATACCAAACAGGGAAAATGGCTGCCCAGTATTCAGTACATATGTTTATGTAAAAATAAAGAAAAAGTGGTATGAAAAAATAAGTATATAAACATTAAAAATTCAGTTTTTGTTTTAAAACAACAGAAAATAGGTACACTAGCACAAAAGTATGTGCTCATAAATATTTATTAAATATAATATTTCTAATTTGAAAATTAAAAACACTAGTATCTAGGGAATAAAGTACTTTGCTATCTATCTAAAACAAGTCAAAATAAGCAGTAATTATGACTAAGAAAAAAAAGCTACTTAAGGGATAAAATTGCTCTAAAAATAGATCATTTGAAAATTAAAAACAAAGGAGAGGGACTTCCGTGGTGGCACAGTGGTTAAGACTCCACGCTCCCGGTGCAGGGGGCCCGGGTTCGATCTCTGGTCAGGGAACCAGATCCCACATGCATGCCACAACTAAGGAGCCGAAGAGCCACAACTAAGACCCGGAACAACCAAAATAAGAAAAATAAAAAATAATAATAATAAAAAGATCACAGATTTTTTTTTTTAAAAAAGGAGAATCTTCTTTTATGGTCACACTGCTTTTACCACATCTTGATAATGACTTCTTATAAAGCACGTTGTAGAGCTCCACCTAGTGGTTAAGTGGTGATTTTTGCCAATTCAACTAAATACAACGTTAAAAACATTTTTTAGTCAAGAGGAAAATGGGGGAGGTGTATTGGCGGATTATCTCTCTTAAAAAAAGCTCCTATTTCTTTAAAAAGTTTCTCTGAACTATTATTTTTAACGACCTTAAAAATATTTTTGTGTATTATTTATGCTGGTAGGAAATTCCTATAAATACATTATTTGGCTATTATTACATTCTAAGAGAGATATTATACAAAAATATATAGCCAGTAATGAATAATATGAGATAATCTAAGTCTTACACACAGAGTGGTTTTTAAGAATCTGTGTTCAGGACTTCCCTGGTGGCGCAGTGGTTAAGAATCTGCCTGCCAATGCAGGGGACACGGGTTCGAGCACTGGTCCAGGAAGATACCACATGCCACAGAACAACTAAACCTGTGCACCACAACTACTGAGCCTGTGCTCTAGAGCCCGTGAGCCACAACTACTGAAGCCCGCGTGCCTAGAGCCCATGCTCCGCAACAAGAGAAGCCACCGCAATGAGAAGCCCGCGCACCGCGAAAAAGAGTAGCCCCCCGCTTGCCACAACTAGAGGAAGCCCACGCGCAGCAACAAAGACCCAACGCAACCAAAAACAGATAAATAAATTTATAAAAAAACAAAATAACAAATACTCATTAAGGTTCTCAGAAAGCACAAGGAGCCCATTACGAGAAGGTACTTATGACAAGTTCTTAAATAGCAGAGTAACTCTGGCAAAGAGTATTATACGCTGGTCTCCTGAATAGTTAAAAACATTTTTCACATTTGGCAATGAAAGAATCCATATTATTAACTCTTATTTAAAAATGCTAACTATATGGGAATTCTTTGGCGGTCCAGTAGTTAGGACTCCGTGCTCTCCCTGCCAAGGGCCTGGGTTCAGTCCCTGGTTGGGGAACTAAGATCCCAAAAGCTGAGCGGTGCAGCCAAAATAAGATAACTATAGTTTACAAAGTTGATTTATCATTGTTTTAAATACACAGATCTTTGACCAAGAAATTCTACTCCTTGGAATTTATCCAAGAAAAACTTCACATTAGTACAAAAAGACATATGTATACTACTGATGAGAACTTAAGCTGGTAGAAGGCCATTTGGTAGAATCTATTAAAATAAAAATGTGCACCCTCTTTCACATGGAAATTCCACCATGAAGTATCCTTCTTGAGAAATATATAGGCATATAAAAGAATATTTGATGCAGCTTTTTTGTGATAGTAAAAAATTAGAAACAATTTAAACACTTATGAATTTGGCAAATGGTTAAACAAATGGTACTTCTATACTATGGAATAACAAAGCTATTTTAAAAGATATGTACTGTATGTATTGTTCAATGGGACCAGAGGTGAGTGGGAGTTACAAAAATATATAAGCTAAAGTAGTATTTGAGGGTCTGTGCTTACATTACTTTTGTACTATTGTCACAATTTTAGAAAACTAAACATTCTTCCTTGACTTTAGAGCAAGCACTTTGATTCCATAAAGACTCATTTATTATAGCTTCGCTGAGCCAAAAGATGAAAAGGTGATTTTTTTTTTTTAAATTTAAAGTAACCAATCTCTAAACACAGAAAAGACAGAAATCTAATTCTACCTGCTTCTAAGGTGTCTGGTTCATCCGGTCTCTGGGCAATCTGTAAGTAATAAAGCAGAGAGCCATACAGGTGTGTCCTCACTCGCTGGAATCCACCACCTAGGAAAATATGGTAGCGTAAAAACCTTTTTTCAAATTAAGTTAAAACAAATACAGAAGTTGTAAGTTATAGAAAATTTAGATGAAAAAAACCTGTCTTCAAAATGAAGTCTAACAGTTTCTTCAATATGATATGAAGTGAAGAATCTCCAATAGAAGCGAACCCCACCACTGCATTCTCTGCAGGCGGAGGTGAGGTGAAAGAGTTATCAAGCACAAAAGCATAATGAGCCTCTCCGGGTCCCAAGACTACTGGCTGCTTCTGTTCTGTGCGAACGGCTTGGCTTAGGTGAGCGGTCAGGGTGAACACAGCACCTGCTACCACTGGCATTAACTCCTGTGCTGCTTCATCATCCAGTATCTTAAAGCAGAAAGACAAATCAGAGTGAGCACCCTGCTTTCAGCTACAGTCATTAACATGTCTTATACATTTAGCTTTTCAATTACCATAAGAATATAAGAATGGAATTGTATTGTTCAAAGACAGTAGAAGCTAATACACAAAAAGAAATTTAAATAGAATGCTGGGTAACATGTTCTTAACCAGAAGGGAGTCCTATCAGAATTCCCTACAGGTTTTTCATGGAAATTAACATAATGGCCTCACCACTAGAGTCTCCCATTCAGTAGGTCTAGGGTAAGATGTGTCATGTAGATTTTTAAAAAGCTTCCTAGAAAATTCTGATACACACTCTGGTTGAGAACCATTACTGTACAGAGTTAATACCTTTCTCAAGAAAAGTCTTAACACTGGCATTGCACAACTCTGTTTACTCCAAATGGGAAAAAAGGAGTGGCAAACTATATGTTTAAATGATATAAATATTAGTTTGGCAGTATAAAGTAACTTATGAAGCATGTCACCTTATCATGCACATCTTGTAAAATATCACGAATAATCAGCTGTCGATCCTCTGCCTGAATGAGGTCCTGAGGACAAGCTGTCAGTATAATTTCTACCAGCTGCCTCCATGACTCCAGAGCATGCCGTTTTGCATGAAGACACTGCAACAATTTGTTTCTTCCTACCACGTACTGAAGTATAGTGCTGATTTCCTAAAGCCGCAGAAATTGAATTGCAAGGTTAACACACAGGCAAATAACGTCTTTTAAACAACAGGTTCCTATTTTTAACACTGTCAGTTAATCCGAAAACATTTATAGAATACTCTGGAAACCTTCCACATGCTTGCAAGTCAGCAGATAACTTTTCACATTATACTGGTAGCCAGAGCTATGAAAAATAATAAATAAGGCTGTGTGTGTGTGTGCACACACGTGCGCATGTGTAAGGCAGAGGGCAGAGGTGATGTGCGTGGAAATGAGTTTTTAACCCCATCTTCTTTTTTCTTGCAACTGTCTAGTTATACTTACTCTGGAACACTAGAGTTCCCTAAAACCCAAGTTCAATGGCATGTTTCCTTGATGTGTCTTTTATTTCTTTGCCTCTTGCTTTGACCTCACCAACTGTGTTTCCATGAATGTGGTTCTTCCCACCTGCTCTCTGACCCGTATCTCCCCATTTGTGGTGACAAATGACTCCTTCCTCGCTGATAGGGAGCAAGTGAACTCTATTACACAATATGAAAAGGTTACAAAATCCTCAACTAACTTAGCAGAAAAGATGTTATTTCTTCTGGCATCCAGACATTAACTTCAGTTCAGCTTTTAACAGTCACAAAGTCAAAAGTGAAAGATACAATTAAAATTTAACTTCTAAGTAGTTTACTAATAATGAACTAGAAGTCAATTCACTGTTTTGTCTTCTAACTGGCAATTTAAGTAGTTAAGTAGTTAAAAGGGTAAAACTAACATATATTCAACAGGGCTTACCTCCATTAGTAGAGGTCTCTGTCCTATGGCTGCCATACCCTGAAGGGCATTTACTTCGGCTACAAGAACTCTATGAAGAAGCTATATAATTGAGAAATGAGAGAAAAATAAGACCATTTCAGACACTGGTAGAACAATAACCTAGCAATTACTCTAAACTGCCCTAGATGGAAAAGTTTCAGATACCTTTATATATAATCTAATAGTGGCACTGTCCAAGTTTCTGTCAAAAATAGTATATCCCTCACATGCTGGAGAGTGATACCAAAGAGCATCTATGGCAGGAAAGTTAGTGGAACTGCACGGGATAGCTTCTTTCTACTAGTGAGGTGATTACCATTTACCTGGTAGAGAGTTAAAAGGGTAAAACCACTTCAATGTGATAGCTGGGTAGCATGACTACTAAGAGGTAGGTGATAGGGAACCTTTTATAGAGGCAAAATTAGTGTGGCCTATTCAGTTTTCTTTCCTGACTGTTTGAAAAGTGAAAACCAGTCCAATAAACCAATATCTCTATTAGAAAATAAAAAGTTATTTTTTCCTTAACGACTCAAAGTCTGAACCACTTGATACTGCACATGCTCTAAAGCAACGCTCACCTTGACATTGCAGACTGTCTGTCCCCGTAAATTCTTGTGTTCACAGTTAGCAATAACTTGTTCAATCTGGGCCCGATCAAAGAAATCCAATTGCAAAGGCTCAGGGATCTCCTGACTGAAGTCAATGGAGTCGAGAATACTGAGAATTTTTCGACGTACTAGAAATAATAAAAAGTAGTTCTATTTCACTTGGGACACTGAAGAGAAGAGCTAACCACCGTACTCAGCTCACCCTCTAAGGCAGCACTATGTTCAGAAAGGACATCAGTCTGGAAATTGAAGACTGTGTTGAAATCTAAATTGGATTTTATTTCTAATACATTCATTCGCAAAAATATTGTTTTCCCATACTATCATCTTAGTTATAAAAAAAATTTTTTTTGATGACAAACAATCCTTTATATAGCTTTTCTACATCAGTTCAGAATTTGCAGATACAGGCATTAATTACCTCTTGAGATTTTATGCAATTTAATATATACGTATCTACAAATTTATTACAAATTCAAAGGGCTTTACCTTTTGTAGTAGTATCAAAGTGCAGGAACCCAGAGACAGACCTATTTTCATCTTCTATTCCTCCTTCCCCATCTGTTGAAGCATCAGTAATAAAAATCAGAAAAAGAACAACACACTCATAAAATTTATTTGGAAATAACAAACACAAGGTATTTTATTTCTAAGTCACTGTTTCTAGGTCAAAGAGCCCCTTGCAAACGGATGATTAAAATGCAAAGATGATGAGGACTTATCAACAACATTCATCTAATTCTTTCCGTCTCTATGAGATCCACTTCACAATTGTAGAGAGCATAATCAGAACTCCAAGAGAGGCAGGACCCAACCATGCCAGTGAGATGATTAGAAAAGCTTATGCTTAATTTGCATGTAAAATACGTATTAGAATATCTTGGGTCATGCTGGCTCAGTGTGACAAACTCCACTGTGTATCTGTGTCTATGAATACAGCAAAATGTGAATGCTCGAAACAACAATAAAATTGCAATTATGGGTGATTTTGTGTTTTAAGGAAAAGAATTCTAAAGGCAGAAAGAACTTGTTTGGCCTACAATCACATACTAACCATAAGATTCAGATTTGTGCTTGCATTCACACAGACCAGTCAGCAGCATAACAATACAAATGCCAACACATGTTCACCTGAGTATGGTTTCACTGGCATGTCATCCAGTAGGAGGTGAAGGAGCCTCTGGGTGTGTGACCGTTGGCGATTCAGAGAAGTCACCCTTAGTTCTATCGAGGCAGTCTTCATCAGCCATGACATTTGGTTCAGCATAGATATTTCATATTCTGGAATTGAAATATGAATGTTTAGTTTCCCAGTATAATAACACAAGATCAGAACAGACCTAAAATCCATAACTCACCAGATATTTTCCCATGTAACATAGTCAATATTTTATGAAAATTGGCACCATAATAATTTATTGCTCTAGAAAATTAAAAAAGAAAAAAAACAGATGCCAAGGGAGAAAAAATAAACGAGTATATGTGTATGAAAGTTGAGCAAAAGCAACTGAAGAACAAAAGAGAATCAAGTTTCTGTCAACAGAATAATTTCACACAGACGTAGAGGATTCTGAGTCTACCATACCAGATGCAGGCCATCAAGTGTGTGGTGGCGGGAGACAGCGCAGTAGGTAAAGCTTGCCTCCTCATCAGTTACACGACCAATGCCTTTCCTGGAGAGTATACCCCACTGTCTTTGACAACTATTCTGCCAATGTTATGGCGGATGGAAAACTGGTGAATCTGGGCTTGTGGGATACAGGTGGACAAGATGATTATGACCTATTACTTCCCCTATCCTATCCGCAAACGGATTCTTAATTTGCTTTTCTCTTGTGAGTCCTGAAAATGTTCGTGCAAAGTGGTACCCTGAAGTGTGACACCACGGTCCCAACACTCCTATCATCCTGGTGGGGACGAAACTTGATCTGAGGGATGAGAAAGACACGATTGAGAAACTGAAGGAGAAGAAGCTGACACCCATCACCTACCCACAGGCCCTGGCCATGGCCAAGGAGATCAGTGGCATCAAATGCCGCTCGGCGCTCACGCAGCAAGGCCTCAAGACAGTTTTTGATGAAGCTATCTGGGCAGTTCTCTGCCCACCTCCCGTCAAGCAGAGAAAGAGAAAATGCCTGCTGTTGTGAATGTCTGGGCCCCTCCTGCCTGTCCCGTCCCCCCAGGACACTTTGTACGCTTTGCTCAAATGGTGGAGACTTTGCACTCAATGCCAAGTTTTTGTTACAGATTAGTTTTTCCATAAAACCATTCTGAACCAATCAGTAATTTCCAGGTTTTGTTTGTTTAAAGTACTTTCACATTCTATTAAAGTTTAGCCCTAAAATGACAAGCTTCCTTAAAGCCTTATTTTTCAAAGCCCCTATTCTTGCTCAGATTAAGAGTTGCCAAAATACCTTGTGAACTAAGTTGCACTGCTGGGCTAAGAACACTAACCACTAAACTGTTTAAAGACCTTTGTTTGGAAGAGACTGTAGCTTCTGAGGCAGGAGATGCAGACGCTCGCTAATGAGTTTCAGACGTGAAGAGCAGTACAGCCTCCTTCCTGAAACGCTGTCATTTAATGCATCCTGATTTACCAGCCCGTGTTCACTACCTAACATTGTACTTTACATCATAATGAATGAATGTAACAGCTCAGCTCTTTGGATCAATCTTTTTGATTTCATAGAGAGATTTTTTGAACAAATTAGTGTATTAGCTTTTGTGAGATTTTGAACAGAGCCCTTACTCCCATGCTCCCTCCGATGAAGCATTCTGCTCTGGCCGTGGGTGCACTGGGTGGAGTGTGTGGAACACTTGTGATCAGATGAAGACAGTATTTTAACAAAATATGGAAATTTACACTACATTGTATACGCAATAATTAAACTATGAAAAGTGTCACAGGTAAAAGTTTTAAAAGGTTAATTTCTGTCAAATGCAGTAGATGATGAAGAAAGGTCAGTATTATCAGTAAGTGTTTTCTTAAGCTTTTCCTTTTCTTTAAACCTGCCTATCCCTCCTGAAATTGGGCATTTAATGCATCTTTGATCTGGTCATTCTCATAGTTGCAAACTTAGTATAACTGCTTTTCTTATAGAACCCCCCCCCCTTTTTTTTACAAATTTATTTATTTATTTTTGGCTGCATTGGGTCTTCATTGCTGCTCGCAGTCTTTCTATAGTTGCAGCGAGCGGGAACTACTCTTTGTTGAGGTGCGTGGGCTTCTCATTGCAGTGGCTTCTCCCGTTGTGGAGCACGGGCTCTAGGCACGTGGGCCCAGCAGTTGTGGCTTGTGGGCTCTAGAGTGCAGGCTCAGTAGTCGTGGCGCACAGGCTTAGTTGCTCTGTGGCATGTGGGATCTTCCCAGACCAGGGCTTGAACCCGTGTCCCCTGTACTGGCAGGTGGACTCTTAACCACCGCGCCACCAGGGAAGCCCCTAGAACCCCTTCTTAATGAGCAATATGCCTCCTTGTATTATAAAATCTTTCTGAATATGCATTAGAAAAAATTTTTTGTAGATTAATAAAAGTGCATTCCTGTTTTCATGTTACTTTATTCAAAGCCAATAAGTGCTTTCCTTGGTCTTCTAGTAACTAGGTATAAAAATCATGCGCTGCAGCTTTACAGTTTTTAAAATACTTTAGATATTCTTAAACTGTAAACCTTGCCAGATCACCGACACTGCACCTAGACTAATAACACTGATCCCCCACCGCTTGCCTCACTGAGTGCACACACACTTCCTGTCTTTGCCCGAACGATGTTCCTTGGGGTCTGTGAGGCTATGTAAACCCTGTGCTCATGCTAACGAAGTTCTGCACAACTTACCCACTGGCAAGAATATGAGCTTGGACCTTTCAACCACTAGAACAAAATCGTTTAAGCTGACAGTTGCAGAATGGTGGAGTGTTTTTACATTGATCTTTTGCTAATGCAATTAGCAGTATGTTTTGCATGTATGACTTAATAAATCCTTGAATCATGAAAATAAAAAAGAAAACTCAAGTAATTCGCAAATATTTAACTTGTTAAAAAAAAACACTATCATAAAATTTGATTCTTATTTCAGAAACAAATACATTTTTAAAAACTAAAATAAATCTAAATTGCATAATTTTATGATGTCTTGAGATTATGAAGGACATTTGGTCTAATATATAATTAAAACTGGGAATTCCTTATACAATATAAGTTTTTGAATCCAATATTATTTCAATATGCCTGGCTTTGAAGTCCTAAATTATGACAGTTTTATAAATATAAAATTCACCAAACACTACTACTACTGCTAGTAATAATGATTACAAGCAAAGCTAGATCAATTTTTAAAAAGTAGAAAGCATAACAGGCAAGATATTAACTGTTTTTTTCTAATTAGGTATTAAAAAGGGTTTCTTAAAAACCTTATAAACAAAATCTTAGAGCTAAAAATAAAATACACTTATTATGAAAATGAAGTGAAAATTTTCTACCACTAGGTAATTCCCAACAGTCTCTCACACCATACTCTAAAAAGTAAATAGAAGCTGATAACTACTAGTAATGGAAATTTATTACGAAATTTGCGAGCCTAGATTTCCTAAAACATAAAGATAATACAAAATAAACTTTAAAAAAACTCAATAAAACCACAACTGTCTGGATATAATATGAACTCAGAAAACTTATAACTTGATCAAAAAGAAAATTATATAAAATAGAATCCTATAAAACATAGGTAGCCTGGGATAACTGTGTTGATCAGGCCAATAATCTAAAGTTATAGTTTCCATCGTAATTAGTTTTCTATTTTTCATTTCAAGACCTGAATTCGTTTCAATATATACACAAGAAACAAAAGTAAAACAGATTTTTATGAAACAATTTCACTCAAAAAATCTAAATTTCCAGAATCTTCTTATATATTTTCTTATCCCTTCAACACAATTTTAAATTTTTATTTGTTAGTAAAAGGATCAAATTCCATCCTTAACAGGCTATTTTAAAATAATTTTATGCTGGCAGTTAAAACATCAGGTTTCTCAAGAACAAATTACAAAAGCAACCCAAAGGAACACAGAAGCAAAGTAATAAAATGAGAACAGAATTCCACAAATTCTAAAACCGCTACCCCCAACTGTTATGAAATTAAAAATCACTCAACACATACTTTACAGATTTGTTTTAATAATAAGGGAAAATAATGTCCTACCTTTGTTAGAAAATGGTAAATGTTGCAACTGAGAAAATAAGAAGTCCTGGCTGGTTCTCAAGTATCTCATAGTAGGACCAGATGTATCAGAGCATGCACATAACTGATATATCACCTAAAGAATTACAGTAAAATAAGAAAACTGCCAAATCAGTTTTTTATATTATACATTTTAAGAAAAAAGGCAAACTTAAATCTACTAAGTGGAAACTAAGACCCATTAGCAACTAAAGCAAAATGGATAACACATGTACATATAACATAAAAGCTCAGAGTTACAAGCAGTTCTTGGCACACTAACTCAAAATATACTGGAATACAATTGGAGAATGCTGACAACAGTATTATGGGACTAATCTTGAAATCACCCTAAATATATTAATATTGAGTTGGCCAAAAAGTTTGTTCGGGTTTTTCCGTAAGATGTTATGAAAAACCCAAACGACATTTTTGGCCAACTCCAATATATATACATGTAGTTAATTAACAGTTTTAGTATTTTAACTATTATTAGTAGCAAATTACTCAGAAGTAACTTCTAAAAACCAAAGTTATGTATTAATCAGTTGATAAAAACTTTGGGATCAGAGAATCCCTTGCAGGCATCTAACTCTATGTATTCCCAAAGAGCAACGGTTCAGTATTCACCAGTTCAGTGTTCGCTGTGACTATACAACTAGTAACGACAACGGACTGTAAATTCAATTTGTGTCTAGAAATACAGTCTTAAGAAAAATATAAAATAACAAAAGGTAACTAAAGATGTTGAGTAAAGCAAAGTAAAAAGACTAGAAACAACCTAATGTAATTTATACTGTAGCAGCGTAGAAAGTTTACGGGGGGGTGGGGGGGACACAAAACTGTATGTCTACTGAACATACCTAAATAAATAACATGTATACCCAAGGAAAAGATAAGAAGGGAACACAAGGTAAAGCTTAAGTACTTACAGATGTATGCTTGTCTTTCAAACAGCTTTGATATTGTTTTTGACACTCTATAAACACTGAACTTCTCAAAACAAAACCAAGTTATTCATATTAGATGGTAAGTTAAGAAGCTTCAAGAACAGATGCTCAAATATGCTCAGATATGGGAGAGGTAATACTATTAGAGGGAGAAGGACACAACAGTGAGTTCCAAAAGCATGAAGAGCCACTTTGCAAGGGTTTGCGTGATACATTTCCTAGTTCCCAAGACCAGGTAGGAAAAATTTCCATCGTTAAAGTGAAGAGAGCAAAGGCACAAGATTCAGTGTCAACGCTTCAACCAGAAGACCTCATACTGCTGGATGATGAAAGTATCAATAAGGCCCAAATTATTTCCCTTCCATATGATCAAATTTATTTATTTATTTATTTTGATCAAATTTATTTTTAAACTAAAAAGTTCTTCTTAGAGGTTTAATTTTTTCCTGAAGCATAGTGAAGTATAAACCTAGAGGTTGGAACTTCCCTGGTGGCGCCACAGTTAAGAATCTGCCTGCCAAAGCTGGGGACACAGGTTCGTCCCCTGGTCCAGAAGATCCCACATGCCGCAAAGCAACTAAGCCTGTGCGCCACAACTGCTGATCCTGCGCTCTAGAGCCCACGAGCCACAGCTACTGAAGCCCGCGCGCCTAGAGCCTGTGCTCCGCAACAAGAGAAGCCACCGCAATGAGAAGCCCGTGCACCGCAAGAAAGAGTAGCTCCTGCTCGCCGCAACTAGAGAAAGCCTGCGCACAGCAACGAAGACCCAACACAGCCTAAATAAATAAATAAACAAGCAAACAAACAAATAAATAAATAAACCTAGAGGTAAAGGAAGCCTCTTTCATTAAAAATGGAGCAGTGCTTCTTGTTAAAATGCAGATTCTGACTCAGCGGGTCTGGAGTGGGGCCTGAGATTCTGCGCTAACAAGCTTCCAAGAGGTGATGCTGATGATGCTGGTCCACATTTTGAGTAGCAAAGTCATAGAGCACGTGTAATAAACTGGCAGACTGCTGGTTTAGACATGTTTTGTTTGGCCAGTACAGTGTTTCGATAAGCAGAGGATCTGGCAAACCAGGGCCTGCATCCCAACAGGGTAAAAATGAGCAGGGGCTGAGTAGCAGGGCATGTGCTCTCCAGTCTGCCAGATTCTCCTCTCCCTCCCCTCCCCATCTATTTGTCTTAAATCTGGTTTCATTCACTTAACTTCACCTGCCTAACTCCTTTAGCCCAGATGATTAACCTTATCAATTGCTTCTACCTAAATATGTCAAAATCTGTAACACTGTGCTAAAATATACATCAAGTTTGTTCCCAAATTAAGGGATTCACAGGAAGACCTAGCTGTAGTACTCAGAGGTGAAGGGCTGTTTGGATAGCTAGAGGATAGAGGAAAACAGTAAAGAATTACAAAAAGAAAAACAGGAAAATAACAAAGAAAAATCTCCATGTTACTAGAAGTTAATGACGCATTTATCATGAAAATGAGAATCAGGGTGTCACTTAAATTGAGAAATTAGTCGTATCTTATAAAGCCTAGTTCTTAAAATACTTATAAAATGAATAAAACAAGAAATAAACAAAAGAATAAAACACAAGTAAGACAACAGTTCTCATTACAGTTTAAACTTACATTAATTTCACTGTCTACCACCTTACATATAGCTATAGGGCAGCATAATTTACATGGTTCTTAAAAAGTACTTTCACTTACATTCTTGCATTCTCATGTAAGCCTCACAACAGCCCATTTCACAGATTTAAAAACTCAGAGAAGTTTCATGGTATGCCCAAGGTGACGTAGCTAGTTAAGGGGCAGAGATAGGAACCAGAGGTCTTCTGACTCAAATCTACTACTCTCATCACCAAAAAGAAACAACTTGAAACACAGCATCCTTGAAAAGTTCCCACATTATCTGGTCTAAATGCATCCAACTTCCCTTATTTTTCAAGTGATCAACATATAGGATCATGTAGATCTACAGGATTTTTATCCATAAATGAAAGACTGGTCAAACCGCTAAATGAAACTCATTTCAATTCAGTCATACTGTTATTCTTTCATATCTGCGATGGAATCAAGCATCTAATTAAGCTTCTTCTCCTAGGTGCTACAAAGTGCAGCCCTCTGTATACCTGGTAACACAGCTCAGCGAGTTGAGGAGATTCTCTCACTGCCACCGGGCCTGTTCTCCCTTCAGTTCCCTTCTCCAAGATGTTTAAGATGGCATGAAGGCAGGTCCGAGGGCAACCTAACACTCCTGCATAAAACCAAAAGGAAATTCAGCTTCTCTTTTCAAATTTCTGCATTAAAAACCTTAATATCGTTATAAAACTTAAATTCCATATACATATACCCTACCATAAACATCCTTTCAAATATTGATACAGAAAATGTATTAAATACTAACTTTTCAAGGCTTAGTTTGTCCACACTTGATTTAAGTCCTAAAGATTGGCCCATCACATTACCTTTCATACATTATTTATTTCTTTCAATGAATTATCCCATGAGCCTGGAATTCAATAAATGACCATTTAGCAACATAAATATGAAAAGAAATAAATGCCTATGTGTCTTATGGCTATACCTGGGTCTTGTAGGTTTGTGGTACTGACAGGTTTCTTCAATTCAAAGCCCAGTAGGTAGAGAGCAAGATTTGGTGGATTGCGTTCCAGAGAGGTGATGAGAAGATTCAAGATGTGGATTCTTGTTTCATGACGGATTCCAGCTAATTTCTTTTCAAGTTCTGATCCTTAATGTGGAAATCACAAAACAATGAAAAGTTAACATATAACAAATGGAAAAATATAAAACTTGTATCCCAAACCTCCATGTTTTCTTTAGTTTTAGTTTACTTGATTAGCCATTACATTAAGTTCAGATTTAAGAGGTTTCCCAAAAGCCTTATATACTTTTATGCTAGCAAATTCTCAAATTTCTCTTACATCACCACTAGACATCCAACAGTTTTCTTTACAGTAAGCATTTACATAAAATAAAAAATATACATGTTAATCTAAGACATACCCTCTTCTAGACGTACAAATTCTTCTGTATCTTCACTATCCAAACACTCCACAAATCCAGCCATCAGCTTCTGACTTACACTCTGAAGTCATATAAAGATTTTAAAGTGACTAAATATTAGAGAAACTATGATAAATATGATATATATTTATAAACATTTTTCTATAAAGAAAAAAGGCAAATCTGCTCCAAGGAAAGTATTTAGGTTTTAGTTACATTTTTTTTTTTTTTTTAGTTACATTTTTAATTAATATAAAACTGAGTTCCTTAACTGAGTGCCATTTAGCTTGCTATAGAAATAAAGAAACAAAAACTTTTAAAGTTTATTGGTTTTAAAACTTGCTTCACTAATTTTCTTTCCCAAAGAATCAAACTAGTTTTTTAAAAAAATAACATTAAATTGCTATTTCATAACTTCATTATATACTCAACGCTATCAGATCTTAACTAAAATATAAAATAAAATTCTCACCTTCTCTCTTTAGAAATGTACACATACACCAGTTTTATATTTCTGGGCTGAGAGACTAGATACTACTTTACCTCCTTTAAGAACTCTAGCAGGATGCTATGGGGACTTCCCTGGTGGTTCAGTGGTAAAAAATCCGTCTTCCAATGCAGGGGACACGGGTTTGTTCCCTGGTCAGGGAACTAAGATCCCACATGCCGCAGGGAAACTAAGCCCACGCGCCTCAACTAGAGAGCCTGCATGCCGCAGACTACACAGCTCACACGCTCTGGAGCCCGTGCACCACAACTAGAGAGAGAAAACCTGCACGCCACAACTAGAGAGAAGCCCGCGTGCCGAAACGAAGAGCCCGTGTGACACAACTAAGACCCAACGCAGCCAAAAAAAAATAAAAATAAACAGATACACTTAAAAAAAAAAACAAATAAAAAACAAGAACTCTAGCAGGATGCTAAAATTGGTAATAACAATTCATACTCAAATGAATGCCAGCAAACTGAAAATCTTCATTCAACATCCCCTAATTAATTATGTGGTTTCATGAACTTCATCCAAAAACCAGATTAGACATCTATATTTTACTATAAATAATGGTTCTCAACTTGGGCAGTACTGCCACTCCAGAAGGCACTTAGAAATATGTGGGGGCATTCTGAGTCATCACAACTAGAGATTACTACTGACAGACAGTGGCAGGGAACCAGGGATGCTAAGAGTCCTGCAATTTGAGGGACAGTTACACATAAAATGAAGATCTGTCCCACCCAGAATGCCAGAAGAGTCCCTGTTTCAAAACACGGAAAGACAATAATACTCTTCAACTAGCAAAAGCAGTGATTACCAGCATAAAATACAAAAGGCCAAATGTCTATAAAGAGAAAGAAAAACAGCAGATTCCCCAATTATAGCTATTCAGTGAATAGAAAGAGAACTATTATAAATTGGACTAAAAGAGGAAAACATCTAAAAACGTTCTCCAGTGTATCAAATGAAGTGACACAAATGTGGGTCACCAAAAAGCCATGGAAGTAGACAACTCACAACAGTGAAATCAGAATAGCAGAGGCTCACTCACCACTGAGGAAGGGTGAAACAAAGGATGCAAAAAACAAACAGAAGTTGCACTTACAAACCTAATAATCACTTTAATGTGCCTGGAGTAGCAAGAGTCTCATTAGGCCATACAGTCATATACCATAATACAGAGTATAATCACATACTATAGTGTATATAGTATCACTGGGAATGGTATTATCGTCAAACACAAATCACAGCCCAGCACATGGGTAGGCTTTCATCCATCATATACAGATATATTTACTCTCAGAATTTTTCCACATACAAGAATAAGATGTACTCAGGAAACACCAAAAAATAACAACAACAAAATCAGTTACCTGGTCATGTGTGAAATCTCCAACCAATTTTATCTGAATATTGGAATTGCAAGAGATACAGCAGAGGATCTTGGCACTTTCAAAAGCCAATTCTGGATTAGTATTGCCATGATATAGGTATCTTTAAAACAAGAGAACATTTGAGGAACTATGTGATGAAATTTTTGCTTCTTACTATTCTCGATACAGAACATTTAGGATCAGGGCTTCCCCTACTCATACAGCACTTTTGGGTAAATTAGACAAAGGTTTTCCCTTCTAACTAGATGTAACCTGTTACAGGTTGAATCATGTTTTCCCAAAATTCATATGTTGATAGCCAAACCCAGAATGACCTTATCTGGAAATAGAGTCTTTGAAGATATAATTAACCAAGCTAAGATGAGGTCATCAAGGAGAATCCTAATCCAATGACTGATAACCTTATAAAAACGGGAAATGTGGACACAGACACACACACAGGGAGAATGCCACGTAAAGGTGAAGGCAGAGATTGGGAGATGCTTCCACAAGTCATGGAACACCAAGCACTGCCAGCAAACCACCAGAAGTTCAGATTATACAATGAAAAGTTTGCTCCCCAGTCCTATCCTCCAAACATCCAATTTCCCAAGAGGAGACAAACAATATTAAGATTATGTCATTTTGTACTTAGAAATTTTTAGGACATAGAGTAAGTTAGAAAGGGACTTCCCTGGTGACGCAGTGGTTAAGACTCAGTGCTCCCAATGCAGGGGCTCTGGGTTCGATCCCTGGTCAAGGAACTAGATCCCACATGCATGCTGCAACTAAGACTTCACATGCCACAACTAAGGAGCCCATGAGCTGCAACTAAGAAGCATGCCTGCTGCAACTAAGACCCAGTGAACCAAATAAATAAAATAATTTTTTTAAATGTACTTAAAAAAAAAGAGTAAGTTAAAAAGAAGAGAAAGATTATAAGGTTCAGAGTAATTAAAATCAGAGAAGCAAAAGAAGATAATAATAAAATGAGACAAAAAAAAATTTTAAGCGATGCATTAGGGATCTGACCAGATTTGGAAATCAAAGCTAGAATGCCATCTCATTCATTTCATCATTTCTCTACCTACAAATGCAACTTACCTGGCAATGTTCACCACATTATCAGCCTTCTTAGTTCTGGGATTGATTCCCTGCAATAGCTGTTCTAAAGGACAGACTATTAGAGCCAGCTGACTCTCTCTTAGAAGATCCATAAAGAGGTTTTCCTTTTGCAGAGTAAGATTGAGAAGTGCAAGGCAATGTTGCACTGCTTTCTCCAGGTGTTTCTTCCCTATAGAGCAAAATCAAAATTAGAAAGTTCTACATGAATCTTAGAAACTCATAATCAATTCTTAGGAAAACAAGATAAAGGACAAGTTCCAGATTCAAAAAGACCTCAAGTTTTCAAACCTTCAGCAGTAACTTTACAAGACTCCTCACCCAGACAAGTCATGGTAACTTTTGTGACTCAGATTACTTTAATGCAATGGCTTCTCAGTAATTTTTCCTGTATCCTTTCCCTGATTATTTAGAGCAATGGTTCTCGGATGGGAGTGAGCTTGGCCCCAGAGGACATATAGCAATATCTGGAGACACTTTAGGTTGTCACAACAAGGGATGTGCTGCAGGCATCTAGTGGGTAGAGGACAACAGGACAGCCTCTACATTAAAGAATTATTCTACCAAAGGTGCCAATGGTGTTGAGGCCAAGAAACTGATTTAAAATAATACATAACCATTGTGGAAAATCTGGAAAATAAAGAAGCAGAAAATATAAACAAGAGTCACCTATAATCCCACCATTCAAATTGAAAATACATGTGCTCTGGAGCCAAACTGCCTAAGTTCAAATCACAGCCCTGACCCTGAAGAAAGATGTGAAACCTCTTTATGCATCAATTTCCTTATTCATTACATGGAAATAATATCATCTACCACATAGGGCTTTTGTACAGGTTAAATGTATTAATACATGTAACGTGCTTTTAAAATTGCCAAATGCAGGGCTTCCCTGGTGGCGCAGTGGTTGAGAGCCCGCCTGCTGATGCAGGGGACACGGGTTCGTGCCCAGGTCCGGGAAGATCCCACATGCCGCGGAGCAGCTGGGCCCGTGAGCCATGGCCGCTGAGCCTGCACGTCTGGAGCCTGTGCTCCGCAACGGGAGAGGCCACAACAGTGAGAGGCCCGCGTCCGGCAAAAAAAAAAATAATTGCCAAATGCATAGTAAGCACTCAGTAAATGATAATAACTACTAGTAATAGTAAATGAAATTTATTGAACACTATGTACCACACCCAATAGCAAGGGCTTTTACAAATACTGTGAAGAAAACAAAACAAAGATTAAAATTTAATTAATTAAATTAAAAAATTTAAAGTTAGACATGTTAAAGATGTTAAAGTGATAAGAGATAATTATGATTACCTACCAAAGATCCTGCAATAAGACAGTTATAATGAGAGTCTCTGTACTTTAGTCTGCTTTCACTTTTAATATACTTTCATTGTATGACTCACTAAAACAACACTGTAGATACAGAGAGAAAATCTTACAGTGGAAAGGAAGTTCAGAGGTCATCTACTTCAAACCTTCAGTTTACAAAAGACAAAACCAGCAAAACTGTTTTCAATATATGAAGACATTCAGGCACATACCAGGGAAAGGAGCATAGGTATCAAGCTGCTTAACGCCTTCCTCCAGTAAACTAAGAGCAAGCTCCAACATTGGTGACTCATTCAGAAGATGATACATCAGACTAAATCCTGGTGGCTTATAGGCTATGATTTCTTCTCCTAAATAGAACATAACATAGTGCAAAAGATGGTGAATTAGTATTTTTGTCACACCCTTGATTTCTATGAAATATGTGAGATTTGTAAATTAAATGGTATCTAAACAGATGAAGGCAAGTTTCAATTTAGAGACAGTGACACCAACTATATACAGAGGTAATTTCCAAAAGAGCTGATCTGCACAAAGCAGTTAGTTCACATGTTATATGTTAACTCACTAAAGAATCTGTAAGGCAGTGTTCTTACTCCTCCATTCAGTGAAATTTTACTTTATTTTATCTTGCTCAGAACAATCAAAATGACTTAAACAATGCACCAAAAACATAAAATTATAAGTTAACTTATAACCAGAAACAATTTATAGCTTATGTATAATAATTTATAAATTATAAATAGGCTTATAAATAGCTGACACCTTGTTTGAAAGTGACAGAATTAAATTACCTTGTAGTTCCACAAACTGGTCTACAAAATCTTCAAGTTGAGGTTCATAATCTCCGAGCAATTTATAAAACACCGCCAAAACAACCTCAGCAACTTCCCACTATAGAAAAACATAAATATTTCAATTACAGTAACAGTTCAAGGTGATAACCTTGCTAAGTTTTTCATTCCTCCTACTTTTCTCTAGAAAATGAGTGAAGTCCCCTTTCTACTTTATTTATGCTAAGCAATATAGAAATCCCGGTTCATTTTGCTTTGTTTTGCTAAAGAACAATGGATTGGTTAATTTTTCAAGGTAAAACATTTGTAAAAGCATTAGTCTAAAAGAAACATTTCTATAGCAGATATTTGGGCTTTGTTAATAAATCTAAAGCACTCAGTATCTAGCCATAGTCAATTTATAATTAAGCAACACCAGATTTGAACACCTCTCCAAAGTGTCAAATATTTCAGTTTCTCTAAGAATCTCAGCTGGACAGGATCGGAGAAATCATCTCATTTAATCAACACTTATTTTGCAGGTGAAGCAAGTGAAGCTCAGAGCAGTGAATGATATCCCCAAGACCATAAAGCTTGGAAGCAAACGTGCTGGAGGTCCAGCCCTGCACTTCTAATTCCCAGACCAGTGTTCATGGCTCTAGCCAAAGTTAAGAATCAAAAAAAAAAAAAAAAAGTTAAGAATCACTGGTAGGCTTCCCCCAAATGACCTCATTATCACCTCTTTGTTTAAAATGTTTTTAAAAGCTAAGTAACAACAAGGAAAAATATTTATGCCAAAGGGAAAATATATATAACTGTACAGACAATAAAATTAAACTGTTTAAAAAATCCACTGCATAGAATTTTAATGAGGCTGAGTTTGGTAACTGTACATGGTGGTTTTTTAAATATTACTTTAGTCATTATTTCCACTGCACATTATTTTATCACGGCTGATTTTGAGAATTGGGATAATCATTTTTAAATTATTTTTAAAAAATTATTTACTTTTCTCTATTTTCCAAATTTTTCAAAATAATTTGTTTAAATGAAAAATACTTATCACCACATAATAATGGATTTTAGGATTAATAAATATACACACTGCCTCTAACACTCTGTTTATAGTTATTTATCTCAATCCAAAGCACTGTTTTTGAGAAGCTAGTGTTCTAAAATACAAAGATGTAAGTTAAACCTTAAGAAGACTTCCTAGTGAAATAAATTCACAAAATTGAGGGAAAATTTCTTAGGGTAATATGTGGGGAAATAAATGGCAGCTGGGAAGAGCAGCAGTGCTAGAAATATAGAAATGCATGGGTGAAAAATAATAAACACGGAAACAAAGTTGCTGACTAAAGCTCTAAACCCTTAGGTCATAATGACCTTTGTAAGAAAAGGCAAATAAGATATTTAAAAGAAATGCCAAAAAGTATCAGAACATTTTGTTGAAGAGATTGCAATTATCAGCATCCATTATCCATCGGAAATGACTTCTATTAATGAAGCATGGCTGCTGTTATAGTTTTCATCCAATAAGGAAACATATGTTAATAAGGTAATTCTAGGGCTTCAATAAAATGTATGCCCCTCTCAGTGTTTATTTCTACCACATGAGAAGCAAAACTTCTAAGGCAACTGACAAAAAATAAACTTGTTATTTGGGACTAAATATTAGAAACAGACTATGTCCAATGATACGGCAATGAAAAATAAACTATGCTAGATACAAGTAATGATTATGCAGTCATTAAAAAGACTGTTTTCAAAGAATCTTTAAGAGCATGAAAAAAATCCTCATAATACTATGTCTGTGGCCAAAAAGGGATACAAGCTAATGCAGCTCATTATCTCAGTTTAAGTAGATATGCATAAGAAAAAGAATAATAGTTAACCTTCCCTTGGCAACAGGATTATGGGTGATATAATTTCTTCATATATTTTTCTATATTTTCCTAATTTCCAAAATTAGCATGAACTATATTATTTTATAGTCAATAATACAACAAATAAACCCAACAGGTTTGAAAACAGCAAACTATAAAAATAAAGCAGAAATGTCCCTACAAGATATATCCAAGGGTAGTCTGTGAACGAATAAACAGTATTATAGACTAAAGTGAATTACATCAGAACCTGGAAGGGTTTCTTACATAGCTTAGTGGTTATGAGCTTGGATCTGGAATCAGAGTCCTAGGTTCAAATCCTGGTCCTCAACCTTAACCAAGTTCCTTAACTTTGCTAAGCCTCCATCTGTAAAATGGGAATATTAATAGTACCTGCCTCACAGTAATATTAGAATTACATAAGCTGATATATACATTTAGATCAGTTGTGAGTGTACTGCAACCAGAGCAAATATGTACATAAATGTCAGTGCTCCCTCAGCCGCTATCCACGGCAAACATACCTAATGAATCACAATATGCCTTTCCACTAAACCAGACTCCACGACCCAGAAGTGCTACTAATCATTAGAAATTAGTGCGCAAGTTTAAACTTATTTCAATCCCTAACCAAAATCATCCCAATAAAGAATAGTGTGTTTCCAACTGCCAAAGGTGTAACACTTTTGGTTCAATTTTGGTCAAAATTTGTTCAATTAAGGATCTAAATGACTATGACTTCATATTAATTACATTACTGATCAGTAAAAAGTCACTGCTTTGGTTTTAATGCCTTAATTTATTTTTTGATGCATATAAACCAATCAGACCATGGATATGTCAGTATAAGACTATGAATTTTACTAACTTTCAAAAGCTAAAATGAGCTTATAGCATCTTGTACCTCTAATAAAAGAAAAAGCAGCAGTAAATGAGTAAGGAGACAAAAGTTTTTCTCTGAACATAACCTTTTCAGCTGCTCTCCGGTAAGCTCTTGTACGGAATCGGAGAAACACAGAATCTCTAAGGAACTGCAAATAAGGGTCAAAGCCGGGAGGCCGCAGTCCAGCGCCCAAATTAGAAGGAAAGGAGCTCTCCACCAGGGTACTAATTAGCTGGCAAAACGCACGAGTTAATGGGTATTCTTCACATCGGGATTCTATCTCATTTAGTTCCACCTTCCAAAGAAAAATAAAGGAAATTTGGTAACATAAAACCATCAGCTATAAAGTGCAAAGCATTTTTCAGACATTAACTCATTAATATCGGTATAATATCACACCCAAAGACCCACACAGATATTATCCTTTTTTATTTAGAGATAAAGACACAAAAGTTAAAAATGGAAACCTTAAATGTTTCTTTAAAAAAGAGGAAGGGAGCATACAGAGAAGAAAAGAAACTAGAACAAGTAAATTCTCACTTTAGGGTTGACCCAAGTAGCCTAATTAAACTGAGTTCAAACCAAACTTTCAGTTTGGATGGCTGCCATCTAACATGCCTTTCCAAC